>NC_133369.1:20737470-20804599 GCF_049309525.1 Garra rufa
AGGATCATGTGACACTGAAGACTGCAGTAATGATGCTAAAAATTCAGCTTTGAAATCAGAGGAATAAATTACATTTTAAAATATATTCAAATAGAAAACGGTTATTTTAAATAGTAAAATTATTTCAAAATTGTACTGTTTTTGCTGTACCTTGGATCAAATAAATGCAGGCTTGGTGAGCAGAAGAGACGTATTTAAAAAACAAAATATCTTACTGTTCAAAAACTTTTGACTGGTGGTGTATATATATTTTAAAATAATAAAATATACGAAAAAAAATGCATAGTCTGTATATAAATTCTTTTTAAAAATTATAAATACATTTAAAACTAATTATCAATAATAAAATATTAAAAATGAATATCTAAGCATACAACAATTTTGAATAAATTAGTGTTATCATATCAGCTGCTCGACTTGCTTTTATGTAAACTATTATGTAAATACCCTGTTAGATTTTATAGCGATTGTGTAATTCTTACTCACCTAAACGACCTTTGGAACTTTACACACTGTTGCAGCCTTTACCATATGACTGTAGAAGGTGTAAATACATTTGCATATTGGCTTACAGGCTTTGACTTTTTCAAACTGTTAGCTTGTGCTTGGACAAATAGACATTTGCAAACAATCACATTCGTTTGAAGATGTAACCATAGCAACAGTAGGCGCTGAAAAGCTTTCTAGTAACATTATGGGATGGTAAATCGACAAAAGATTATCACTTAATCACTATTGTAGATGTACATTTCATAAATACATCAAATAAATTGGTTTGGGGCACCGACAGATAAATTAGGTTGATCAGGATTCAACATTTAAATGAAATAATGTATGCTTTCATTTATATGTCTCTGTTATTATTATCTACCTTATTTTTTTGATGAGAGTGGGAAAATTCAATTTTTAAGTTTTATGATTCTGGCTTCTGTTCTCATTGCATCCAGCTATTTTTAGCTTTGCAAAACAGCTTGTTTTGATGCTTGATATTGGAAATTGGTGTATTTTACCATATTTTTTTTTTAATGTATTATCTTAATTATGAACACACTGGTTTGTAGTGCAAACAATTTTATGGTTTACTGCACTGTTATTCCTCTCATTATTTCCCTATAGCGGCTAAAGAACCGAAAGTCTGGCCCATAGATTTTTTTTTCGTATTTAAATGAACATTTCTCATTTGAGCCTTTAAAATTTTTCCATATTTTCAGGGCCCTTTCCCTATTTTAGTCACTTTATTTTTTCATCTTCCTTTCTCTAGGGATTACAGATATGCCAAATAAGTCAGACTTCTGCTAAAACTGTTTACTGTCCCAATGCCAGGTTTTTTCCCATCTTGACATTTTTCCACTGCCTTGATGTTTCTGGATAACACTTGTTAATGCCAAGATTTCTCTCTCTCTCTGATTCTCTCTCTCTCTCTCTCTCTCTCTCTCTCTCTCTCTCTCTCTCTCTCTCTCATTTAGATTAATAAGTAATTCCATGGAAGCACACAGAGGAACATCCACCTGTTCTGCTGTCCATGCCCTCCCCCATTCCCCTTTTTCCTTTCGTGAAAACATGACTCATGAGTTACACCAACAAAGCTCTATATGGACTAGGATTCATTGCAACAGTTGGTTGATCACTCACTGAAATATATGGAACAATATGACCTCTTTCTTTTGACTGCGGTTTAGTGTTATATAAGAAGAAACCTGCTGTGGATTATGAAAGATCGGCTTGGAGGTTTTAAGGAGAACAGAGTCTGGATTTGTGAGGGGAAAGTACTACAGGGATCGTTTCTGGATCAAGTACACCGACGCCTGCTTTGTATATGCAGGCCAGCATGGCACCCAAGAGCGCTGTCACAGAGTCCGTTCCAGTGCTGGAAATGGCAGTCGTAGAAGAAAAGAATTCGAATGGTGGACAAAATGCAGAGAAGGAGAAAGAGAGGGAAGTGGAGATGTCAGAGGACTCGGACAGTGAGGATTCTGTAAACCACATCCCAAAGCGGTTATGGGTCATGCATGGTGCCGTCATGTTCGGGAGGGAGTTCTGCTATGCCATGGAGACAGCGCTGGTCACTCCTGTGCTGTTGCAGCTAGGTCAGTAATCAACTGTTTTCCCAACAAACCTTTTGACAAATAAAATCAGCTCATTTAATTAATATGCCTGTAGTAAGAAAGTCCTATTTTACCCCTCAACATCTTTGGCTCTTCTGTGGAACATGAAATGTATTATGAAAAATGTTTTGTGTCCAAAAAAATGTACAGATAATTTACTCACCCCCTTGTCATCCAAGAGGTTCATGTCTTTCTTTCTTCTGTTGTAAAGAAATTATGTTTTTTGAGGAAAACATTTCAGGATTTCTCTTCGTATAATGCACTTCTATGGTGCCCGCTAGTTTGAACTTCCAAAATGCATTTTAGATGCAGCTTCAAAGACCTCTAAACGACTCTCTAACTCCCAACTGAGGAAGAAGGGTCTTATCAAGTGGAACGATCGGTTATTTTCTAAAACTTTTAACCTCAAATGCTTGTTTTGTCAAGCTCTGCGTATACTCTGTGTATTCTGGTTCAAGACAGTTAGGGTATGTCAAAAACTCTCATCTCATTTTCTCCTCCAGCTTCAAAATCCTCCTACATCGTTGTTTTACCTTTTTTGTAAAGGGTGTTTGATCTTCTTTGCACATTCACTTAAACACTGACAGTACTTTTGGAACAACGTAGGACGATTTTGAAGCTGGAAGAGAAAAAGAGATTGCAGTTTTTCGACCTATACCCTAAGGCCCGGTTTCGCAGACAAGGCTTAAGCCTAGTCCTAGACTAAAATGTAAGTCTGAGTTGTTTCAACTGAAATAAAATTGCACTGATTGATTTTAAAATATATCAGTGCCTTTGTTTTGTCTCAAGATGCACACCAGTAATGTTTTTTTCTAAGCATGTTTATAAAAATTACTTAAATGTCCTAATTGAACTATGGTCTAATCCTGGCTTAGTCTAAGCCCTGTCTGGGAAACCGGGCCTAACTGTCTAGAACCAGAATACAGGTTAAAAAGTAAGTTGTAAATGGTTTTATAAAATAACTGATCCTTTTGCTAGGTAAGACCCTTCTTCCTTAGCTGGGGTCGCTTGGAGTGCTTTGAAGCTGCATTTAAACTGTATTTTGGAAGTTCGAACTCTCGGGCACCATAGAAGTCCACTATATGGAGAGAAATCCTGAAATATTTTGCTCAAATAACAATTTCTATACGACTGAAGAAAGACAGACATGAACATCTTGGATGACAAGGGGGTGAGTAAATTATCTATCTGTACATTTTTGTTCTGGAAGTGAACTTTTTCTTTAAAGTTAATGGGTTCTAATGTTGTTTTGGTCCCTGTTGACTTTCATTCTTTAAAAAATCTGATTTTGTGTTCCATAGAAGAGAGAAAGTCTTTAAAAAGCATTGTATATAATGTCAAAATGATGTTCTTTTAAACATTCTTTAGGTGTAGATAAAACATTAAAAAGGCTGATGCAACCTCAACAGGCATACACACTCCTCTATAGATAGAGGGTTAATGGGTAATTTAGTGTTTTTAATTCATCCTAGGCTTAAGGCCTCTATTCATAATCATTGAGCAGGGACATTCCTTTGGATTTGGTAAAGATTCCCTATTGTGCCAATGCCAGCCCTATGTCATAGTAATAAGATGAAGGGATGTTTGTTTCCACAGCAGCATGCGAAAACAAACGAGGTAGCGTTTGCATGGAATGCAGAGAATGTTTGAGTGTGCACATTTCTCTTTCTCTCGGTTTTCCGTCTATTTTGAATAAGATCAATGTCAATAGATGCTCTCCGGAAACCTACAAAAGGCAGGTTTGAATTGGTCTGCAGGCCCTCTGATCTCACACCAAAAGCAGTTTTAGGAGCTTTAACAGCTGAACATATCTTAAATACCATCCACTAAACTCTAAAAGGCCGTTTCCTTATCAAATTTAGTGTGTTGTAGTCTAAAACGCTCAATTTTTGTCACTTTAATGCACATGTTTAGGCAAGATATATGTGTCACTTAAAATCCTACATAGCCTACTGGATGAAAATAACTAAAATAATTGAAATTTTGAGTGTAGTTTAATAGACGATCAACCAATGTCTGTTTTTAAAGTAAACCGGGTAAAAACCTCTCCTGTGATACATGAAATGCAGTGTGTATTGACAAAACAATCTCTTTAAGTTCTGGCCCTTGTGAGTTGTAACACTGAGTGTTATTGCTTTATAATACAGGCTGATTACTTCATTACTTTACATAGTGCACTTTAACCTGATCTGCAGAGATTTGAATGTAGTTAGATTTGTAACAGTTCATCTTCAAAGCTGAAAAGTTCTGATCTGCAGATTTCACATGTGACATATCTGTTGTCTGCACTTTCTGTTCTCACATTCTCAGTCATCATCCTGCTACACACATGACCTGTAGTTCTTTTGCGCATTTGGACCTTTTGAAAAAGAAGAAGTTTGACATTTAAGTTTCACTTGAGTAATCAAGTGTTTGGGTTTTAGTATGTCATCAGTCCTGGCACGAGTTCTGCGTGCCAGACGCATGGAAAATTCCCTTAGCTGTTAAACTATTTGCTGTGATTCATCACCACTGAATAATCCCAGATATTCTTTTCTGTTTTCTCATGACCTTTTTATTTACTTTGAGTCATCACATTTGATAATTTTATTGTCTGAGGCTATTTGATTGCTTCATTGCTATGAAACAGTTTTATTGTGTTGTAATAGCAGGTTAATAAGCTGCAGGCATGCTAAAACATGCCCGGTTATCTTTTTCGGTTGATGTGGGTTGCTTAAGTTGCCATATTGGTATATTGTACCAAAGTGGTTATTTAAAAATATAGGCTTGATCTGCCTGAACCTAGAAATTGAATTGATTGAATTGTTCTTGCAGGTCTCCCGGAGCAGTATTACAGCTTAACCTGGTTCCTCAGCCCTATTTTGGGTTTAATTTTCACCCCTCTAATTGGCTCAGCAAGCGACCGATGCACTTTGAAATGGGGTCGAAGGAGACCCTTTATTTTGGCGCTGTGTATAGGAGTGTTAATAGGAGTGGCCTTATTTCTCAATGGATCTCTTATAGGTAATTATAAGATTACTATTATTTTATATATTTATATAACATTGTTGTTTAAATAGGAGACCCTTGACTGTTTTATTCTGTTTTTTTATATATATTTCATATTGCGCAACAGCACTATATGTGACCCAGGACCACAAAACCAATCATAATGTTAATTGTTTTTTTATAAAAGCACATACAATGTATTTTTGGCTATTGCTACAAATATACCTGTGCTTCTTAAATCTGGTTTTGTGGTCCAGGGTCACATATGTCATTGCTCTGCCCATCTCTACATACTGTATTTTCATAATAAAGGCATGAACACAAAAATAAATATTTAATTAAAATGAATAAATAAATGCTTTGTCCTTATGGTTTGATTTAATCTGTGTCAAACAGGTCTGTCTCTGGGTGATGTTCCCAGTAATCAACCGGTTGGGATTGTGCTGACCGTTTTTGGTGTGGTGGTTCTAGACTTCTGTGCTGATGCTTTGGATGGACCAATCAGAGCCTACCTCCTGGATGTGGCTGATACTGAGGAACAGGACATGGCTCTAAATATCCATGCTTTCTCAGCAGGTGTATATTCTGGGACGGGAGGGATAAACTGATCTGAACCTGAAGAGACACAATGTTCTTTAGTGTCGTACTTGAAACCTTCTCAGCTCTTTAAAAAATGTAAAATAATTATTTGCTAGTAAAGTATGGTAGCCTGTTTCTGCCATTGAATAAAATAAAATAAAAAAGTTAATTGCAAATATTTTTTTTTTAATTTGTTTTTAAACTGTTATGAGTTATGAAGTCAGAATGGGAAAAATAATAATAAAATGAGAAATAATAATTCTGACTTCTTTTCTTAAAATTAGGGGTTTGTATCTCACAATTCTGACTTTTTTCCTTAGAACTGTGAGACATAAACAATAAAGTCAGAATTGTCAGATATAAACTAGCAATTATTATTTTTTTCTCAGGTTTGCAATATAAACTCTAAATTGTAAGTTATGAAGTCAGAATTGCAGGAAAAAAGTATAATTGGCAAGAAAAAAAAATCACAATTGCGAGAAATGATAATTCTGACTTTTTTTCCTCAGAATTGTGAGATGTAAACTCACAGTTGCACATTATAAAGCCAGAATTGCAAGATATTAACTCGCAGTTATGTCTCACAGTTCTAAGGAAAAAAGTCAGAATTGTGAGATACAAACGTGCAATTTTAAGAAAAGAAGTCAGAATTATTTCTCACAATTATGACCTTTTCTCACAATTCTGACTTCATAACTCGCAACTGCGAGTTTATATCACAATCCTGAGAAAAAAGTCAGAATTGCGAGTTTATATCTTGCAATTCTGACTCTAACTCACAATTGTGAGTTTATATCTCAATTCTGAGAAAACAAAGTCCGAATTGAGAGATTCAAACACGCAATTTTGAGAAAAAAGTCAGAAATCGTATTTCTCGCAATTGTGACTTTTTTCCAACTTCATAACAATTTTGAGTTTATTTCGCAATCTTGAGAAAAATGCCAGAATTGCGAGTTTTTATCTCGCAATTCTGACGTAATTATTTGCAATTGCGAGGTTATATCTCACAATTCTGAGGAAAAAAGTCAGAATTTCAAGATGGTTTAAGTGGTAAAAACGCCAAGTAACGTGTTTTTTTTTTTACATTTGATATAATTTCTGTTTTTCAGGGCTAGGAGGCGCTTTAGGTTACATGCTAGGAGGGCTGGACTGGACCAATACCTTCCTAGGTCGAGCTTTTAAGGCCCAAGAGCAGGTCCTCTTTTTCTTTGCTGCCATCATCTTTATCATTTCTGCGACGCTTCATCTTTTCAGCATCAAGGAGAATCTATATAACCCCAACCAGCCAGGGGTCCTGAAGGATGAGGAAGAAGAAAGGCCACCTCTTGTTCAGCTCTATGGCAGCTTTCCATCTACTCGTCTCATACCTCAACTAGAACTGATCCCTGAGGAGGAGCCATTTTCAGCTTATGAGGACGATCGCTCTGAGCGGGATGTTTCAACAGACTTTTTAAGCGTTGACCTGGTACGGAGTAAAAGTGACTCAGTTTTAGCCATGCCAGATGCTACAGTAGAGCTTGACCCAGACTTGGACTTTGAACTTGATGGGCAGTTTCTGTACAACATCGAACCGTCTTTATTCCAGGACTTTCAGGGTCTACAAGATGATGGAACAACACTGGATTGCCACAACACCAGCCATGCAGGTCAGTGCGCTGACCACCGCTTACAGAATTGTGGCAGCAGTGGGGACCATATCTGTGGAGCTGCCAAACCTGTAACCGGAAGCTTTGCTGTTTCCTGTGGAGCACAGAATGCCACCACTCAACCAGGCAAAGTTGGTTTACGTCCATCTGGTGTCCCAGTGCGTCGCCGGACCCCTTCCTTCTACCGCCAGCCTTCATTCACTTTCTCTTATCACGGACGTGTGGGTTTTCAATGGCGAAGATGCTACGCCAACATGGCCGGGCCGATCAAATCTTCACGAAGCCTGAATGACATTGACAAAATAGATACACGGCATGAAAGGCGGAAGCTGCAGCTAAGTCGCATCTCTGCATCCCGCAGGAAGGAGGATGATGAAGAGAGTGAGGATGAGGATGGCGGTACGACGGTCAGACTGCTCTGGTTGTCTATGTTGAAGATGCCGCCCCAGCTCTGGCGTTTGTGTGTATGTCACTTGCTCACCTGGTTCTCCATGATTGCACAAGCTGTGTTTTACACGGACTTCATGGGCCAGGTCATCTTTGAAGGAGACCCGACTGTAAGAAGATGTCCTTATTTTGTCCCATAATTAAAATCTAAGATAGAAACTATAGATATAATTATAAATAACTTACAGATACGCTACGAGTCAAATGTTTTTGAACAGTAAGATTTTTTATGTTTTTTAAAAATCCAAAGTACAGTAAAAACAGTACATTTTTGAAATATTTTTACTATTTAAATATATTTTAAATAGAATTTATTCCTGATTTCAAAGCTGAAATTTTAGCAATTTTTAGATCCTTCAGAAACCATTTTAATATTCTGATTTACTGCTCAAAAACATTATTATTATGTTGGGAACAGCTGGGTAGAATTTTTTCAGGTTTCTTTGATGAATAGAAAGTTCAGAAGAGCATTTATCTGAAATAGAAGTTATAAAAGAAATTATAAACGTCTTATCACTTTTGCTCCTTGCTAACCCTCACTAAATGAAAGAATAAATTTCTATCAATTTTTTTTTTTATCAAAGAATTCTGTTTTAAATATTTATGTTAATATAATTTAAAAAATGTTTCTTGAACCGCAAATCATCATATTAGAATGATTTCTGAAGGATCATGTGACACTAAAGACTGGAGTAATGATGCTGAACATTTTGCTTTGATCACAAATAAATTACATTTTAAAATAAATATTTAAATAGAAAACAGTTATTTTAAATAGGAAAAATATTTCAAAATGTTTTTGCTGTACTTTGGATCAAATAAATACAGGTTTGGTGAGCAGAAGAGAATTTAAAAATCATTAAAAATCTTACTGTTCCAAAACCTTTGACTGGTAGTATAAATCTATAATTTATTCGTAAAATTAAAAAAATATATATATAAATTATATTTTGGGTATTTAGTATTTTCTTATTAAAATACCACCTAATTAACCTGCCAAATTATTAAATCAACAAGATGTCACTTTTAATCTACATTGCATGCCATTTACTTCTCAAATATACAGTGTTGATATGATACAGGGTTTATTTTACTGTATATAATACTGATTATTCTTGATATCCAGGCTGCTGCTAACTCCACCGCCCTGCAGAACTACAGTAAAGGTGTGCAGATGGGCTGCTGGGGGCTTGTGATCTACGCAGCTACATCTGCGCTCTGCTCAGGTGTGTCTTTGTTCATGTGTCATATTTGGTTAAGACATGGCTAATGATGAGGATTATATTCCTGTTTTTTCCAGTAGTGTGATCAGGTTTCATTTCTGTATTTAGACACTCACATGACCACTATGGAATAAGCTGATTTTTTTTTAAGGGTGTGATAGTTTTAAAACATTTTTTTCTCTTGAATCTATAATTTCCTTGAGAATGTTGTGTTTAGTTTTGTGTTGTGTTTTCTTGGGTATATATTTACCTGAAATTTAAGATTAAAATTGCTGTAACTTTTTAATTGAAAATGAAAAAAAAGGATAGTATACCCAATTTTCTGAAAATTCTCACCCTCATGTCATCACGTCATCTTCAGAACACAAATTAAGATATTTTTGATGAAACCTGAGAGCTTTCTGAAGAAAGAGAAGCCATTGTTGAGTAAAGTCATTATTTTTGTTTTCTGTGCGCACAAAAAGTGTTCTCATAGCTTCATAAAATTAAGGTTGAACCACTGATGTGATGATGGACTATTTTAATGATGTCCTTTCTACATTTCTGGGCCTTGAACGTGGGTAGTTGCATTGCTGTCTATGCAGGGTCAGAAAAGCTCTCGGATTTCATCAAAAATATCCTAATTTGTGTTTCGAAGATTCTTAGAGGTGAGTAATTAATGACAGAATTTTCATTTTTGGGTGAACTGTCCCTTTAAATTTAACAGCCTTTAACAGACCTTTTAACTTTTTTCCTTTGCTGATTATAACAACCTTTTGTATACAATTTTTATGTCGGCGTCCATATGAGTATTATTCAAACCAAATAATGAGAAACTTTTTTTCACAGATGTGCTGCAAAGGATCTTAAACAACTACGACCTCAGCATTAAAATTATCTATATGTTGGGGACTCTAGGCTACGCTGTGGGCACAGCTGTCATGTCTATCTTTCCAAATGTATATGTTGCTATGGTGATGATAAGCACCATGGGAATCATCTGTATGAGCATGTCATACTGCCCTTATGCTCTGCTGGGACAGTACCACGAAATCAAAGAGGTCTGTATCACTTTATAAATTCATGTTACCAAATATATGATGGTAATATAGAGTGCCTTGCGAAAGTATTCATACCCCTTCATTTTTTTTAGGGATGCACCGATCATGATTTTTCATGGCCGATTCCGATACCGATTTTTTACAAGCAAGCTGGCCGATTCCGATACCGATTTCCGATTTTTTCAAAAACAAGAAGTTATGCAAGTAAACAACATGTTTATTTAGTATTTAACAGGCCAATCTGGCTTTGGCTATTGAATCAATAGCATCTGACATCTGAAATTAAATAATAAATAAAAAATATGAAAGTAAATACAGTTTAATAAGTAAAACATGCTTTTAGTAAAGTAAAACAGCAAGCCAACAGGCATTTTAATGTAAAATAATAATAATCATTCTTAACAGAACAGACTTTTATTTTTGGCTTTTCAAAAGTAAAGTAATGCTTTTTCCAAAAATAAGCATCTCAGCATTGTCACAAGTGAGTCTGTTTCTTTTTCCATCTGTCACGTGAGAAGCTGAGCTGAACAAACGTTCGCTGTCTGCGCTTGTGCAGGGCGAGGACAGGTACGCTTGCGCAACTTCAGCGAGCACAGAAAAGCGGCTGTCCTTTGCAGACATTGCAGATTGCAATCTTCACGTCCTGCTCACAGATTTCGAAAAACCGCCACACAAGTGACATGTTTCTGAATGAATCGAATGCCGCGGCCCGCGTACACACTTCCGGAAAAAAACCGGCCGGGATAAAAACGAAAAAAGTAATTCAAAGCAGTTTAACATAAGGCAGCAACGTAAAACGTGAAAAAAATTAGGGATGCACCGGTTGACCGGCCATAAATCGAAACCGGCCGGTTTTTGCATCTAACGCGCGATCGGCAACCGGCCGGTTTCGATTTATGGCCGGTCAACCGGTGCATCCCTAATTTTTTTCACGTTTTACGTTGCTGCCTTATGTTAAACTGCTTTGAATTACTTTTTCCTCATCAATCTACACTCTATACACCATTATGACAAAGCAAAAACAGAATTGTCACAAATTTCTAATGTATTAAAAATAAAAAATAAAATACATTAAGTATTCATACCCTTAACTCAGTATTTAGCTGAAGCACCTTTACAAAAGTCTTTTTGGATATGATGTGACAAGATTTGCACATCAACATTTGGAATTGAGATTCTCATGACCAGAGAATCCTGTTTCTCACAGTATGAGGGTCATTTAGGTGCTTTTTTTTATTTTTTTTATTCATGTGTCTTCACTGAGTAGAGGATTGAATCTTGCCACACCACCATAAAGCCTAGATCAGTGGAGTGTTGCAGTGATGTTTGTCCTTCTGTAGGTTTTTCCTATCTCCACATATGATCGTGGAGCTTAACTAGAGTGACCATTATGGTCTTGGTCACCACTCTAGTCAAGGTCCTCCAAGGAAGAGTTGTGGTTGTTTCAAACTGCTTCCGTTAAGGGTAACTGAGACTACATTCTTCTGTAAACCTTCAGTGCAGCAGATTTTTTTTCTGAACTCTTCCCCAGATGTGTGGCTTGATGCAATTCTGTCTCTGAGCTCTACAGGCTCTACAGTGTTTGTTTTTTTGTTTTTTTTTTACCCCAGGGCTTGGTTTTTGCTCGGATATGCATTTTCAGCTGTTAGATCTTTTAATAAGACGTGTGCCTTTCTAAATCATACCATTTAATTGAATTTGCCACAGGTTAACTTCACTCGAACTGTAGTAACATCTACAAGCAATATGAATGCTCCTGAGCTAAATGTCAACTGTCCCAGATAAGGGTATGAATACTTATGCAAGGGAATGATTAGTTTTTTTTTTTTTTTTTTTCTGTTTTTGCTTTGCCATTGTGGTGTATAGAGTATAGACTGATGTGGGGGAAAAAAGTAATTTAAAGCAGTTTAACATAAGGCAGCAACATAACAAAAATGTGTAAAACAATTGAGGTGTATGAATACTTTTGCAAGGCACTGTATAACATACAATACTGGTCAAAGTTTGAAATCCTTAAAATTTTTCAGTGCTTCATATTTTTTGTGGAAACTGTGATGTATTTTTTTTTTCAAGATTCAACAACATTTATTTAAAACTCCAATCTTTCGTAACGTTATAAATGCCTTTACTATCACTTTTGATCAATTTAAAGCATCCATGCTGAAAAAAGTATTAAAGGGATAGTTCACTCAAAAATGTAAATTGTCATTAAGTACTCACCCTCATCTGATTCCAAACCCGTAAGACCTTTGTTCACCTTCAGAACACAAATTAAGGTATTTTTGATACCTTATTATACTGTATTTTGGTAGCTTTCTGACCCTGCATAAACAGCAACAAAACTGACATGTTCAAGGCCCAGAAAGGTAGTAAGGACATCGATAAAATAGTCCATGTGACATAAGTGGTTCAACCAAAATTTTATGAAGCTGCAAGGATACTTTTTGTGTGCAAAGACAACTAAAATAACGACTTTATTCAACAATTGCTTCTTTGACGCATGTTCACAAGAATACCTCAAAGCATGTGCTTTCCTCTGCTTGTAAACTTTATTTTTATTTTCTTTGCATACAAAAAGGTATTCTCGTAGCTGCATAAAATTAAGGTTGAACCACTGATGTCACATGGACTATTTTAACAATGTCCTTACTACCTTTCTGGGCCTTGAACGTGTCAGTTGCATTGCTGTCTATACAGGGCTCGAAAGCTCTCGGATTTCATCAACAATATCCTAATTTGTGTTTCGAAGATTAGCGAAGGTCTTATATGTGAGTAATTAATGACAGCATTTTCATTTTTGGGTGAACTATCCCTTTAATTTCTTCCAAAAAACAGACTTTCGAATGGAAGTGTGGATATATGTGAATACAGATCCTGAAGATAAACTTTTCCAGAATTCATTTTTACCTCTAGTAGTACTTGATCTGTTACATCACTTTCTCTCCCCTCACAGCAGCAGTGCTCTCAATCTTTGTCTTTCATCTTTTTTTCTCATTGTCATAGTACATTCATCACAGCCCTGGAAACTCACGGCGAGGCTTTGGCATCGACTGCGCGATTCTGACGTGTCAGGTGTACATCTCTCAGATCTTGGTGGCGTCGGCACTCGGCGCAGTGGTGGACGCCGTCGGTACGGTGAGAGTGATCCCCATGGTAGCAGCGGGAGGCTCCTTCCTTGGTTTTCTTGCTGCGACTTTCCTCGTCATCTACCCTGATACACTTGAGGACGAAGATGATGATGACGACGACGACAAAGATGATGAGCGAGGCCCAAGCTCTGTTAAGTCAGAGGCACCGTCCAGCAACAATACAGAGAAACTCAGTGTTTTAAAACCAACACCAAGGAACAGTTCCAGCAAGCCAGATGTTGAATCATCAGTTTGAGCATTGGAACTTAAAATACTTGAGCTACTAATGTACAAATCCCAGAATGCACAAGCAAGACAAAAGTGACTCTCACATATGCTGAATGTACTTCTGTGGATTTGGTGCAGAGATAAATCTATTTGAGTCAAATATGTGATTTCTGAGATTATTTCTCAAGCTATTTATTATTTGTGCCCAACATTTCCATTGTCTACACAAAAGTATGTTTCAGTTTTGATTTTTTACAATTTTATAACCAGGTTTATGTCACTACATTTAAACTTTATTTCACATTCAATATTATTTTTCCCCACACGTTTTATAATTTCACTTTTCTAATCAACATTTAAATACCAGATGTGAATTTGCATTTTTTTAGACTGACATTTTATTAGTGTTAAAATGTGTTTGAATATCATTGTGTTTCACTCCTCAGCTTCATATCATAAGAAACACTCAGGGGAAGCTGAACGACTGCTGCTTCTGAGCACAAAACACTCACTTCTGTTTAGACTTTAACTATGCACAATGCCAAAATATTATTACTAATAATTCTAGACTTTGAGCAAGACATTTATGTTGGGAGTTGCTTTTAGTTCTTAAACTTGATTTTCTTAGGTACACTATTTTAAGGTACGAAGAACACAGAGCTGACACTGAGTAAGGAAGTGGCTTTGCTGTGCGGCCGTGATTTGTGTGTGAAATGAAGAAGTGTGTTTAGCTGTCATGGCAGTTTTTATTTGGTTTCAGCCTCCATCTTAAGTGATGACACTCCAATAGCGGCAGTATTTTTCACAGCCAAATTTATAATACTGTTCCAGTTCTGTTGTGTAGTTTATATACACAAGTTTTCGAGTTCAAGAAGACAGGCCAAGTATTTCCTTTACTAGTTAGTCCCAGAACCACACAAGTGGACTAAGTAATCTATGGCTTCGTATGCTCATAAATGTAGATTAGATGCATTGCTGGAAGTGTGACATCTGTACAGAGGTCAGTAGACTGGCTTTGTATCCTATTTTATCAAACGGAAAGATTTTCTTTGTGCGTGTTTCATAAACAAGGTGGATACTTTTCAGTTCAAGCTTCATTTTTGTACATGTGGTACTGTTGTGACTTTTTAAGTGTTTGATAAAGAGAAAGTTTTACACTTTTCCCTGTTTGAATGCTTGCTTTTTTGGTTTGTTTGTTTTACTAACACAATGTGGTTGAATCTGAAATTTATTTTATTACGATGGTTGTCTCTAGTGTGGTGTGGCGGCCAGCGACCTCTAGATGGCGCAAGTACATAATAAGAGACTGAGTGATACATAAATAGATGCACGAACTGAATGATGGCCTGTATTTAAGCAAATAGTTCAATTAAACGCTACATTATTACCGTCAAGTTACATTGAACTATTTCTGCAAAGGTTTTCAAAAGAAAAATGTCATTGGCACTTCCATGGATAGCTTAAAAAAAGAAGGGTTGAGACAATTCTTTTTATTTCATCGAATACTAAACGCTGTTCAGGACGCCAGACCTTTTTTACGAGGTGTTTCTATAGGATTAATATAGAATAATTTAGGAAATGACTTAGTAGGCAGGAAAGGGCACAATATTTTGACAGACTAAAGTTACTAGATGCTAAAGACAGTTACAAGCAGTATTAATCAAAGATATTAACTTAATATTTCACCTACCTGACCGGAAATGATAAGAACAAACACGAATGTTGTCAAGATTCTTGCCCTGGAAATCCTAATTCAGTTTGGCCTACCACAAATGCCTTTTGTTATTTAGACATTTTTCTCCTTGATTTGTTATAACTTTCAAATCAGCAAAATATGCAAGCTTCATTAGATTCAGTGGCTGCCAATATGGCTAATTGTAGACACGTCGTGAAAACACTCTATATAAGTTTCAACATTGTCCATAATAGTATAGGCTAGAAGGAAAAGGGATATAACAATTGTAAAGCATAGGGAAAAAACAGGATATAGTTAAAGGGATAGTTACTCAACTTAAGTTGTTTCTAACTTGTATGAGTTTCTTTGTTCGGTTGAAGATGATGTTTTGAAGAATGTTCATTCATTCTCTGCCAGCAGGTGGCGCTTTCGGAATGGCAGAAATATAGCAGGTAAGTGCGCGGTACACAAAGCAGCACTCATATTTAATCGGTTAAATCATAGTTTTTTTAAGTTTAGTCATAAGCTATATCTAAATTCTCATCATTCTATCCCCCTTAAAAATCATAATTAAGATTTCTGTTGTACAATTTAAGACTTTTCATGGAATTAAATCTGATACAGACCTCTTGGGGTCCCTTAGTGATGAAGACAGAAATGGCTAACTTTGCAAAAGATGTGGGCATTGTCGATGGCTTTTCAATATTACATTTTTAATAAATAAATAAATAAAAAAGAATTAAAATGTAGAATTTCTTTCGTCTAGCTATTGTTAAATTGACATGCAGGCATTATTTATTTTTGCTGGAGCACCACCCGAGACTTCTCCCATTTCTACCAGCCATGCTTGACTCAACTTCCCGTGTCTGCTATCTGCGCAGATATCACCAGCGCAACTGGGTTGTAGGTTGCAAGGTTTAAGTCACAAATGGGTTAAAATTTGAATGATGTGTCGATTGTGTGATTAGGATGCGTTTCATACAATATATGGCAACTGGGCAACCTGTATAACCAGGTTTAGGCTATACAAATAACGAGAGTTTCCCGGGATAAATAACAAAACTGGAGGTGAACAGAAGTTGTGAAATACGGGGAACTCTCGGGAAAAACGGGAGTGTCGACGTTGAGGTATGGTGTGTTTACCCAGCGATTAACTGCACCTCTTTCCGAATGTTGGCCTATTAATTTAAATAACGTATTAACAAACAACAAAAAAATCACAAACATGACATTTCTGAATAAAATAATTTTATGCACATTATCTTTAATGTTTTTGAGGAAATGTGATTAGGAAATACAGTGCCTTAGGCTACCTTTGTACATTTACTGTAAATGGTGAAATGAATAATAATATAGCCTACAAATCACATTTTAGCTGACTTCTGTTTCGGAATAAATAAAGCAGTATTTCATTTTCGTTCTAACTTCTACTAGGTTTTGTATGTGGACAGGTTGTAGCTAGGAAGGATGGTGCAAAGCAGGCTAATGGGTCACAAAAGAGAATATCCCTCCCTACGGTGGTTTTAATACATTTATATATTCCAGAGAGGATTTGCTCTACCATACCACATGTGTTATGTTGTCATGTTAAAAGTAGCACTGGTCATTGAGAACATGTAGTGTCTGCTGACTGTAGCGCGCAAGCGCAGATCGCGTGCTTTGCTCGTGAAGCGTGTCCCGTTCTTTCGTCTCTCCACCTGTCCCGTGCGTAATTTCACTTTCATAATACCGGTGATCAACAAAGGTGCGTGCATTCTTATCCTTTTCAGAAAGTATGGGCATTTACATGTGTAGATAAGACTATAAACTTAGAAGCTAACTCCTCACGGTGTTATTCGCCGTAGCCTTTATAACAACTTTAAGAATATTTATCTGTTCACAGAGAACGTGTTTGCAGTTATTCCTATTAGGGTAAATACTAAAATGTATTATTACAGTTATAGTGCTTGAATCAGCAAAAATGTTAATGTTAATGTAAATGTTAAATTTAGATAAAATATTCAAATTCAATTGTTTTTGTTAGCTCTTTTGTTACAGACTTTTTATATTTAATTTAGCTTGCATATGATTATATTTTTACAGTGTGTTCCATGTTGTTTCAGTTGTGGATTTAATGTTTGTTTAAAATAGTATAGTTCAAGAAGTCCCACATTAGTTATTCAAATATTCTAGTCTGAGCTCTTCAAGCTGTTCAGATTTTTTTTTTTTTGCATATAGAAATTTCATTTTTGCGGCACACACGAGTCAAATTTAACCCAAGAAATTCCCAGAAGAGGAAAATGAGATTAGTGACACATCTTTTATTAGTGGTCTGTAATAGGAACTTTCTTTGTTTCTTTGTCGCCACAACCATGCCATCCTGTCACTGTTGTGTTATCCCTGACTTGAGTTGTTAATGTATATATTGCATCTTTGCAAAAATGTTTTACTTTTTTCGGATTTCAGTTTGCAACAACAAGAGATTTCTACAAACAACATAGAAATGAATATGTGTATTTTCTTCTCTCTGATCTCTCTTTTCACAGATCTTATGAGGAGTGCCGATCCTGTTGATTCCCAATGGCAGACGGTCTGCCTTCAAGATTCCTGGAAGCGTGTGTCGTTGTTGGACCTGCAAATGATAAACTAAAAGAGCTGTCCCAGGTAAAATAATATCATTTTGTGAGTCTTTGTTAAACTATGAGGTGTAAGGCACCGCTGTTACTGGATCTCTTTATTCAAAAACAATGTGTGAATCAAACATGATGAGACAGGTCTAGAGCTATATACTGATGGAATTCCTGATTCGGTGCATGTTGTTTTCGTTTTCAAGTTAACTCTTTATTCAAAAGCTAAAATCTGGTTATTTTAAAGGAAATACTCTTTTTTTTTTTTTAAGCCATAGTGATTCATAGGGCAATTTGTTTGTGAAAGGTGCAAAAGTTTACATCATTTTATTTTTGCACCTGAATATTGCTTTCAAAAAAATGCATTATGTTCATGTTCAGTTTACATATCAGTGATCTTAAAAAAGCATTGTGTCCAGTTTTTGCTGCAGGTGAATGGAAGTCCTTTGCCTCTGCTCGATCCCGAGGTTTTGCAGGTCCATGCACCCCAGTTTGTGTCTAAAGAGAGTCTCAGTGAACCAGCTGTGAGAAACTTCTTCATTAAGAAGAAAAATGATAAGCCTGTTTTTAAGGCTGGAAACCCCAAAGAAGAAACCACAGAGGATGTTCGTGTTCCCAAAGACCTGGATCTGGTGGCTCTGCCACAACTCTGCTTTCCAGGTGAAACAAATTTGCATGCAAAAGCTTGAGTGGTTATTGAATCATGTCAGTGCATCTGCTGCAACCCTGTTCCATGTAGATATTTATACATTACTGTGTAATACTTGAGAAAAAGTATAACATGTCTGTAGAAGGTGACAAAGGTCAGCACAATTCATACTGTAAATGTGAAATAGTTTAGGTCACAGTAGCTGTACCATTAATTTAGAATGATTCGATTGGACTAACATTTCTTTCTTTCTTTTAAATCAGGTGGGCTTCAGATAACTAAGGACCAAAAGGATGAACAGTTTCACTTCCTAGTCTTCACTGACATGTTTGGAAACCAGTCTCATGGAGTAGTTCTCCAGTTCTCTAGATCAATACAGGTCAGATTCTTCTTTACAGGGATAACCTCTCATTATGGTTGTGTATTGACAGATCACGTGTTCTGAAGTGCTCTACTTTTTCTTAAACATGAGTAGCTGTGAGATATGGCTGTGATTATTTATATAAAATGTTGTTTATTGAATAATAATATTTAATGACAACAGTCATCATAAAAGTTGGTAGGCAATTCAGTCAAAAGTACAAAGGCAGAGCTCTGATATACAGCATTAAAATTACATAAAATATAACGTGATGAAATTTTGCCTTCAGCCAGAACTATTCGCTCTGGAATAAATAATAAATTAATATGAGACAAAATACTGTCTGTTAGATTTACCCAAAACAAATTACATCTCATAATTTAACCACTATAGAAACATCAGAGCCAGTGGTGAATTCCAGAAAAACTGGCTGAGGTGAGGCTGCTGTCGGGTTCTCTGAAATCGTTGAAGCAAATTTTCAAATAGTTATCTTTATTAACAAACCACATATTTGATTGCTAAAAATCTAAAAAAAAATACATTCAGTGACACAAAAACGGTATTATTTATAAAATTATTGTGGATTTGGGTATCCGCCGTTGTGCTCGCTGTGAGAAATACCGCAAGCGGAATGATAAAAACGGTGAAACGCTTGGAGTTCTGATATCATTAGAATATCACACTGCTCTCAGCCAATCAGATTCAAGGACCAGAAAGACCTGTTGTATAAATATATTACCAGTGATCACCAAGAATGCATGCATTTTTATCTTTATGAGTAGAATGTAAGTTGCTGAAGAAAAACTTTGTTTCATTGCCATAACAGTTATTCCTATTTATTCTAATACTTACATTATTTCAGTTACTGTGCTTGAATTAGCAAAATGTAAAAAAAAAAAAAAAATGAAGGCAAATAAAAGCATTGACTAATTATCCAAAGTTGAATGCAAAGTGTATGTTTCTGCTGACTACAGTGAAATATGCAAATGTTTTTTTCTACAGAATTTTAACCAATTCATTTATAGATTTTTTTCTTACTGTTTTGCATGTTGTGGATTGAATATGTGTTAAAAAATAGTAACATTTTAATATGCCCTATTTGTTTATGCAAAGTAGGACATTTTAGGTCATACTAGGACAAAGTAGGACATCAGACATGTTCTGCACCAGAATCATAAGTCCCATCACATTATAGTATATAGCTCTGTCCAGTCATGCTTCATTCATATTTATACAACAGTTTTTTCTGGTCCTCGAATCTGATTGGCTGAGTGTGATATTAGAGCAATATCAGAACTCCAACAGCTGCTTCACAGTTTGTAATCATATCACTCCGCTTGCAGTACTTCTTAAAGCGTCATGGCAGATGCCCAAATCCAGTATATATTTTATAAATATTACTGTTTTTGTGTCACGGAATGTAGTTTTAAGAGGTTTTGAAGATACAGTGCCTTGCAAAAGTATTCATACCCCTTCATTTTTTTTTCACATTTTGTTTTGTTCACATTTTGTATCTTCTTCCATTATGGATAATGCTTCTGTGAACCTTCAATGCAGCAGATTTTTTCTGAACTCTTCCTTAGATCATTGCCTTAACGCAAGTCTGTCACTGAGCTCTACAGGCAGTTATCTTGACCTCAGGACTTGGTTTTTGCTGTGATATGCATTTTCAGCTGTTAGACCTTTTCTGAGAGGTGTGTGCCTTTCTAAATCATACTCATTCAAATGAATTTGCCACAGTTTAACTCTAAAGCAATTTAAATCTAGAAGCAATATGAATGCTTCTGAGCTAAATTTTGAGTGTCCCAGAAAAGGGTATGAATACTTATGCAATGGGATCTTTTCAGTTTTTTATTTCTAATACATTTGCAAAGTTGTTACAAACCTGTTTTGTGCTTTGTCATTATGGTGTATGAGATGTAGATTGATGTGGAAAAAAAAGTAATTTAAAGCAGTTTAACATAATGCTGCAACAAAACAAAATGTGAAAAAATGAAGGGGTATGAATATTTTGCAAGGCACTGTATAAGGTTATAAAGATAACGTGTATTTGAAAATTTGCTTTGCCATTTTTGGACACACAATCTAGATGGTCAACGGCTGTTCAGCTCATAAAACCCGCCCGAGAGCGGTCTCACCTCGGCCAGATCTTCTGGAATTTACCGCTGACTCGGATGTCTCTATAGTGGTTAAACATGAGATGTCTTTGGTCTTATTAATCTATTATTTGTTCCAGAGAAGATATAGTTTTGGCAACATCTCATGTTTATGTAAAACAAAAATTTATTTTGCAAAATAAAACCGATACCTTTGATTAGTGAAAATAAAATTGCAATTGGGTGTACTTTCCAGACTATATAGTGGTGTTTGGATGCCGTTTTGATTAAGGGCAATGACATTCAGACGTTTCGTTTTAAACCCTGTTATACAGGAAGGAATGCAGAATGGACACCGGCACTTGTACAGGTCTCCACGACTCTACATTGCTTATGCAATATGTGTTATATCAAAACACCCATATTACAATGCTCTCAGGGACTGTCTGTCTAGGTAAGAGTCAAGATTCAAGATATTTATTCACATATATTGAAAAGCAAGAAAATATTGGGCAGACAGGAGAATATATAACAAGACATATATATTAACAGTATTATATTCTGCTATTCTGTCTATCCCATAAGAAACACACCCATAACACATTTATTTGCATAATTTGAATTAAGTAGGAAACTACAAACGAAATTCCTAACAGAGCTTGTTTTGATATCACTTCAGAGCCACAGTATTCACTCTTTTCAGAGAATTCAACTTTCTGTCTGTCATAGTTGTCTCTGCATATTAAACTGATATAGGAGAAAGCAGTTTAACATCCAAAATGACACACACCACCTTTTCTTCCATTTCCTAAGTTTTCGTTTTCCCATCCGCAGTCTCTTAGGTCAGCTCAAAATCTGTCAAATGGCTGATATGGAAGAGCAAGTGAAGGAGTTCTCTGCTAAATTGGCTCTAGTTACAGTTCCTCCTCCTGGTCAGCTGTATGTGGTGGGTTCTTTTAGGCCTCTAAAGTTTGGCAAAGTCAGCAAACTGAAATAAAATTGTAATGATGTGAAAAAGTCTATGATATGGGATAATGTTAAGACAAAATACATAATATAAGTGAAGTATATTTACATTATTTTCATGTCAGGTGTTCAACTTACGACCTCTGACGATTGTCCTTCCATCCAGAGAAGATAAAAATCATCCTGTTATTGACCTGGACTTACATCTCCCGCTCCTCTGCTTCAAGACCAGAGAGCTGCTGCAGGTTTCACATTATAAATGCTGATGACTTCAACAATAATTTAGGGGGTTTTAGTAAACACAGACGGTCTGGAAATCACAACCAGTCAATTTTAGATCATTTTTTAAAGGTTCTTTTTAAATAGATGAACTTTTTGATTAAACAAAAATGTTACTGAAAGTTTTGGTCCATGTCACATTGTAAAAGTGTTTTATGTCTCTGTTCCTCTGCAGATTATAGCCAGTATACTCACAGAGCAGCGTATGGTGTTCTTTTCTTCGGACTGGGCCAAACTGACTCTGATCGTAGAATGTTTCATGCTGTATATTTGGCCCCTGCACTGGCAGCACCCACTGGTGCCTATACTGTCCCAACAGATGCTTGACTTTGTTATGGCACCAACTGCCTTCCTCATGGGATGCCACATCAGCCACTATGAGGAAGTTGCCAAGGTAAATCCTATTAATTCATTTAGTTTTTCTGTAGTTCAGGATTTTTCAAACTGGGGTCCACAGTGGGGTGATAGAGGGACTGGGAAAATCTAAATGGAGAAAACTATTTTGATTATTTTTATTGATGATATTTTTTATTCTGTATTAAAATGTAACTTAGTATAAAACACTTACATATTTTATAATACTTTAATATTTAATATAATTATATTATTATTGTTATATTATAATTAATATATATATATATATATATATATGTGTGTGTGTGTGTGTGTGTGTGTGTGTGTGTGTGTGTGTGTAATTAGCTATGTTTTTCCTAATATTTATTCATTTCTTTTGGCTTTAGTTGGTGCTGATTCATTCAGTAATGAAACAAGTATTTACGAGTGAATCATTGAATCATTCATTCAAACATTTTTTTTAATATTAATTCAAATTAATTAAACATTTTAAATAGACTGCAGCAATTAATATTTTGTCGCAACCTCTTGTAAATGACATGTTATTTTGCTCAGTTAATAATCATGAGAGAATCATGATCTTTATTTGAAAAAAAAATGTGATTCTGAGTTTATCCAGAATGTGCAGCTCTAGCTTTAATACAATACCAACCTTATTATAATAATAAAAGTCAATTATTTAAACAAATTATTAGTTTTAAATCATTAATATTAATTTTATTAATTAATTTAAAAATGGATAATTAATAAAAAAATATATTTTTAATATTACGATTGATATAGTTTACACTGTATGATTGTGTATAGGTGCCTTTATATTTAGAAACATAATTTTTGCAGTTTTTGAATTTTTTCATCTTAATTGAAACCATCCCTAGCTAACTTTAATATGTTGAGAAATTCATGTTTTTTCTTAAATCAGCAGCCTGTCAACTTCTGTGGTTTGTAATCTGTGAAATCATTGTCTGTTTATCAGTTAACTGATGACCTGATTCTGATCAACATTGATGAGGGAACCGTGTCCTGCTCTGGCTGTCATTACATTGATGTCCCAGACACCCCGCAGGCAGCTGCTGAGCATTTCAAGTGTCGGTAAGAAATATTTAACCATGAAATGTAGTCTTGCTAACTCTCAAAATATACAAGATAATAATTAACTCACATTATCAGAGCGGGCTGGTGAGACCAGGGGCCTGTACCATGATGGTAGCTGAACAAACTCGACAAATCCAAACAGTCCAATCAGGCTTTATGGGTACCATGATGCTGATCATCAGCTTTCTTTGTCAATTTAAGAAGTTAATCTTTTACTAAACCTCCAATCCATTCATGTGTAATGGATTTACGAGTACAATAATTATATAAATGATGGCGCATTCTAAACTTAAACTTTATGGTTTCTAACAGTCAAGTTTTTGTCAGATTTGTAATTGTTTCCCTTGGATCTTAATGTAGAAGGAAAGGTCTTCAATTACACTATGACCTGGAAATGGTTCATCAGAGAAGCTGTTGCAATCTTAATGAGCTGCGGATGCAGAGAAGACAATGGCAACACAGTCTCAATTTGGATATACAAAACATCACCCTGGAGCTCATCGTTAACATGTTTAGGTTTGTAAAAGCATGTGAAGAAAACTAGAACTGACTTTTTTGTATCTTCTACACATGTGTAATTAAAAATAATGCTTTTTTTCTAGAGATGTCAGTGATTACCTTAATCACGAACACAGAGTTTTTAACACCGATGAGTTTCTAAAGACCAGGGAGCCAGAAGACCAACCATTTTATAAAAAGGTGATTTTCCAGTTAATAATATGTCTGGTCTTCAACCTTTGACTGCATGACTGATGGATTTTTATTCATGATAGGTCTTGGAAACACACATTTTCCACTCCTTCTTGAAAGAACGTTTGAATGGAAAAATAGATAAATTCACCCAAATGGATCTTAATACTCAGACAGAAGACAAAAGGTAAGTTCAAGCTGTGATGTAACAGATTTTCCACATTAATAATAAAAAATGTTTTGTAAAACTAATACTTTTATTCAGCAAGGATGCAATAAATTAATCAGGAGTGACAGTTTATTTTATGTATAAAGTATGAATAATTTGTAACAAAAAAATTGTTATTCATTTCTGTAGACTGAGTAGATCATTGGATTACTCTCGCAGACCCACCATAAAGGAAATAAAGATTTTGCGAAATGGTTCTTTAGACAGCGGTTTGAGTAAACGTCTGGGCTCAAGTCTCCCTGACCTAGACAACAAGAAACACCTGAATGTCCTCAAACAGTTGTCTCCAACTAAGATCCTTCCTGAAAAGTGTAAGAGAACCGCAGTACTGTAATTCATTGGCACAGCTCAGTTTTGTATTTAGATTATTAATCATCTTTATGAAATTCCTTTTCCCAAAAGCTATGATTACTCCAGTCAGGCCAGTCAAGAACTTCCAGCTCCCAGATTTCCCTTCTCCCTTGAACTTCACCAACATACTTCATTACTTTGGAGATCTTATCCTCCAGCTGAACAAAGCCATATCAGCCAGCCCAGCTGTTGATTCCTTCCTGCTAGCAAGATACTTTTACCTGCGCGGGCTCATCAACATGCTGTGCTCTAAGCGACTGGATGCCCTCAGTGACTTCCAGAACCTCTACAAAACAGATATTGAGATTTTTCCTGGCGAGCTGGTGAAGACACTGGCAGACTCTCTGCAGATAGAGGAGAGAGCCCAGGCAGAGAAGAGACCTGAGCTCAGATGGCTCATCTGTCAGGTGAAGAAGAATGAAAACAGTGAGCATGTAGAATCAGATTGTCACGTGAGAAAGTTTGAGCTTCCCAAGACCCCTATGCAGCTGGAGGAGTTTGTGAAGTGCACTCAGCAATCTGGTATTGTGCGGGACATGGCAACTTCAAAAAGATTGTTTGAAGCTCTCACTGTTGGTAAGTTTGAGCTGTAGTGTGTCATTGTATAAAACCATTAGGTATGTGCAATATTTTGGTCGATGGTTTTAAAGGGATAGTTTACCCACAAATTAAAATATTTTTGATGATGCTTTCTGATCCTACATAGACAGATTTTGTGCACGAAAAGTATTTTTGTAGCTTGACAAAATTAAGGTTGAATCACTTCTATCAAATGGACTGTTTTAACAATGTCCTTACTACCTTTCTGGGCCTTGAACATAGAAGTGAATACTGTCTATACAGGGTCAAAAAGCTCTCGGATTTCATCAAAACTATCTTTATTTGTGTTCTTAAGATAAATGAAGGTCTTACGGGTTTGGGTGAACTATCTGTTTTGGTCAGTACTTGGTATGTATCAGCCTATTTTTGATATTTGAGCATGATAATTCTCCATGTGTACATTTGAATGGCCTTTGCTATTTTCTAAGGCTCATTTAAAGTTTATATTTAATGTTCAGCAAACCTTAAAAGACCAAACCGTAAGTCATAGAGACTTGAAACTTGGAGGGATGGTAGTACTCATACTGCCTACAACGTGACCAAGGCTCACCCCAATTGAACTGATGGGGGCACTGGAATTTTTACACAATCAGAATCAATCTAGTGCATAAAAATTCTGGAGAGTGAATATGAATAATTATCAAACTTATCAAAAGGTTTCGACTCTCCGTCGCAAAGGAACGCCAAAACGTTTGAAAGGGGCAGAGCCACTTTTAGTAAAATGCTAATAACTCCTGAATGGAATGAGATATCTTCGCCAAACTCAGAACACTTACGTGTAATCTCAATCTAAGGTCACAGGAAAAAAATTGCAGAGCTTGGCTACTTGGTGCCACTATTAGAGGGGGAAAACATAAAAATAGCTATAACTGTGCAACCATTTGTTCTTTCAACATGATAATGTGGGCACGGTCTTGGTCCAAAGTGCCATAAGGACATTTGCGTATCTCAAAAAACATGGTCGACGAAGTTTGCAGATTGGAACGAAACTCATGGACCTGTTCGACTCACAGCCTCAAAGGTCTGAGAGAAATTCTAAAGAAATCGGCCACTGGGGGCGTAAACAATTGTGCGTTGCTCGGTTTTTCCCACATACACGCGATATTCATATCATGTGATAGAACTCCTTATTCCGGACAGCTTTGTCTCTAGAACTGCTGCTGTGAATCAAATAGTTTGTTAAATGATTGAGAAGATGTCAAAAGCACTTTTGCCAACTAGTCCTAGGTTTTTTGCTTAGTCTAGAAAAAAAACACTGGAGTACTATTCTCTGGACTTTCTAGGTCAATTATCAAAAAAGTATTGAAATTTACGTTTTGGGAGGCTATAACGGGGTCGTTTAGAAAAGGGGTCTGTCCATATTTATCCAAAATCTTATAAAGGAAACTCAAAACTTCACGAAACCTGGTGAGCACATGAGACAGGTGAATCTAAACAAGCGTGCAAAGTTTTAAGGAGATGAAAAATACAAATAGTCTGCTATTTATTGTGATACTATGTAAAATATTTTGTCATGATTGTTCTTCTCAGGTGGGCCGAAGCATATTAATCCAGAGATGTTCAAAGTGTTTTATACCTTCTGGAAACAGGCAGAAGCACAGGACATTGACCTGCCTGTTGAAGTCTTGGAACACCTAGACAACAATGAGTGTGTGTACAAGCTGTCCAGCTCTGTGAAGACCAGTTATGGTGTTGGAAAAATTGCCATGACTCAGAAGAGGCTATTTCTGTTGAACACATGCAGACATGGATATGTTGAGATTACCAAATTTAGGGACATTGAGGTATATACCTGTAATATTACTTGAGAGGAAATGAGAAGCTAGTGTTTGTGTTTGTAACCGTATGAATCCTGTGAACTCAGGAAGTAAAGATCTCTGCTGCTTCATTCTCACTTTTGAGGATCCCATCTCTAAAGATCAAGAACAGCCTAAGACAAGAAATATTTGAGGCTAATTTAAAATCGGAGTGTGAACTGTGGAACCTGATGGTCAAGGAGATGTTGGCAGGAAGAATGATGGCAGACAACCATAAGGTATCTTTTTTTAGCTAAAATGGTATCTATGTTCATATCTTCATATCTTTGTTTCTTCAGTCGAAAAGAAATTAAGGTTTTTGAGGAAAACATTCCAGGATTTTTCTCCATTTAGTGGACATCAGTGGTGGCCAACGGGTTGAAGGTCCAAACTATAGCTTCAAAGGGCTCTACACGATCCCAGCCAAGGAATAAGGGTCTTATCTAGCGAAACGATTGGTCATTTTGGAAAAAAAGTAAACATTTATATACTTTTTAATCACTGCTATGCGTATACGGGTCTTTACAGATTACGTAATCATGTTGAAAAATGGGCATTTGACTTTCTTTGTACATTCACTTTGTAAACACTGGATCGGTACTTCCACCTACATCACGCGTGACATTTCCAGTGTGATTACATAATGTGTGAAGTCAAGCTAGTGCAAGATGAGCATTTGTGGTTAAAAAGTATATAAGTTTTATTTTTATTTTTAGAAAATGAATGACCGTTTCACTAGATAAGCCCCTTATTTCTCAGCTGGGATCGTGTAGAGCCCTTTGAAGCTGCAATTTAGACCTTTAACCTGTTGGCCAACATTGAATTCCACTATATGGCGAAAAATCCTGGAATTTTTTCCGCAAAAACTTCTTTTCGACTGAAGAAAGTAAGACATGAACATCTTGGATGACATAGGGGTGAGTAAATCATCAGAAAAAAATGTCTGGAAGTGAACTAATCCTTTAATAATAGAATAGAAATTACACTTTTAAAAAAAAGTAATTTATTTATATTAGCTCATAAATCTGTCCTGGAGCAAATAAAAAACTTACCAGCGGGGTTTCCAGCCTTTCAGTGTTTCTAACGGTAACAGGGTGTGTTTAGGGCGTCTACCTACAGTTGTCAAAACAATGCAAGTTTTGACAATGACATACATGTTTTAATATGCCCTCCTAGTTCATTCCCATTTCCTTCCATTAGATAAACACATCCTTTAATTGTTCAATGTGTGTGTTTTTTTATTACGGTTTCAGGTTTCTGTTTCTTTTTTAGTTTTTTGTTTGAGGAGTTCACTGTTGTTTCTTTTTCTAGATCATTGCGTGTTTAAACCACAAATGCACTAAGTACTTTACTTTGTGATCTGTGATCTCTTCTGTCTATCAGGACCCCCAGCATGTGCAGCAGGCACTGACCAATGTCCTGCTTATGGATGCAGTGGTGGGCTGTGTACAGTCACAGAAGGCTGTATGTGCTGCCTCCAAACTGGCCTATTATGAAAAGCAGCGACAAGAAGGTTTGTCTCACTCTTTACCTATAAGATCAACTGTATGATAAAGACAACACAGTTGTATTAAGGTCTCTTGTCTTTATTCCCCCAGTCCCGATAATCATCCCCAGACCCACAGCAGAGGCGCTGAAACACAAGATCAATCCATCCCAGAACATGACGAACCCTCAGTCTGTCGATGCCTTGCTCTACACTCCAGGTCTGAATGCAGGAGTATTTTGTGAAACAGTTAAAGGGATAATTCACCCAAAAATGAAAATTGTGTCATTAATTACTCACCCTAAAGTTGTTTCAAATCCGTAAATGTTAGTTCATCTTCAGAACACAAATTAAGATATTTTTTTATGAAATCCGAGAGCTCTCTGATCCTGCATAGACAGCAACACAACTGATATGTTCAAAGCCCAGAGAGGTAGTAAGGGCATCGTTAAAATACTCCATGTGACATTAGTGGTTCAACCGTAATGTTATGAAGCATCTTTATTTAACTATTTCTTCTCTTGTGTATAGTGTGTACAATGTGTACAGTTCTCGGCCTGTTTGTTCTGGCAGTGTCACATGACAATTTCAATGTGCTGAGTTGTCCAATTAGTGTTTGTGGAACTGTTGAGTAGAAACAAGGGGAGCAGTGAGGAGATTTGACTTAAATGCTACTCCAGATACTCCCTACTTAAAAGCCTTCAGATAACCCATATTTAACCCTCGACTTGGAGGATGTAGCAAAATTAAATTATGTAGTCAAGGAATGTTACAATGCCTGGTAGTGTGCTTAGATCCCAGAATAGCAGTACATTTGTTTGTCAGCTTTAATTAGTATTATTTTTCTTTATAGTATTGATTTGGATTAGGGTCGTCACTAACGATTATTCTGATAATCAAGTAATCTGTCGATTATTCTGATGATTAATCAAGTAATCGGATAATTATATATATTTTTTTTTGTAGTAATAAAAATAGACCTAAATGAACAATGACTTAAAATACATAGATATTAGCAATGAGGCAATAACAATTAGTTCAAATAAAGTAAGTAAAGCAAGTAATTGTAAATTACATAATGTATTATAAACAACAAAGCTAATTTGCATTACACATTATAACAAATGCCTGCAGAGGGCACCAACGGCCTGACGAATGTTTTTACACTTTATTGCATGATCTAATCCTGGTTTAATATTGAATAAACATTTGATTCAAATGTCCACTTAATCTTTAATATTTGGCCATTTCTTTATGATATAAAAGCTACAGCCATTTTTTTTAATATGTGGACATCAAAACGTGTAAACTGTGAGGGTGTGAATGAGGGTTTAAACTTTTATTTTGAAATGGCGATGAACTGTTGGTATTTTTAGAAAGATAATCATGTATCATGTGTTTGCGTATGTTTATAAATGATTAACTTACAAATCTGATGAAATAGTGCACATTGTAGTGCCAGATAAACTTTAGAATAAACCCAAACTCACAACAACATGCAGAGATGGCGTTTGCGATGCATTAGCCTAAAACTAACTTTTTTGCCACACCTCCCAATGACCAGTGACATGAGAAAATTCACCAGCCAAAATTATTTTTTGTGCCGACCATGAAACTCTTTTTGAGAAAAAAACAGGCAGTTACTTTAATTTTATGGTGTATTTATGGTGTAATTACTACTTTTTCCATCAGTCCAGCGGAAACAAAAGCTGTACTGCAGACGCACCGCTCCTGGAACGCACTGCCAAACCTCAACTGTGTGCAGCGTGAAGTTGTATGTTGTGTTCTGTGTTGCATTTCTTCAGTAAAGAGTTCCCGACGTCTCTCTGTCCACTGCTCTTTTGGGGATCAGTTAGATGCTATGCTGCATGATAGAATCGTATGCGGGGTTTTAGATGAAGGGCTGCAACGATGCCTTCTGGTGGAACAAACGCTCACATTTAAAGAGGAGAAAGGGCAGAAGAAAGGGCATTAGCTGCAGGAACAGCATTGTTAAATGCTCGCCTGCTTCGTAAGCAACAACATGAATCACTGCCTAAAGATGAAGTTCATTATGCAGCCCATACGCACACATCAGCACACAAAGTGAAAATCAAAACCATGACAAACCATGCTACAGGTGTGGCGGCCAACATTTTCCATAAGACTGTAAATTTTCCACTGCTGTATGCCATTATTGTAAAAAAAAAGAGGACACATTGCTCAAGTGTGTTTAACAAAGACAAGACAAGTAACAACAAGGAGGCAGCCGGTGTCAAAGCAGAATGACCTACAAACACTGTAACTCATGACCAACAAAATGAGTACCCTGTTTTCAGCGCAACTGCCAGATCAAAAAAAGGGATGCAGAAGACATATTTGGCCACTGTGATACTGAACAAAGGCAAAGTATTCCTCATAGTGGTTGATGCACACAGCAAAAGGCTGGAGGTATCCCTGATGAGTTCTATGTCATTGTCAGCAGTTATTAACACATTGAGGCTGCTTTTTTCATAGTTTCAGACAATGGCACTGCCTTCACATCCTCAGTGTTCCAAGATTTTGCGGACCGCAATGGCATTCGTCACGTCACTACAACACCTTATCATCCAAGTTCGAAATGGCCAAGCTGAACGTATGGTGCAAACAACCAAAAAGGCCCTGTCTCGCATCACCAAGGTTGAGTGGCAGACCCGTCTGGCTCACTTCTTGCTGTCACAAAATATCACACCGAATTCATCAACTGGAAAAAGTCCTGCTGAGTTGCTCATGAATAGGCAACTGACCACTGCCCTGGATCGCTTGCATCCTGGCCATGGAGAAGATATGCTTTGCAAGCTGGAGCTGAATGCTGGAAAGGGCCCCGGCACTGTTAGACAGTTTAGGCCACATGACTTGGTGTACATGAGAAGTTACACCAATGATTCTAATAAGTGGACGCAGGGGGTCATTACTGATGTCACAGGCCCCTTGTCATACAAGGTCAGAACCGGTGATGGGCAAGTGCACAGACGGCACGTTGATCAGCTGCTAGACAGGGTGACACCCTCATGGAGCCCATCCGGGTCCGGGCCAGAAGGCTACACGTCTATCTACCAGTACCCTTCAGTACTGAAATGCTAAATTACAGCCACCAGCATTGGAGATGGAAAATCCTAGGGAGGAGATTACCAGGGCTTAGAGCATATTAGAGTCCCCTCATTCTAGGAGATACCCTGTAAGAGAGCATCACACCTCAAAAAGATTTTGTGGCCTGAGGAAAAGGGGTGTAGTGTATTGACTATATGTTGCAATAAGTGAAACCTCTTTAAGAGAACAAAGACAGGGAGTGGCATGTTTAGTGATACTCACTAGGGAAAGGGGAAGTTCTAGTCAGATTACTTTAGTTTAGGTGCTGGCTGAAGTTGTATGTTCTGTTATGTGTTGCATCTACTCAGTAAAGTGTTACCAAACACCTCATCCTCCTGTCATTGAAGTATCTTACACAACATTTTCTGTAAACAGAGCTCTATGTAACCTACAGCCAGGCATGTGTAAATAATGAATGCATTAAACATGCATCGCATCTATTTATATAACTAAATCGTAGTGTTTGTGAATTCTTAATAGCATTATGCTTTTGGTTTTTAAATGGGTTTAATATGTGGAATGCTCCTCTTCCAGTATTTTGCCGATTACTCGACACAGGCAAAAAGCAACTGAGGATTTTAAAAATCGAATACTCAAATACTCAACTTTTCAACTTCTTCCAGGCCAGTTAACTTTCCCAGATAGAGATGTGGATGGAAACCCCAAGCTCTGGTGTGCTCTCAGCTGTGGAAAAGTGGTTGTGTTTGATGCTGTCAGTTGGTCCCTGAAGCAAAACTGCATTCATTTAGGAGAATCTCGACTGGTAAGATACTTCTGTTTGATTTTTAGATTACGCAATTTTCTTTAATATATTGAGGATTATAAAAACGAGTTTATATCAGCAATATCAGATGTTTTATTTAGTAATCCATTTATTGACACAGCAATCGTGAGAATGTGTTATTGAAGTAACAGAGACCTAAGGGATCTTTACCTTTTTCTTTTGCCCCAGTATATTGTGTATTGATGATGCCACCTTGTGGTCTGGTGTCTTGTTGCAGCCTTGTTTTTCAGTGTGTCTTACACTTCTGCCTATGGTTTTTGGATGTGTGGAAGAGTGAAAATTAAAGTTAATTTTCAAAAACAGATTTCACACAGCAGTCTTTTTTTTGTGCCCAGAACTGCATGATGGGATTGGACCAGGAGCAGGTGTGGATTGGTTCTCAGGACGTCATTTATATAATCAACACTCGCAGTATGCTGTGTCATAAACTGCTGACTGAGCACCATGGAGAGGTCACAGACTTCGCTCTGGAGAAACTGAACACTGAGAACAGATCAAGGTGAATATTAGACAGTAACAACATACACTAGGACAATACCCCAGTGTAATAAATATTATTAATGTTTATACATTTTATTTAATTTTATTAGAATTTATTATAATACTTATACATATTATAATACTTTGTTTTATATTCTATCTATAGATACCAGTCAAATGTTTTTGAAAAGTAAGGTTTTTAATGTTTTAAAAGGCTCACCAAGCCTATATTTTAAACAGTAAAATTTTGAAATATTTTTACTATTTAAAATAACTGTTTTCTATTGGAATATATTTCAACATGTAATTTATTCCCGAGCAGATTTTTTTAGCATCATTAGTCACATAATCCTAAAGAAATCATTCTAATATTCTGATTTGCTCAGAAAATTTTATTATTGTTCAAAACAGCTAAGTAGAATTTGTTCAGGCTTTTATGATGAATAGAAAGTTCAGAAGAACAGCATTTATCTGAAATAGAAATCTTTTGTAACATTGTAAATGTCTTTATCATCACTTTTCATCAATTTAAAGCATCCTTACCAAATAAAAGTATTAATTTCTATAATTTCTATAATTTAGAAATTTATACCGACTCCAAGCTTTTGAATAGTATAGTGTATAATGTTACAAAAGCTTTTTGTTTCAGATAAATGCTGATCTTTGGATCTTTCCATTTATTAAAGAATCCTGTAAAAATGTACTCAACTGTTTTAAATATTGATAATAATTATAAAAAATAAATGTTTCTTGAACAGCAAATCAACATATTAGAATGATTTCTGAAGGATTATGTGACACTGAAGACTGGAGTAATGATGCTGAAAATTTAGCTTTGATCACAGGAATAAATTACATTTTAAAATATATTCAAATAGAAAGCAGTTATTTTAAATAGTAAAAATATTTCACAATTTTACTGTTTTTGCTGTATTCTGGATCAAATAAATACAGGCTTAGTGAGCAGAAGAGACTTCTTTAAAAACATTAAAAGACTTACTGTTCAAAAACTTTTGACTGGTGGTGTATATAGATATATGATTAAACACACATATACACACATACATTTTAATTATATATTTCATTTATTTATACATTTAAATAATCTATGTTTATTATAGATAGATTAAAACCAAAGATAAATCTAATTTACTCTAAAAATACAATTAAAAGTGTCACCAGCAGATGGCAGCATTGTTTGTGATATTTTCTGTATATTTGACAGCTGTGGTTGAGAAAAGACATTGCACTATAAAGAAATGTCATTTTGATGTGTTCTCCAAGCCAAGCGCAGGTGTATTCCTGCAGTGCAGATGGCACTGTGATCGTTTGGCTCGTCCCCTCTCTGAAGGTGAAGAGGCAGTTTCATCTGTCCTGTGACAGACTGCAGTCTATTCAAGTTTACAATGACTCCTTATGGTGTGGTAAGTTTATCATCAGCTTGGTAAAACTGTCTAAAACTGTTGTAAGCTAGAAGCTTTTTTGATGGATAGTGACAATAATGAGGTTAATCTGAATATATACATTACTTAATCTAAATATAGCATGTGTTTATTGCTTGTGAAGGTGCCAGGGATTGCGTCATGAAGCTGAGTCCCAGTGGAACTCTGCTTTGTAAGATTTCCCTCCCAGATGATGTAAAAACCACATCCTTTAGCAGGGTTACACTGCTTATGGAGGTTTGTATCTTCATGGTCCACTCACAGTATCCGCTGTAACCAAATATGACCCCTAAATATGATGATCCCCAATCCTAAAATACATATACTGTGGTGGCTAAAATGATTAGAACACTAGTTTTTTCACCAGCTGGAAGTGGGTTTAAGTCAGTTATTTCTATCTTTTGCTGTAGTGTGTCAGTAGGAAATATCAGTTTACATTTCCAAACATTCATTTTGCTATTAATTGTAACAACCCAGTGAGATTTTTGTTTGCACAAGGAGTCTGACAACAGCCAGTGCTCCATACAGAGATCTGATCTCATCTTTATCCAGTCTGTCTGGAATGACATGAAGAAACAGAACAAACTGAGACTAAATCCAGAAGAACTGTGGCAACGTCTCCAAGATGCTTCAAGAGACATACCTGCAAAGCTACCTGAAAAACTATGCACAAGTGCACCTAGGGCAAAAGCTGCTTTAAATGCAAAAGATGGTCACACCAAATGTTAATTTTAATTGATCAATAAAATCTATTTATGACTTATTTTTGACAGCATTCTCATTATACAGCATTTTTACAAAGTGCCTAAAACTTTTAAAAATGTAGATTTGCAGGTAGGTTTCTTGAAGCATTTTGGAGACGTTGCCACAGTTCTTCTGTGTTTAGTGTCAATTTGTTCTGTTTCTTCATGTCATTCCAGGCAGACTGGATGATAATGAGATCAGATCTCTGTGTAGCACTGGATGTTGTCAGACTCCTTGTGCAAACAAAAATCTCACTGGATTATTACAATTAATGGCAAAATAATGTTTGCAAAAGTAAACTGATATTTTCTACTGACACACTACAGCAAAAGATAGAAATAACTGATTTAAAATCATGTTTTAGCTGGTGAAAATACTAGTGTTCTAATACTTTTGGCCATCACTTTACATATTTTTATACATGAAGACCCATTTATAATGTATAAAATGCATGTTTTAAGTTACACATCTTTATTTATTATTCTAATAAAAGCAGCTTTATGCTGTTTTAGTGTGTAGTTTTCCTTTGCTGTTTCATGCTGTTTGCACAAAAAATTTGACACCCTGACAGTCAGAGAGGTCAGCCATGCCACTAAATGGTGTGAATTCCATAAAATTATAATGCAATTAGATATAATCAATGATCTCAGGCTCTTGTTATGTGTTTTTTATAGAAAAGACAGATCTGGACAAGTTTCACAGACTCAGCAGAACTTTGTATATGGGACTCCAGTGACCCCGTCAAACCACCTAATCGGGTCACACTTCCCAACTGCAGTGGGGTCACCTGTATGATCAGAGTAAAGGATCAGGTAAGATGTTACCTCTTACATGATTTTCCATGATCACACAACACATACTAGAATTCAAAGTGACATATTTAAAGGTTATTATGATATAGTTAAGGTCAAAAGTTTACACCCCCCTTTCAGAATCTGCAAAATATTAATTATTTTACCAAAATAACAGGGATCATACAAAATGCATGTTATTGTTTATTGAGTACTGACCTGAATAAGACATTTCACATAAAGGATGCTTACATGTAGTCCACAAGAGAAAACAATAGTTTTTAATTTAAAGATCTTCTGCAGCCTCCGGAGGGCAGTACTAAATTAAAAAAAAAATATTATATTTAGGCAAAATAAGAAAATTCTGTTCAAAAGTTTTTACCCCCGGCTCTTAATGCATGGTTTTTCCTTTTGGAGCATCAGTGAGTGTTTGACCCTTCTGTAATAGTTGCATATGAGTCCATCAGTTGTTCTCAGTGTGAAAAGATGGATCTCAAAATCATACAGTCATTGTTGGAAAGGGTTCAAATACACAAAAATGCTGAAAAGCCAAAGAATTTGTGGGACCTGAAGGATTTTTCTGAAGAACAACAGGCAGTTTAACTGTTCAGGACAAACAAGGGGCTCATGAAAAGCTATCACTAAACAAAAAACACAACTGTGTTCAGGTAACAGCTGTATTAAGAATCAATGGATGTAAACTTTTGAATTGGGTAATTTTTTATAAATTAAACTATTAAACTATTATTTTCTCTAGTGGACTATATGTAAACATCTTTTATGTGAAATATCTTATTCAGGTCAGTACTAAATAAACAATAACATGCATTTTATATGATCCCCCTTATTTTGGTAAAATAATGTACGTTTTGACGTCCTTGATGTATTATGATTAAACATAAATTAATTATAGATTAATTAAAATCAATTACACTAACATTTTCTCAATAGCCACATATACTACTGTTCACTACTGTTCATTCATATGGCTGCAATAGAACATGATGATTTCAAAATGATTTCTGAAGTATCATGTGACACTGAAGACTGGAATAATGGCTCCTGAAAATTCAGGTTTGCCATCACAGGAATAAATTATGTATAATTAAATAGAAATCAGTTATTTCAAGTTTAAAAATATTCCACAATATTTCTGTATTTTTATTTAAACAAATGCAACTTTGGTGAGCATAAGAGATTTTTTTCAGAAACGTTTAAAAAAACTAAACAAACCCCAGACTTTTGAACAGTAATGTAATGTATTTTTGTTTGTTTGAGGATTTCATTTGTGTGATTTCAAATGAGATGAAATGAGAACATTATGGCAAATGTTGTCCCTCTTTTTCTTTCTCTAGGTCTGGATTGGTTGCAGTGGTGGGTCAGGCCTCAGCAAGGTTGTGGGGAAGATCTTTGTGTTGGACTCTGAGAGCCTGAAGGTTGAGAAGGAGCTTGAGGCCCACGAAGACACTGTTCAAGCTCTCTTCTCGGCAGAGGACCGATACATACTCAGCGGCTCTGCAAAACGTGACGGCAGAATTGCCATCTGGAGAGTAGATTAAACAAGCTGACACAACGTTTAAGGTATCAGCTTCACAAACAGGTGCATCAGGATGTGTGACTTGTGTACACCATAGACTGTGGTATACACAGTCGCCCTATAAAAGTATCATATAATCCCATCAGGCTTTGGTGAGCAGAGTTGTTTATAATGGTTTTGATTGTAGTTATCCAATGATGGCACTGTGAGGACCAACTAAAGTAACCTGAAGATTGCAAATACTTTAGATAAGTGAGTGAAACAACTACTACAAGGCTTTTTTTCCTCTACAAATAGTCCTATGTTAAGAATGCTCAGATCTCAGGAGTCTCTGTGGGAATATATTTTTGTATAGCCTGAGTATATGCAAAGTCTTGTGGCGGTAAAATATAAATACCAGTTTATTATATCTTTCTGATATATATATATCTCTCTGATATCTCAGACCTTTGAAAGCTGTTCTTATTCCAAGAAAGCTGAATATAGAATCGGGTGAGGTTTGTGGAGCTGCCATGTAGACAATTTCCTGAAAAGCCCTGGATCAAAGGGAATTGAGGTCCAAACACCAGCACTGCCTGAGGATGGACTGCAGCCATAATGAGTAGATTGTGTAACAGTGTGCCAGTCTCTGTGGTGTCTCTGGATTGGCTTGTAAGATTGTATGAAACCCTCTTTGATATACACTACTATCTCGGTTTTTGTTCTTGCAGATCTGTATTTATTTTACATCTCAAATGTTTTAGGGGGAATCTCACACAGAAATCCCTGGGTTGTATGTAGTCTCAGGTTTTTTTCCCCTTCAAAATGCTCAATACTGCATGCAAAAATATTACTGTAGTAATTTAATTATATCGTCAAACTGTTTTTGTACTAAAATAAGAATAAATTCAGTACAATACAGTAATAATTCCCTTGGTTTTTAAATATTATAAGTAATAATGTATATAATTGAAATAATGTATTTTTACTTAACAATAATGAGAATGGGGGGGGGGTACATTTGTACAGTTAAGGTAAAAATTGTACATACAGCTAGCAGAATCTGCAAAATTTTAATTACTTTACCAAAATAAAAGGGGTCATACAAAATGCATGATATTTCACATGAAAGATGTTTACTCCACTAGAGAAAAAAAATTGTTTAATTTATAAAAATGACCCCATTCAAAAGTTTACATACACTTGATTCCTAATACTGTGTTTTTACCTGAATGATCCACAGCTGTGTTTTTTTCTTTAGTGATAGTTGTTCATGAGTCCCTTGTTTGTCCTGAACAGTTAAACTGCCCACTGTTCTTCAGAAAAATCTTTCAGGTCCCACAAATTCTTTGGTTTTTTAGCATTTTTGTTTATTTTAACCCTTTCCAATCTTGACTGTATGATTTCTCACTGAGGACAACTGCAACTATTATAGAAGGTTCAAATGCTTCAGAAGAAAACACAATGCATTAGGAGCCAATGGTTGAAAACGTTTTGAATTTGAAGATCAGGGAAATTATTACAACTTATTTTGTCTTCTGGAAAACATGCTGGATGTGTCTTTTGTAGCTTCTGAAGGACAGTCTTCTTCTTCTTTCTCTCTCGGCTTACTCCCTTCTAATCAGGGGTCACCACAGCGGAGTGATCTGCACAGCCGATTTGGCACATGTTTTACGCCGGATGCCCTTCCTGACGCAACCCAGTCCTGAGAGTGCACTAACTAGTGCAACCCCAGTACTGGGACACACCCACTCACTCATTCACTCACACACTCATTCACTACGGCCAATTTAGACTGTAGCTTCTGAAGGACAGTACTAAATGAAAAAAATATATTTAGGAAAAATAAGAAAAATATACAGTCGTGGCCAAAAGTTTTGAGAATGACACAAATATTAGTTTTCACAAAGTTAAACTGCTTTTAGATCTTTGTTTCAGTTGTTTCTGTGATGTACTGAAATATAATTACAAGCACTTCATACGTTTCAAAGGCTTTTATCGACAATTACATGACATTTATGCAAAGAGTCAGTATTTGCAGTGTTGGCCCTTCTTTTTCAGGACCTCTGCAATTCGACTGGGCATGCTCTCAATCAGCTTCTGGGCCAAATCCTGACTGATAGCAACCCATTCTTTCATAATCACTTCTTGGAGTTTGTCAGAATTAGTGGGTTTTTGTTTGTCCACCCGCCTCTTGAGGATTGAACACAAGTTCTCAATGGGATTAAGATCTGGGGAGTTTCCAGGCCATGGACCCAAAATGTCAACGTTTTGGTCCCCGAGCCACTTAGTTATCACTTTTGCCTTATGGCACGGTGCTCCATTGTGCTGGAAAATGCATTGTTCTTCACCAAACTGTTGTTGGATTGTTGGAAGAAGTTGCTGTTGGAGGGTGTTTTGGTACCATTCTTTATTCATGGCTGTGTTTTTGGGCAAAATTGTGAGTGAGCCCACTCCCTTGGATGAGAAGCAACCCCACACATGAATGGTCTCAGGATGCTTTACTGTTGGCATGACACAGGACTGATGGTAGCGCTCACCTTTTCTTCTCCGGACAAGCCTTTTTCCAGATGCCCCAAACAATCGGAAAGAGGCTTCATCGGAGAATATGACTTTGCCCCAGTCCTCAGCAGTCCATTCGCCATACTTTTTGCAGAAGATCAATCTGCCCCTGATGTTTTTTTTTTTTGGAGAGAAGTGGCTTCTTTGCTGCCCTTCTTGACACCAGGCCATCTTCCAAAAGTCTTGGCCTCACTGTGCGTGCAGATGCGCTCACACCTGCCTGCTGCCATTCCTGAGCAAGCTCTGCACTGGTGGCACTCCGATCCCGCAGCTGAATCCTCTTTAGGAGACGATCCTGGCGCTTGCTGGACTTTCTTGGACGCCCTGAAGCCTTCTTAACAAGAATTGAACCTCTTTCCTTGAAGTTCTTGATGATCCTATAAATTGTTGATTTAGGTGCAATCTTAGTAGCCACAATATCCTTGCCTGTGAAGCCATTTTTATGCAACGCAATGATGGCTGCACGCGTTTCTTTGCAGGTCACCATGGTTAACAATGGAAGAACAATGATTTCAAGCATCACCCTCCTTTTAACATGTCAAATCTGCCATTCTAACTCAATCAGCCTGACATAATGATCTCCAGCCTTGTGCTCGTCAACATTCTCACCTGAGTTAACAAGACGATTACTGAAATGATCTCAGCAGGTCCTTTAATGACAGCAATGAAATGCAGTGGAAAGTTTTTTTCGGGATTAAGTTAATTTTCAAGGCAAAGAAGCACTATGCAATTCATCTGATCACTCTTCATAACATTCTGAAGTATATGCAAATTGCTATTATAAAAACTTAAGCAGCAACTTCTCCAATTTCCAATATTCATGTAATTCTCAAAATGTTTGGCCACAACTGTACACATCTTCATTCTTTTCAAAAGTGTACACCCCTAGCTCTTAATGCATCGTTTGTTTCTTGTGGAGCATCAGTGAGCGTTTGAGCCTTCTGTAAGAGTTGCATATGAGTCCCTCAGTTGTCCTCAGTGTAAAAAAAAAGGATCTCAAAATCATACAGTCATTGTTGGAAAGGGTCCAAATACACAAAAATGCTGAAAAACCAAAGAATTTGTGGGACCTGAAGGATTGTGGGACAACGGACTCATGAACTATCACCAAAAAAAAAAAAAAAAAACAGCTGTGGATCCTTCAAGTAACAACACAGTATTAAGAATCAAGTGTATGTAAATTTTTGAAACAGAGGGTCATTGTTTTAAAATGTAACCATTATTTTCTTTTGTGGACTATATGTAAATGTCTTTTATGTGAAGTATCTTATTCAGGTCAGTGTCCTTCTTATCCTGCTTATTTTGGTAAAATAATTAACATTTTGCAGATTCAGCTAGGTGAATGTAAACTTTTGACCTCAACTGTATTTATTCATAAATAAGAAAAAATTTTTTTTTTAGAAAAACAGGCTTGTTTTTCTTACAAATTATAATTTCTCACAAAGAGAAAAATAAATTTTGCTTTGTACTATTTTTTTCTAGGATCTTCTAGATCAGCCTTTTTCTCCTTTGAAAAAACATTATTTAACGTCACACCTTATTATAGCAATACTGATCTGGAGTCAGTGTTTGCCTTTAATATTCAAATAAATATGACTTAATAAACATGGAGCTGTTCCGGATAAGCCCCTCTCGCTCTGGAGGTGTTTGCAGAAGGGCCCTTGGCTGGATTTCTGCCGCCCATGCAGAGTGCAGTGATTGGCTGATGTGTAACATTCTGAGCCTGGGGTCAGCCATCTAACTGTCAGACGTCATTGGAAGGAATTTTGGGGATGTGTCTGAAAGACAAAGCCAGCACACATCCATCCTGTCCCCAAGTCCCTGGAGTGTGTGTGTGTAGGCGTGCAGCATATATAAATGCTTTCAGAGTTGCTGTGCGTGGCATAAGAATGAATTTGTATAATTGAGCAGCAAAAAAATAACAGTCAGTTGATTCATGGAACTTATTAGTTTTGATGTCAAAGAAACATTTCTTGGATAAAGTTGACAAGTACACCGCGGTGTCATACTTATGAGGTCAAGTGGGTGTGATGCAAAAAGATATTTTCTTTCACTGTTGGGGGCAACATTTCCAAGTGAATCACAATGAACACATGCCTAGCTTATTTTTTTTTTTTTTACAAATGCAAATCATCACTTAATATTATTATGAATGCTGGGTAGCCTAAGGTCGAGTCAGCCATATTGAAGAGTGCAATTCAGATTTGCAGCAGCCAGCGTTGGGAAGCCCGATTCATTTAGCAAATCGGTTCGTTTGACACGTTCTTTTCAATGAATCGATTCATTGATTCTTTTGAGTCATCATTCCAAAGAGTTCCCACCAGCACATAATTGAAATTCCCGTATCCACATTTTTCTGCAACGTGGAAGTAAGCTTATGGGTGAGACTTCCGGTTCATTAGCCACTATAGGGAAATAATGAGAAGTGCAGTAAACAGTAAAACTGTTTGTACTACAAACCATTGTGTTAATAATACATTAAGTTATACAGTAAGACACCTATTTGCAATATCAAGCAGCAAAACAAGTTCTGTGCAGTTAAAAATAGCAGGACGCGAATGAGACTGGAAGCCAAACCCATAAAATGTACAAATAACTGCGCACACTTTTGGAAAAAAGGTGGATATTGCTCTGCTTTATCAAGTTAAATGTTGTTGTATTTAGATGTATAGACCTAACTATAAAATGTAACGATGTAATGGTAAAGATGTGTTTCATTTGAAGGTTTCAAATGTGCAGTTGTTTGGTTATCATGCCACTCACAGTCAGTTCCACAGAATGATTCAAAAGAATCGGTTCAACGTAATGATTCACTCGCGAATTGGTCATCACTAGCAGCAGCGAGAGTGAGAGCAAGAGGGAGGATTCCGGCTTTAGATCCACTACAGACCCCACGGAGCCTGGACGGACCCACAAACAGCGCTAGCACGGGATACAAACCAAAGCCAAACACTGCGGATTACAGGGTGTTTATCAAGAAGGCGCGTTTTTGGAGACATCCGATGAAAAGTATACGGTAAATATTGGTCTTTGCTAAGAATGCACATTTTATATTTGCTGTAATAATTGCAATAACTGTGTTAGCTTGGTAGCATAGCGTGAGGGGCTCGTATTTGCACTTGGACCTGGAGAGTGGGCTTTCCTGGGCCAATCTGACATGTTGTGTTGGGTTAGATTGTGAATGCGAGGCGTGTTATTATTGTATTGCAGCGTGCTTAGGATTCCCGTATCATTATGAAATTGCTGATAAAAGTCAGCTGTGCACCCTTTTGCAGGACAAATGCTCCTGGCAATGCGAAAGAGACCATACCCAGTAATTTCAAGCCATTCCCAATGTTTTCTTCCTCACGAAACAAGCGTCGTGTGACATTTAACACCAATCTGCATGTTTAATAACCCGGTATAAATATGTCTTGTTCGCTGCTGGATTGTTATGTTGAGTTAAGCGTGTTGTGTTAGTGGCTATGTATTGTTGTCAGACTGTTTCTGTTCACATGGTGAACTGAAAACAATAACAAAAGACAAACAATGCAACCACTTTAGTGAGCAGGCAAGATTTATTATAGTAGCATTTGTGTTATGATGCTTTCTACCAATATGCATCAAGCGCATGTATTTTCACTTAGTGAACACTAGTGTTGGCTATATAGGCAGTTTATAAGGTACAGTAGGCTAGTCACCTGCTTCAGGTAACGTTAGCCTAATATTTCGGATACATGGAGGTTGTGTTTAATATTAATTTAGTTGATAAGTCGTTGAAATGTTGACTGGTTGAGTTTTATCATTCATTATTTCACACAGTGTGTATATATATATATATATATATATATATATATATATATATATATATAAACTCATACTGTAATTCACCAAGGTGAGCAATATGTAAACAACCGTAGCAAATTATTGATTTATTTACCATTTTATTCTTTGTTCTGCTGATTTGTTTGCTCATTTGTGTTAGAAATTGGTAAACGAATCGTACTTTTGAGGCGGTTCTTTCTACTGAATCTGTTCACCCGAATCCCACAACCTAATTAGAACAGTTTTTATGAACACACATACGAAGCCGAATTGATTTAAAAATACAATTTTATAAAAACATGTGAAATCTAAATCTAAACCTTAATGACGTAAACCAATGTTCTCAGCTGATTGGATCGAACTGTTCGAAAGAACCGATTCACGGAAATGACTCACTCGCTGCGCCTAGTGAGTGTACTTGCGCTTCACCTGCTTTTTATGGATGTTGACCAATCATAGCAGCGTTATGCGGTGGGCGGGGCTTCTGTAGGCGTGTGGAATACCTTTGCAGGTATTTTGTAACGTTACGTCATTATAGCACAGGTAGAAGCGCTGAGGAAAGAGTCTGGGTTACATGGAGTTACATGGAAATACACCATGCAGTTCTGGAGTTTACTAAGTTGTGCCAGTGCAGGTACGTTTGGGACTTTGTTATAGTGCTGACATTAATCACGGGCCAATATGTAATGGCAATCATTTATTATTTAAAAGCTGCTCCAAGACAGGAAGAGAGTTTCTAACAGGCATCTTAGGGTTGGAGAGCTCATGTCATGTCATATATATAAAAGCCTGTATAGGTTGAAAACATTAGAGTGTGTACTCACATTGAGGTCAGCTGTAAAACAAAGGGCATTTTTTTCTGCTTCAGGGTGGAGTATGGCCATCTAAAGCCGTATTTCATATTTCCATTGCAAATGTGATCGGAAGAACTCCAGGAGGCTTGGCTTGGTGCAGAGCTGCGCTTGAGGCTATGTTTTTATATGGTGGTGCATATTCACTCAGCTTTAAAAGTCTGTGCTTATACACTAAGCATGTGTGTGTAGCCATTTGAAGTGTCATTTTTAAAGAATGTTTTGGTTTGTATAAAGGTTTACGGAATGATACCTTGATAGTGTCTTTAGCTCCTTGTGCCCTTTTACATGGTGGTTTGGCGTTGTTTATATGTGTGATTTAGTAGGTTTTGTTTTTAAATGTTGTTCGCCATATGTAGGTTATGTGTAATGCATTGCAACATTTGTTTAGGACAAAATTCCTGTGTATTTGACAAGTCTCAACATAGCTTTGGTCCGCTGCAGGTATTGGAATGATCTACCAGGCAGACACAGCGAATGTTGCTTATATGTAAAACAGCATTGATTTGCGTTTTTAAAAACTATACCTATGGTTTTTTTGAGTTTACATTTTTTAGTAACCTTACAACCAACTTGCATTGAAGAATAAAGATGCCATTAAAAGGGGTTTACAGGTTCAATACAATTTTTACCTCAGTTGACATGATTTTAATGCTCTATTTTTTAAAGAGCAAAACAAGGTTATATTGAGACACTTACAATGGAAGTGAATACAGCCAATTGTTGGAGGTTTTAAAGCAGATTATGTATAATGGTTTAAATCCTGTAGATATCTATTTATACAGGCTTTTTGATTTGATTTGATTTGATGTATTGTTCATCTCTATTGTATTGCCTTTAATGTTTACTAAAATCTGAATCATTGTTCCATTGTCAGTCTTGTAATCTGATATTGTCTGATATCGGTGACTGTGATGGTTTGCGTAAATGAATGTTTTGAATGCATGGGTGAATATTTGTATGTTACCATGACTGTCAAGAATTCCATTAAGAAAATTTGGTAAAGCAGATCTGGTTTCTCCTACCTGAAGTGCAGTCCAACCATAGCACTGGAATTGTCAGGTGTATATTAAGCCTGGACATGATAAGTAGAATGTGGATTTATTCAGCTCAGCCAGGCCTCAGGCTCTGTCTCCTCTGGGCTATTCATTAGGGGAATTATCCTGGACTGCTTTTAGGCCGTAGTGTGACATGGTGACATTTTCCCCTGTTATTATTGCTATTGATTGGCAGAGGCCTGCGCTCCTAACTGCTTTAGAACAGCTGAGGGTTTCATTCTGTTATAGTACCGAGTGACAGGGGTCAACACATATAGCAGCGATGAGACATTTCTGTCTGACTGATTTCTTTTTAATGGTGATTTTTACTTTTTGGGAATATATTTCTTGGGAGACAACGTTCTTATAGATGTCACACCATCCAAGATAACACAGAAGCAGTGTTATTTTAGTATAATTGATATACTATAGTTTTAGTTAATATTTTGAATTACATTTTATTTTTATATTTTGTTTTCACTTCATTTAATATTAGGTATAGGTTTTAGTAATTTTATGTTTTTATGTATCTACCGATTTATTTATTTATTAGTTTTAGTTTACTTTTTTCTTAGTTTTTATATTTTTAACTAAACTTTAACTTTGCACTGTTTGCAGTTAGCTAAGTAAAAATAAGAATTGTTGACTGGGCACTTTATAAGTTTATAAAGTGATTTTCTTTTTTTCTTTTCAAGTGTTGTTATAGTTTAGTTAATGATGATAACCCTGCAAGTGCAAACAATCAGTCAATGGTATGAAATTTATCTCACAATTCTGACTTTTTAATCTCACAATTCTAACTTTTTATCTCACAATTCTAACTTTTTTTTCTTGCAATTCTGCCTTTTTTAAATTGAGATATAAACTTGCAATTGTGAGCTATAAAGTCAGAATTGCGAGACAAACTTGAAAGACATCTCGCAATTCTGAGAACATCAGTCTTTTATTCCCCTCAAAATTAGACTTTATAACTTGCAATTGCGAGATATACAGTAAACTGGCATTTGCAAGAAAAACGTCAGAATTGTGAGTTTGTATCATGCAATTCTGAGGAAAAAAAAGTCGCAATAACCTTTTTTTTATGCAGTGGTGAAAACGGGCTTCCATAGATTTGGAACAACTTGAGGCTAAATAAAATGATGACAGAATTGTAATTTTTTGGATGAACTAACCCTTGAAGTCAACAACTGCAAAGCTGGGTCATCTTCCATTGATTTAAAGTCCTCTTACCTTAATCTGCACGTTAAAACTGTACTCAGTTCAGCATCTGTCAGTCAGCAGCAGCGTGATGAGTCTTTATGGCAGTGTCTCAGGCTCAGCGGTGTGACTGCTGAGAGGAGAGATAAGAGGTTAAGAAACGGCCGAATTTGTGCGCCGTAAGCAGAGGGGGGCTTTGAGAAGGGTTTGAACTGATGGATGTCTTTTGTAGATGCTGTCGGGAGGGGTCAATCCTCTCCTCTCTGTCTCTCACTCTCCCTCTTCCTTCTCCCCTGTGGGTTACAAGCCCTCCTCTGCTCTGCCCTGAGTGAAACACACACATCTGTCTCTGTTGTGCACTGTCTTTGACTCTATTTGTACTTGCCTTCAAGAAAAAAGAAAGGATGCAATATTAAGGCTAAGTCCACACGAAGCCAGAGCTTTCCCTATCTGATCTTTTTTCCCCCTCGTCTCAAGAAATATCTGCATCCACACGAAACCACAAAACCGACACAAAACAATGTAGTATACATGCCAGACCATGTGGTCTTACATGTAATTCTGCCACAGAGATACACTAAAAACAGAGAAGAAGACTTGGATTGTGTGCATAAACCATGCGTGCAGAAAATTTACGGATTGGCTGTATACACAAAAACGCAAGGATGTCGTTTTCAGATTTATCCAACCAAAAAATATTGGTTTCACTCTCCCAAAATACTGGATCCATCTGGACGAAAAGCCTATTCGATACTAAATTTATGCGTATACAGCTAAACATGTCTCCGTGTGGATGGGACCTAAAGTTCTGTCATTTTTTTTGGGCTGATTACGGAAAAATGGCATGGCAGATATTAAAATGTAATTCTGTTTTGTATAAATTAGTTAAAAATGCTACTAGTCGGTGTCGGTATCATAAGCATGATAATGCACAGCATAAAAAATGGATATTCATTTTAAATTTGGCTAAAGAATACATAAAACAGTTATGTTAAATAATCAGTGTTTTGAAAAAAAAAAAGTTATAAGGGAGTGAATGGGTAGGCGATATACATGGAAATATGATTTACCGGTAGAAATTTGTCAACTGGTAGAGATTTTTGACTATTGTCAAATAGCTGAGAAAGAAAACACATGTGTAACAGTATATTGTATCCGGCGAGCTCTTAAAGTGATAGCAGTCATTCAAGTTAATCAAACAATAAAAGATTAACGTGACAGTTTTGACATGATATTGACACTAGTGACAAGACTTATGGCATTTCTATGGTATGGACCTTATTTAAAACAAATATAACTGTATTGTGATATCATTACCGTCAAGTAATATTACTCAAGATGACAGCAAATGTGTTTAAATGTAAAAATTGTACTAATACAGATAATTAGTATATAAAACAGATATATATTGTGTATTAGGGCTAGGTAAAAAATATTGATTCTCCGATTTTAATCGATCTTCACTTTAACGCAACGATATCGATTCGGGAAATCCCCGAATCGATTCTTAATGCGCGTGCTTCAGATTCACGGAAGAGGATATGAATATTCACCTCTCCTGAAGGTGTCACCATCAGCTGCTTTTTTTTGCAGAAAAATCTGGTGATCAAAAATGATTAGGCTGTAGTTAAGAACTGTTAGTTTTATGGACAGTTAGAATGTTTTGTATTATGATTGGCCTGTTTTGAATTTAGAAAAATGTTTTTTTTCTTAAACATGTTTGAAGTTCTTAATAGATTTCACTGTTGCACATTTACAGTCTTTTTATTTTTTTTACAGTAATGTGCATTTTGCAGTTTGTTTACATGGTGCACAATGAATGCACATATTTATGACTTCTTGTTACAGTGTTCATTTAAAATAAAAGTTGTTTAAAATTAATAACTGTGTGCACCCTATTATTAATGTAGATGTGTATTTCAGTAATAAAGTTAAGTAGGAGAGTTTCAGTTACCAGCATTTATATCAAAATATGGATCCCATGTCTGCAAAACTAACATTTTAAATGAAATATTGATAGCTAATCGATATCGAATCGAAACCATAAAAATAAGAATCGAATCGCCGAATTGGTCACAATACCCAGCCCTATTGTGCATCCCTCAAACATTATGTAGATAGATCTTCCAATGCAACGTCTTATTTGCTTTCATCTTGAATGGCAAGTACTGGAAAAGATTTGATTGAGGATGTTTACATTGAGAAAGATATTTTCCAAACAGCTGAATTGCTCTTTTGGCATTACATTTTTGTACAGTTTCCAATCTTAGTTTTAACTTTATTTCCTAGATTTATTCTTTGTATAAAATGCTTTGGGTGTCACAATAGCTTGGCACCAGCGTTTCATAATAGCAACTGATGTTCTCAGAAATCTTGTGCAAGATCATTGGCTGTTATTCAATAAGCAATAAAGGCATCATTGATATATAGTTTTATGTTGTTTTTAATATTTTATGGGGGGAAAATCAATGTAAAACCAGCTCTTGATGAAAGTTAGTTGCATAGTTTCTAGTTGGTCCAAGTTGGTCATTAATGTGTGGAGTAGATGGTTGGAAGGGCTGAAAGGTGGACCACCTTGTTCCATCAACAAACCAGCTATGTTCCAAAATCCATTTAAGATGGTATAAAATGATTTTTCCTCACACAGCACAGAATGTTTTTTTGTCTTATGTTTATTTACTGAGGCATTTCTGTCCTGTTGAAAACATTGCCATATCGTGACTGGCAGTTTTTGGAATTGTACACTGTCTCGACTTGGTGTGATGAATCAATGAGGAGATTATGTGAACGATAACATCTCGGCCTCTTCTCCTGCTCTCACGCTGACAAATACCTGTCAATCTTACCGTCAGGCCTGGAGCTACAGCACAGCCTATCACAATAGACGAATGCTCCCCGCTTGTGCTCATTTGTGACAATTTTGCGATCCTCTCTGTTCTCGATGAAGGATGGCTCCAGTGTTTGCTGTCTGGTTTTCACAATTACTGTCTGTTTTTCTTCTGTTTTCCTCGGTTGTGCTGTGTGAGGTTTAGGTAGATTGCCAGTTTGATAGCTGCCTGTGTTTATGAGAAGATCTCACTGGTGTTAACTCTAAAGTGGAACATAAGTTATAAAGTGAAACTTGGTAGCTGGCAGAGAACAACAAACCAGACTTTGTAGTTTTATAGGTTTTGTAGAGTACCGCAATGACCTTTGAATTAAATGCAGTCTTATTTATACCTCCATTTTGCAGCAATCCATCACAGAATTACAAAGTCTGACTGGCTTTTGTTTATTCACCTTTTCAGTGGAATGGAGTGTGAGATTCTAATGCTTCCAACAGCTGAAATCCACTGCATTCCAGTCAGAGCGCAGTCAAATTCAGCATCTACAATGAAAAGATTATCCAGTATTCCCCGTTTAATGAGACAGACTTTTCAGCAGTTCTGATTGTCACTCAGCCTCTGGCTGACCTGCAGTGGGCTCAAGATGACCTCATTCTGAGCTTTTTGCATTGCACTGTCCTTTCTGTGTGCCATAGTTTCATGATAATGGTCCCTGGATATTATTCTATTCTATTCTATTCTATTCTATTCTATTCTATTCTATTCTATTCTATTCTATTCTATTCTATTGTGTTCTACCCTAAGTCAGACATAAACATTTAGTTCATTTTGTTTAATGATCCCTAGGCAGAATTCTATTCTACTCTATTTTATACTGTTTTATTCTATTCTAGACACAAACATTTCATATTCAGTTTTATAGTAATGATCCTGGACAGAACATTATTGTACAAATAATTGTATTCTACATACAAAAATGATTTTGTGCTAGTGAAATCTGAATTCTATTTTGCTTTATTTCAAACAAACTTTACAAACTTTATTCCAGAAACAAAATGATTTTATGTTTTAGTTTAAGTTTTTGACCCCTTCGCAAAGTTTTATTCTATTATATTCTAGACCCAAACATTTCCTTTTTTGTTAATAATCCCTGTACAGAATATTATTCTATTCTAGTCTGGTCTATTCCAGACACAAAATGATTATATATTTAGTTTTAAGTTATTGACCCCTTTATTCTATTCTATTCTATTCTATTCTATTCTATTCTATTCTATTCTATTCCAGACACAAACTTATTTTTCATTTTCAGTTTTATGGTAATCATCCTGGACAGAATAGTATTCTATTCTAGTCTGGTCTATTCCAGACACAAAATGATTCTATGTTTAGTTAGGTTATTGACCCCTTCACATTCTATTCTATAAACATTTTTTTTTTCATGTTCAGTTTTATGGTAATGATTCTGGACAGAACAGTATTATATTCTGTTCTATTCTCTGGTCTATTCCAGACACAAAATGATTCTATGTTTAGTTCTAATTTATTGACCCTTTCACTAAATTCTATTCTATTCTATTCTATTTTATTCTATTCTATTCCAGACACAAACTTATTTCTCATGTTCAGTTTTATGATAATGATCTTGTCAAGATCAGTATTCTATTTTAGTCTGGTCTTTTATAGACTTAAAATATTCTATGTTTAGTTTCTATTCTATTCTATTCTATTCTCTGGTCTATTCCAGACACAAAATGATTCTATGTTTAGTTTTAAGTTATTGACTTCTTCACTAAATTCTATTCTATTCTATTCTATTTCAGACACAAACTTATTTCTCATGTTCCGTTTTTAGTCTGGTCTATTCAATACACAAAATGATTCTAAGTTTAGTTTTTATTGACAAGTTAGTGACCCCTTCAGAAAATTCTATTCTATTCTATTCCAGAACAAAAAATATAAACCTTGAAAAACTCTGAGATTACTTTGAGTGCAGTTTTGTTTTCATTTTCTTTTCATGTTTTGTGCTACATATTTACTATTTTAGTTAGGAAGCTCAGTTACATCATAGTCATGAACCATGATTTACCATTGGCTAGTAAAGAGTAGTTTCACTAGCATATAGATAACCTCACAACAAAGACATGGACTAAAAGCCACAAATATCTTAACAGCTTTTTTATGGAGGACATTTTTGTTGCCATCAGTTTAGTTTGAGTTGGGTTTTACTTCTGGTGTTTCTAGTGTCAGTCTTTTGTCAGGTTTAGTAGCTGTAATATTCTGCTTTGTTTTTTTTGTTTTTTTTTTTGTTCAGTGATTGTGGTTATTTCAGATGCATGTAACTTTTATTGAGTTGATTGTAGTTGAACGTGTAGATTTCCAGGGTAGTTGACAGCTAGAGGGCCCTCTAAACTCACACTGGTACACATGCACACACAAACAGTACTTTAACATACAGTACCAGTTTCGATTCTTTCTGAAACTATATAAACTCTAACACGATTTTGTTATTTTTTGCAGATATTTCAAGGATATCATATTATGCAGGTAAGACAACCTCTTATACTCTCTCTCTCTCTCTCTCTCTCTTTCTCTCTGAAATGGATTTCAAATTGATCGGGGGAAATGTCAACCTAACCTTAATCCACCATTTACTGAATGTGAATTGGGCAGAGCGTGTTCTCCTGTATAAAGCAGATCAGTACATTCTGTTCCAAAGCCTGTTAGCTGCCTTTGGGCAGCCCATATGACAATGGAGCTGAATTTTAATTCCCCCCATAACCAGCTTTTCTCATTTGATGTATTATTCATTTATGTAAAAAAATGCTTTTTAATGCTGTAAGCGTTTGAGTTTGGATTATAGCTGTAATTTTAGGTTGGTGATCACACTTTTTTTGTTTTCAATTTAGGACATTGAGGGAATGTTGTTCAAATCTAGATGTGTAGTTCACTGGTACATCCTCAATTCATTCATCGTTTTATAAGGAGCTGGAACATTGTCCAGTCACATTCACATTCAAGATGCCTAACCAATCAGTCGATGTTTCATATTTTCAATCTTGATTCTTTCCATCGCCAAAGGCATTACTGTTGGAGGGAAGGAGGGCCTTTTTAGACAGTAGGGTTCCTGTGTGTCTGTATGGCATCTATGGAGACCATTATTAAGCACAAAATGGGGCCTATTAGCTGATATTCGAGAATGCGGTTAGTATAGCAGGAAGTGACCTGTTTGCCCTCCCTATAGGGAAAGAGTGCTTGGAATGGTAATGAATATCTCTGGCAAACATGGCAAGGTGAAACTGTTAAATAACAGCAAATCATTTTCTGTGTTATGCTTTGCAATCAAACACTAAGTTATGACACAAAATAATGCACAAATAACCTGGTACGAATTAAAGGAGAAGTTCACTTCTAGAACAAAAATGTACAGATAATTTACTCACCCCCTTGTCATCCAAGATGTTCATGTCTTTCTTTCTTCAGCTGATAAGAAACTGTATTTTCTGAGGAAAACATTTCAGGATTTCTCTCAGTATAGTGGACTTCTATGGTGCCAGTGAGTTTGAACTTCTAAAATGTAGTTTCAATGCAGCTTTAAAGGGCTCTAAACGATCCCAGCCTAGGAAGCAGGGTCTTATCTAGTGGTAATGAATATCTCTGGCAAACATGGCAAGGTGAAACTGTTAAATAACAGCAAATCATTTTCTGCGTTATGCTTTGCAATCAAACAGTAAGTTATGACACAAAATGTACAAATGTCCTGGTACAATTTAAAGGAGAAGTTCACTTCTAGAACTAAAATTTACAGATAATTTACTCACCCCCTTGTCATCCAAGATGTTCATGTCTTTCTTTCTTCAGCTGATAAGAAACTGTATTTTCTGAGGACAACATTTCAGGATTTCTCTCCATATAGTGGACTTCTATTGTGCCAGTGAGTTCGTACTTCCAAAATGTAGTTTAAGTGCAGCTTCAAAGGGCTCTAAACGATCCCAGCCGAGGAAGAAGGGTCTTTTCTAGTGAAACGATCTGTCATTTTCTAAACAAATTGACAATTTCTGTACTTTTTAACCTCAAACGCTCGTCTTGTCTAGCTCTGCACATACTCTGTGTATTCCAGTTCAAGACAGTTAGGGTAGGTCAAAAAACTCCCATCTCATTTTCTCCTCCAACTTCGAAATCGTCCTACATCGCTGCGGAAGTACCGACCAAGTGTTTACATGCAAAGAAGATCAAACACCATTTACAAGAAAAGGTAAAACAGTGAAACAGTAAAACAGTAGGACAATTTTGAAGTTGGAGGGGAGAATAAGATGGGAGTTTTCCGACCTTCCCTAACTGTCTTGAAGCGGAATACACAGAGCTAGACAAAACCAGCAAATGAGGTTAAAAAGTATATAAATTGTTTTATTATTTTTTTTTTAAAGAAAATTACCAATCATTTTGTTAGATAAAACCCCTTTTCCTTTTATTAAAAATGCATTTTGGAAGTTCAATCTTCTGGGCACCATGGAAGTCCACTTTATGGAGAGAATCCTGAAATGTTTTCCTGAAAAAACAGAATTTTTTATCAACTGAAGAAAGAAAGACATGAACATCTTGGATGACAAGAGGGTGAGTAAATTATCTGTAAATTTTGATTCTGGAAGTGAACAACTCCTTTAACAGTATGGTTTGTTTATGGTGTGTAAATAATTTTTTTTTCAACCAGTTATAAATTATGCTACATTTTTATTTAGGTTATAGTCCTTTTTCAAATTTTAATTGATACTGTCACACACTTACTTGCTCTTTGTCTCCATTTCTGCCTTATATTTCAACCCATTTTAGCAAAACTTCTAATATAGACAGATTGCAGTGTCCCTACAGGCAGAATTATAGTAAATATCTAATGTAATTTCCCATAGATGTAGTAAACCAGACAGAACAAGGACTTAACTGTACTTACTAAGCTGAAATGGCATGTATGGGATTACACAAAAGTTCCAAAATATTTCTTCTTCTTATGCAAGTTAGCCAATCGCCACTCAAGTTAGCCAATCGCAAAGCTCGGTGATGCACTCATTTGCAGCTGTTTCATCATTTATTTATGTGCATCTCTGCAAGTATGGGCTGTTGTCAAAAACAGGAAACCAATTTCCTTCCTTGAGCCTTTGTCAGGTAGCTGACGGACATTCCTTCAGTCCCTCTCCACATGAATCTCCACGAGCAGCCCACAGATATCCTCTTAGTGAAGCATATAACATTTCTACCATCCTTCATAAGGTGATTAGGGGTTCCTAGAAACGATAATGCTTTGTATTTAAATATGCAACACAATGCCGAGAACGCAAACAGAAGCCGGACCGCCCAGCTAAATAATCCTGGTCAAACCCACACCCTGAAAAACCTGATCGGCCACTTCTTTTGGCTCGGTGGTCTGTGTTTTGTAAACACCAGCTGCTCAGCCAATAGCAGTTGGTTTCACAGAGCTCATTAGCATATTTAAAGAGGCCCCTCCTCTTATTTCACTTGGCCTGATTCTTTCTCTACTCTCTCATCCCTCCCTTGTACGCACACTTTCTCTCCTCACACACTGTGCCGGATTGTGACAATTACACACGCCGTCAACGCAGCGTCTCTCTTAATCTGGATGAACTTCAGAAAGGCAGCTAAAAGGAAGCGTTTTAGCATGTGAGGATTATTCTAGTCGACATTTCTGCTTTTGTTCCAGCCTCGGCTGCTGCATCCGTTCTTTGGATTACTCCGGACAGCTGTGGGATTTCCCTGTCACTTCTGGATCTTTTTCCACTGCGCTTGCTGGTGGTTTTCAAAAAGCGCTTTTAAAGGAAGCAAGGCCAGCACAAATCTACCTGCCACCCTCATTATTGGTCCCACTTAATGTTTTCGCACTCCTGGATTGCATCTTCGGTCAGCTGACCAGTCACCTTCCTGCGACCTCACACCACGCCTCGTCCCAGGCCTCTGAGGGCCATCCCCGGTGGCCTGGTCACAGTGCGTTGCGGTGGGCCGGGGTCACCCCCTGCTCCCTATGACTCTGCCAGGGAGTTGGAGAGCCGCTGGGCCTGGGAGAGAGACGAGAGCGGAGGCCAGCGGAGGATGGAGAGCAGCGGCTGCAGTCCTTTTCCTCTGTGCTGGGCACGAGGAGCCTGTGTCTACTCCTACCCTCCCCCTCTGCCAAGTATGTCACCCAGATACAGCACTGCAACCCGCTTCCAGAAAACCTCCACGATAATGTTTCACGCTCGATCTGTCTTCCAGGATGTGGTGTATTGATTTAATGGCGGTTTAGGAGAAATGAAAGGTGTAGGAGTTCTGAAATGACCTCTCGGTGGATTTCGCCTCTAGATTTCTACTACATTCCTTTATGGTGGTGTTGAATTGGGGTTAGTTTAATATCTCGGCAGGTGACTGCTAGCACATCATCTATATTAGTAGGGCTGTGGCGTTTCAATTTTACATTACTCACAATATTGCATCAGTGCTGCAGGTTCTTGTATCAGAAGTTTTATTCTGTCAGTCTTTTTTTTTCTCATGTATGGTGAAGTATCAGTTATGATGGTCAGGTCAACCCATTTGACCTGATTTTTGATTTACATTTTTAATCAATGTGCCGTATCATACCACCATATAGAAAATATTATTTTACCATATGGGTTACACTGCTGGGTTACACAAGTTTTCGGGTCGATACGATTTTTACAAATATTTATTTATAAAATATACACTACCAGTCAAAAGTTTTGAACAGTAAGATTTTTATGATTTAAATGTATTTATTTGATCCAAAATACAGCAAAAGCTGTAATATTGTGAAATAATTTTGCCATAGCTAAATTTTCAGCATCATTACTTTAGTCTTCAGTGTCACATGATCCTTCAGAAATCATTCTAATATGCTGATTTGCTATTCAAGAAACATTATTTATTGTTATTATTAATAACAACAGTATTTAAAATAGTTGAGTACATTTTTTTTCTCCAGGATTCTATGATGAATAGAAAGATCAGAAGATTAGCATTTATTTGAAATAAAAAAGCTTTTGTAAAAATTCAAAAGCTTGGAATCAATTCAATGTTTATTTATTTATTTTATTTATTTATTGGAAAGAAATTATAGAAATTAATACTTTTATTTAGATAAAATATATTGTATTGAAGAATATATTGTGTAATATATTAAAATTAAAAGAACAGTTACTTTAAATAGTAAAAAGTATTTCAAAATGTTACTGTTTTGCTGTACTTTGGATCAAATAAATGCAGGTTTGGTGAGCAGAAGAGACTAAAAAGCATTACAAATCTTACTGTTCAAAAACTTTTGACTGGTTGTGTATTTCTCTTATGCTGCATTTAAATGATCAAAAATTCTGTAAAATGGTAATATTTTGAAATATTATTACCATGTTTTCCAAATTAATAGATTTTAAAATGTAATTTATTCCTGTGATGGCAAAACGTAATTGTCAGCAACCATTACTCCAGTCTTCGGTTACACGTGATCCTTCAGAATTCATTTTAATAGGCTGATTTGGTGCTCCAGAAACAATTTATTATTATTATTATTATTATTATTGAAGATGTTAACAGTTGTGCTGCTTAATATTTCTGTTGAAATCATGGTAAAAAATTTTTTAGGATTATTTCATAAGTAGAAAGTTCAAAAGAACAGTATTTATTTCAGATAAAATCTTTTGTAACAGAGGTATTTAATCAAAAATAGAAGAAAAGGACTGCAATCATGATTTTATTCCTAATTTTGTATGTTGCCTAGCCTACATATAGCATGCATCGAGTTCTGGACAAAAAAAGAATACGAGTCTCAGATGATTTCTTAATAGACTTTAGATTTGAATTAACGTGTGTCAAGCTGATATGAGTCTCGTTAATGTTTTATTCACTTACAAAAGACTATTTTTACTTGCATTTGCCTGCGGATGAGTGGGCTTATGTTTCCTTTTCTTCGTTCCAAAAGTTGCTGATTTATACTGTTATCCTGTGTGCTAATCTAGCTAAAGTTTTTCAAATCGGCTTGTTTCTCTCAATTATTTATTATTTTTTAATATAGATGCTTTCAATGAAAACCATCCCCACTAAAGGATCTCTTCTGTAATATAGGGCTGAGATTTCAACTCTCTGTCTAAGAGCTCCAGCTCATTAGGCTGAGTTTAATGAACAATCAGAGAGCGGCTGTCAGCCTGATTATCTGTCCGCTGACATCAGTGCAAGAGCAGTCATGTAGGTGGAGTGTAGCTTCATTACTGAGGGGTGAATTCCCATCGGAGCTTAGCTGAGAGTGTGTGTGTGTGTGTGTGTGTGTGTGGGAAGCTTGGCACATACTGAATATAAAATATACTGATAATTATTGTCAGAGGGAGTTACTGTGAATTTCATTGAGGGGATAATGAATGGTACTTATTTAATTTAATTTAATTTAATTTTATTTTATTTGCCAGTATTAGCTTTCCTATACGGACTCATCTGAGATTACTTCGTGTTTCTAGCTGAGTTGAACCAATCTCAGCTATAATTTTTTGTAATTGGAGATTATATGACTTGGTTAATTAATACACCAAAGGCACACAGCCTGACAGCTACTTTCGATGCTTTTTCACATTTTCGCCTTTGCAGTTTCGCCCTATTTCACATAGGGATTGCAAATCACAGCCCACCGCAAACCGTTGTGCATTTTTTCTTTAGAATGTAAATTCTAGTTTTATCGTTTTATCATAAACGCAGTGTGTTAAACTCATTCCTACCCCATGTGAGCATCCTTTTGTTTCTTCTCTGACCGTCCGGGCCAAATAGATGAAATCAGATTTCCTGCACGGCTTGCTTGTCTCCACCGCAATCAGTGTGTTTCCTTTTCCGTGCATCAAATACAGGTTTTATAGCCATTAAAAGATGAGAATTAACAATGTGGAGGAAGAATGACAGATACAGTAGCTGTAAAGTGTAATGTGCATAAAACGACTGGAAAACTGACATTCTCTATAAGCCAGGAACAAAGAAATGAGGACACAGAGAGCAATGACAAGGCAAAAGTCTTGTCCACGATATTAGATCTAATAGGCCAAAGAAATGTCAGATTCTCTCTTTACTTTTTAATTCTTTTCAGCTTCTGTCAGTAGAGAAATTGAGCGTGGAATCGGTATAAACTGTTCCAGAGGCACAGAACCATCCAATTTTTACTTGTGCCTGTGCATTTGCTGCAAAGAATGTGTATGCCTGCTTGAGGCCGTTGGAGTCTTCTTGAGAGCACGAATCCTCTACCCATGTATCTGTGCAGAATTACCCCGTGAAAAAAGCCCCTCCAGTCGTCTTCTCAGTTTAACGTATAGCTGTGGAGGAAGCAGAGAAAAAGACGTTAAGTGAGAAAGAGACATTGAGAGAGACCACTCTCACTATCAGATGTCTCCGCTTGCGTTTCTTGAGCTCAGATACAGGAGCTTTTTGTGTGGTGTCCAGTCTCCCTGGCGGAGAGTGAGCTCTTTGAAAAGACCATTGACTGCTGGGCGAAAGATAAGGTAAAGGCAGCGCATGTGTACTGCCAGATAAAATGACTACGACACTGATATGTCTAAGCAGTGTCTTCACTTTTATCTGAATGATGGTTTTTAGCAATCGTTTTTAGAATGTTTGCTTTTTTGTTTTGTGTTTGGTTTGTTTTGGCTTCTGTTGCAGGCTTAGTTTTGTGTGTTTTGCTTTTCTTTGCTTGGTCTTACTTTTTTGTATTGCTTTGTTTTATTTTATTTATTTATTTTTTGCTTTGGAAAAATAATTGCTTTTGTTTTTATTTTGGTTTGTTTTGTCTCTGATTTTGTTTATGTGTTTTGTTTTGCTTTGCTTTGCCTTTATTTTTTGTCTGTTTACTTTGGCATGAATGTTTGCTTTTGTTTTGTTTGTTTTTTCTTTTGTCTTTGTTTCTAATTTTACTTTTGTGGGTGTTTTGCTTTGCTTTCTCTTTTATTTTTTGGCTTGTTTTGTTGCATTTATTTTTTCTTTTGCTTTGCTTTGGCAAGAATATTTGCTTTTGTTTTGTGTTTGTTTTGTTGCAGGTTTTGATTTTGTGTGTGTTTTACTCGTCTTGTCTTTGCTTTGTCTTTCTTTTTTGTCTTTTGTTTGTTTTGTAAGAATGTTTGCTTTTGTTTTGTGTTTTTTTATTGTTTTTGGTTTGGTTTGTTTTGTCTCTGGTTTGTTTTCTGTGTGCTGCTCTTTGCTTTTCTTTGTTTTTTGTCTTCTTTTGTTTCTTGGTTTGCTTTTTGTTTGGTTTGTTTTTTGTTTTTTGAATTGTTTTGTTTCTTGTTTTGTTTTTGTGTGTTTTGCTTTTCTTTGCTTTCTCTTTCGTTTTAGGCTTGTTTTGTTGTATTTAGTTTTTTTTTTGCTTTGCTTTCAAGAATCTTTGCTTTTTGTTTGGTTTGTTTCTGGTTTTTGTTGCATTTGTTTTGCTTTGGAATGTTCACTTTCTTTTGTTTGGTTTGTTCTTTTTTGTTTGGTTTTCTTTGTCCCTGGTTTTGTTTTTGTGTGGGTTTTGCTTTTCTTTTCATTTCTTTGACTTGTCTTTGTTTGTGTTTCTTTTTTTTTTTTTTGCTGTTTGTTTGGTTTGGTTTGGTTTGGTTTTGTTTCTGGGTTTGTGTGTGTTTTGCTTTGTCTTTTGTTTTTTGTCTTGTTTTATTTTTATTTTTTGCTTTGCTTTGTCAGGAATATTTGCTTTTGTTTTGTTTGTTTCTGTTTTTGTGGCAGATTTTGATTTTGTGTGTGTTTTACTTGTCTTTGCTGTTTTGCATTGGTAAGAATGTTTTGTTTGTTTGCTTTTTTTTTTTTTTTTTTTTGGTTTGGTTTGTTTTGTCTCTGGTTTGTTTTTTGTGTCTTCTGCTCTTCTTTGCTTTTCTTAGTTTTTTGCCTTCTTTTGTTTCTTGGTTTGCTTTTGTTTTGTTTGGTTTGATTTTTTTTGTATTGTTTCTTGTTTTTGTGTGCTTTGCTTTTCTTTGCTTTCTCTTTCGTTTTAGGCTTGTTTTGTTGTATTTTTTTTTTTCTTTGCTTTGCTTTGGCAAGAATCTTTGCTTTTGTTTGGTTTGTTTCTGGTTTTTGATGCATTTTGTTGAATTTATCTTTGCTTTGTCTGTCTTTTTTGTCGTTTTGTTTTATTTTGTTTTGCTTTGGAATGTTCACTTTCTTTTGTTTTTTTTTATCCCTGGTTTTGTTTTTGTGTGTGTTTTGCTTTTCTTTTCTTTTTCTTTTCTTTTCTTTGCTTTTTGTCTTCTTTTGCTTTACTATGGCAAGAATGTTTGCTTTTGTTTTGTGTTCATTTGGTTTTGTTTTGTTTCTGGGTTTGTGTGTGTTTTGCTTTGTCTTTCTTTTTTGTCTTGTTTTATTTATTATTTTTTTTGCCTTGCTTTGGCAAAAATGTTTGCTTTTGTTTTGTGTTGGTTATGTTTTGCTTCTGGTTTTTGTTGCATGTTTTATTTTTGTGTGTGCTTTGCTTTGAATTGTGTTTATTTTTTGTCTCGTTTTATTATTTGTTTATTTACTTATTGCTTTGTTTTGGCAAGAAAATTATTTTTTGGTATTTGTTTGGTGTTTTTGTTTTGACATTTGGTTTGTTTGCTTGGCTTTGGCTTTGACTTATAGCGTAGATTATGTTGTGATCAGAGTGCCTAAGATCTGTCTCATCGAATGCAATATTTTTTTGAGCCACTATCAGTTAATAAAAAAATAAAAAGAAACTAAATATTTTGGAGGTACATATTATAATCATTCAGGCTACTGGATGACTGAGATTTTGGAAAATCCTACCAAAGGCAATGAGTACAATAACAAAGCTTCTCTCTTGCCTGTGGTTCAGTCAAGGACGTTCATGTGAATAATCTAATGCACAGTGAATGAACGACCGTTCAGTCATTTCTTATGTCATTCATTGTAATGTCACCGGATCTATTTCCTCTATGGAAATAGCACAGCTAAATATAATACTCTCAGGTGTTACTGTGCAAGCCATATTTAGTGTCAGGATTCATAATGTTTTAGGATCAAGCAAAAGATCTGAGTTGAGTGCTCAGTTGGCTTACTAGCTTATGAAGGCCAACTCTGTTGTCCAAGAAGATATTCAAAGCTAAGATATTTCCTCTCATATATCTTTTCAAACTGAATTTACAGAAACTAGAACAGTCAATATAATAAAATCATTAAGCCAACAGTTGAAACGGAAGTTGCAATGATCTTGACTTCACTATTGTGACATATATCCAAATGAAATGGTTTCTGAAATGAGAAAAATGTAAAACAGGATTTAATTGGGTCCATCAGGAATTGATTGGATCGTTGGATCATTGTCACTCGCCTTTGCTGCAATCTCATGTGAGTGACAGGTTTTCCCGTCCTTGCACTAAGAGGGAGGGGAACTTGTTTTGATTAAAGGATTAAAAAGATTTTTTTTATTTGCACAAAGTATACTAAACGCAAAATTATTTAATAGTTATTTATTATTGTATAGTGATAAATATATAAAAGCATATAATATATATAAATGTACTTAAGTAAAACAAGTTGAGTTCACAATTCAACTTAAAATATGATACCCCTGATTTGTCAGTAGCTTAGCATCTTAAGCAATCTTTTCTCTCTGCTTACAATAAACAATGGGCTTAAAAAGTCATAACCTAGCCAAACAAGCTGCTGCAATGTGTCTGTGTTGTACATGTTTAAAACATGTAAAAACATCATTTTGAGGTTTTATTATGTCATTGCTTTATGCTAAAATTTGATTGTACTGTAAATGCAAAGCTCCAGTGTTTTCACTCAGATATGTGTGTGAACTCCTCCTCCTCCTGGCCAAGGTCCCGTTTAACCACGTGTGTTTACTTGTGGGCGAGTTCAGTCGTGTGTGTGTTTGTAGTCCGGCGCGAGTGCTTGCGGTCTGTCAGCTGGTTTAACCCGAGTGTTGTGATTTTAGAGCTGTTGAATTCAGGTCTTTGACTCATGGCCGTCTTGTCAGGAAGTGTTGTGTATTCTCCTGGCCTCCTCAGGACAAGCAGACAGGAACTGGATCGCTGGTTACATGAAGCATGGGCCAGTCTGGACACATTATGATAAGCAGGATATGATGTCACACAGAGGAAGCTACTAAAATGTATTGTCCGTTTGAATATATGTGAGAGGGCAGTTATGTCTGAAATGTGTACCAAAGGACTGACAGTAGTGACTATGGATTTTACGGTTTCTTGACGTCCTTCGGACTCAACAGAGTGCCCGTGTGCTTTGAACTTAAGTTGCTTTCGCAGGCTCATCGTTTGTGTTTTTAGAGGGCCGTTTAAGCCCTGAACTATTGAGATCCACGCTGGCGTGTACCTGCTGGCCCTTCTTCAGAAAAGGTAGGAGAGCAGCTCTAAAAACTAAAAACTGGCATAAAATGTGTTCTACAAGCTTACCGGTTGTTTCACACTGATTTCGTTTCCTGTTTGCCAAGTTTATTGTGTAGGTGACATACTTTTTTGAATTATTTGTAGATAAGATGAAGGTGTGGAATACTTGATTCTGATTGGTCAATATGATCAGTGTCCAGTGCAACTGATCACTCATCTGCTTCATTCAGGGTTTATTTTACAATAGGCCTATCATCACCTTTACGCTAAGATCTTCATCATCTAACCTCGTAATAGAGCAGTAGACACATCGTGGGAATGTTTTGGGCTGATTTAGCTGACATGAAACAGCCATTGTTGTGTTGACCTTGCAACTCTGGAATGCTATAGTTTGCCATCATGGATTGTTGTACTTGAAGCTCTTCTGCCAGAATATCTGACACTATGATAGTCCCGAAGGCCACTCGTCTGGCATGCTTGCAGGAGACATCTGTCCGTCTGAAGTGTTAGTGTCTGGACCTCTTCCTTTACTTCCTCTCAGGAGTCCAACCTCCTGTTAGTGGCTGCAGCATCCTGTTGTATATTTTGTTTTGACAGTTGAATATCGAGCTGATCAGACGGTCTTCTTTATCAGTGTGGATTCAAAGTCTTGGGATTGCCTTGTTGCCTCAGTTGTTGTGTTCAGATGACATCTCTGAACTAACTTGATCGAGAGCTTTCATTGTCCTGTCAGTGTGTTTTGATTCATCTGTGCACTCTGCAGTAGAAATGAATGTTTGTGCTCTGATTAATGTGTTTTTCTTTTTGTTCCAAACAAGAATATTTCCTTATACAGTGATCTGATTAGTGGATGATGTGACAAAAATCGTATATCATGATCTGAATAATTTTATTTCACTGTAACAATATATATCACAGTAGAGTTCTTTTTTCTTTAAATAAGGTCTTTATGATATCAAAAGTTTTGATACTTATATATTTATCATATTTCATTATTCAGATTGCATTTCTTTAATGCCTAAGTGACAATTTCATGTTCTCCTCAGAATATGACGGACAGTTAGCACCCACCAAAGCCATGGCAGCGGCTTACCTGGACCCCAACCTGTCCCATGCCCTGAACCAGGGGGTCAAGCCTCGCTTCAGCGCAGGGATGGAGCGGACGGCAGGGCCTCTGGAGCGCGTACTCAGAGTCTTCCACTACTTCGAGAGCAGTAGTGAACCCTGCACCTGGGCCAGCAACATCCGACACGGGGATTCAACCGATGTCAGGGTGAGTCTGGAGATCAGATGGGTGACCCTCTTAATGTTCTCCAGGATATAGAATATCATATCGGACCATATCAGTTGTAGCCAAGAGAAGAGAAATGCATTGTCATTGTTCTTATATTTTTGGCCAGTATTGAGGCTTGTATCAGACTTTTTGTTTTTTACTTGCTCTGTTTAAATGGAAGGTATCCATGTTTTCTATTATAATGTTTTAATACACATCCAGAGTTCTATCTGCGAGCTTTTTTCTATTATCTTTTCAAAAACCTAAATTAATAACAAACTAATAAGAGACTTGTTACAGTCAAATTGCTAAAAAAAAATCATTCATCATTATTAAAAGCAAACAGATGACACAATATTTTTGGTAAAATATAATTATTGCCTATTTTTTTTGCTTTATCAACTGTTTTATCAATTGCTTCATTGTTAAAAGATTAGTCTAATTCCAGAATCAAAACTTCCTGACGATTTACTCACCCCCATGTTCATGTCTATTCATCTTCAGTCAAAAAGTAATGAAGCTTTTTAAGGAAAACATTCCAGGATTTTTTTCTCCATATAATGGGTTGAAGGTCCAAATGACAGTTTCAGTGCTACTTCACAGGGCTCTATCTGATCCCAGTCAAAGATTAAGAGTCTTATTTAGTGAAACAATCGCAAAAAATAAAAATGTATATACTCTTTTATCACAAATGCTCATCTTGCAGTAGGTCTGCAATGTATTGAAGTCTATCTGATTTTCTCCTCCAAATTCTAAATCGTCCGACATTGTTGTTTTACCTTTTTTTGTTGTTAAGGGTGTTTGATTTAGTCTTTGCATTTTTGCTTTGTAAACACTGGCTTGGTACTTCCGTCACATACAACCTTTCCAACATGACTACATAATGCGTGAAGTCATGGACGCAGAGCTAGTGCAAGGCATTTGTGGTTAAAAATTATACTTTTTTTTTTTTTTTTTAATAGAAAATAACTGTTTTACTAGACGAGAACCTTATTCCTCATCTGGGATCGTGTAGAGCCCTTTGAAGCTGTGTTGAAACTGCAATTTGGACCTTCAACCCATTGGCCACTATTAAAGTCCACTATTTGGAAAAAAATCCTGGAATGTTTTCCTTAAAAACCTTAATTTCTTTTCAACTGAGGATAGAAAGACATGAACATCTTGGATGACATGGGAGTGAGTAAATCATTTTTATTCTGGAACTAAACCAATCCTTTATTATAACTATTTTAAGTGACTTTTAAGTTGTGTATTTGTGCTGTTTATTTTTTGTTCTTGAACTTTAGTACAACATTAGTCTGGCAGTTACGCCACAAACATTCCTGTGCAGGACTAAAGAGGACATTTCCTCTGAGCTCCAGGCTTTTCAGCATTATTCAGAATGCAGCTCGCAGTGGCCTAGAACACTCATGGTAAAACCCCCTCAGACAATGGCATGCTACTCTAAATTATTTAATGAGGTTGGTTTTTGAAGCCAAGTAGCCGTACGACTTCAAAGCACATTGTCCTGCTTTCATCCTTCACATGGATGCCATTGTCCCAGTTCTCTGCTGTTTTATGCAGGTTTGCATCTGATGCTTATCTGTCTCATCAGGTCTGAACCTCATCCAAACCTGGCCCAAAGTAAACAGACCAATGCCACAGAAGCATCACATTAACTCAAACTACTTTAAAAAATGAAATAGATTGACGTCTAAAATGAAATCTGAGTTATTGCAGGTGGATTTAGTGTGATAAATCCCTATGATTAAGTCAGGTTTTCTTTTTTTTAAATGTTATTTATTTTTCATATATGTTGTATCTGTAGTCTATGATGTCTGTATAAAGAGATAGAAAAGATAACAGCCATGACATTCATCACACACTAATGTAGCTTATCAGTTCTTGCCTGATGGCTCATGCATTTTGCAATTTGCATAATAAATTAAATAACAGTTTTTCCATCCTGTTAGACATCATATATTATGCCTCAGCAGACTCTCGAACATCCTGCTCTCTCATGGTCTCATCCATCTCCTCTCTCGCCATCGGTCTCTTACATTGATTTGAGCCACAGAACTTACTGACGCATAACATGACACATTCATCAAAGAAGGATTAAACTTAAACTCTTTTGGCTTTGAACCTGTTTTCTTCAGAATATTCTCTGATGTTCTCCGTGAGATGGGTCCTGCTTTTGAATATTTTATAAACTTTATAGAGTACTATATGCCACCACTTAATGCTTGTGTTGTGTGTTGTTTTTCAGGGCATTATACAGAAGATTGTGGACATCCATAAGGTGAGATGTGTGTCCTGCTTTGGTCTGCGCCTGAGCCACCTGAGGACGGGTGAAGTTCATTGGCTCCACCCCGACATGGGCGTGTCTCACGTGAGGGAGCGGTACGAGCACAGCCATCCCCAGGACGACTGGAGGTGAGTCAGTGTCAAATTTTGCCAAATTTGGGATCATTAAATCAAAAGTATGTCAGTACACTTAAATCAAAACATGATATTGACTAGTGTCTGTGAATTTTATGCTGCAGATAGACTATTTAAATATGAATCCTGCTTTGCGTTTCTCTACGTACATGAATGACGCAGACGTGCAGTGTTTTTAACCTCTGCTGCCTCAATATAAGTACATGAACACATAAACAGTCTCTAGAACTGCTGTGAGAGTCACTTCATGTGCATTTTACTATTTCTTTTGAGAAAAACTATAGTCATAAAGGTTTTCACAGCAACCCGTTAAAAT
>NC_133369.1:20805099-20854345 GCF_049309525.1 Garra rufa
AGACATCTGAGACCACTGTGGTACTGTGGTACATTATTATCTTTTATATTATTTTCTTTGTCTGATGGTGCCTGCTGTCACTGGTGGTCTATTAAAAGAAATTATGGTGGTTCAAGCCTAAGACCATTCAGAAAATTGTTAAATTATGCAAACTGTCCCTTGTTAAATTGCATAAAACAGCAGTCGTTATATTCAATACCTGCCATGTTATATCTGGGTCATGCCTGTTTTATGAAGATGACGCTGCACATTGTTCTGTTGTAAAGCATTATTGGAGTGAATGTGCTGTTCATCTTTAGAGGATGTAAGGATGATATAATGGCTTATGTATAATTCATACTGTGGGGGTAAATATTTCTGCATCACAATGAGGTTGACCCAGTGGGTGGAGCTTTGGAATAAATGTGGCTGGTCGTAGTGAGTTTTATCTTAATGAAGCTAAATAAAGCAGTCCGTGCTTAATTGCTTTATTGTTTATATTCCATTCACGCAGCCAGGGGCTTGTTTCACCCGTCTTCTTTCTTCAACCGTTCATTTTGAATGAATAGGCTTTTTATGTGTTTACGGGGAAGTCCGCGGTTCAAAGGATGAGCTTGATTCCAGGTTCCAGGATGAGTTTGCCCTCCAGCATGGCTTTATAATGAAAAACAGAATCCTGATAATACATGCAGCATTTGCTTTAAAGCAAGACATTTTACACTCTGCAAATGCGGATCAGCAGGTTAAATTCCTCCTCTTTAGTTTCTGCAAAAATGGAAAAGAAATGCATAGGATTTAACTGCAGGCTACTGCTTGTTTTTTTGCATTGCGTATGATCATGTTTCCCCCATGAAATAATCTTATTATTCAGCACAGCCTAACGTACATTGTGATAAACTGATTTAAACCAGAAATCCAAAATGGTTCAGTTTTAAAGGAATAGTCCCAAAAATGACAATTCTGTCATTAATTACTCCCCCTCATATCGTTCCAACCCTGTATGACCTTTGTCCATCTTCGGAACACAAATAAAGATATTTTTGATGAAATCAGAGATCTTTCTGATCCTGAAAAGACAGCAACGCAACTACCATGTTCAAGGCCCAGAGAGGTAGTAAGGACATCATTAACATAGTCCATGTGGCATTATTGGTTTAACTTCAGTTCTATGAAGCTACAGTATAAGAATACCTTTTGTATGCAAAGAATAAATATAACTCTTCTCTTCTCTTGTTGGTTCAAGGTTAGCATCAACTGAGGTCCCTGAGTTTGTTTCTTCATCAGAACAAATTTGGAGAAATGTAGCATCACTTCCTCATCAAAGGATCCTTTTCAGTGAATGGGTGCCGTCAGAGTGAGAGTTTAAACAGCTGATAAAAGCATCAGAACATTAACATTTAGTGAAGCAAGAAACACTGTGTTTGTAAGAAAGAAATCCATCATCAAGTTGTTTTAACTATAAATTGTGCTGTCGGTGAAAAATACCAGTCCGTAATCCTTAATAATGTTTCCTCCAGTGAAACGTACTTCCTTCTGTTCTTCTCTCAAATCAAAATCCTAGGGATGTAACAGTATTATCATGGTATCTTAATAGCAAAACTATCTTGATATCATCATGGTCCCATGATGATATGAAATAATAGGTCTCCAAGGCAAGAAGTGTAGTTTTTAAAATATATTTAAACTTCTTATTCTAACATAAAAGGTCTTTAAAGTTGTGTTTTGGAGCATTTTACTTTGGCACAGTGTCTGTCAAACAAACTAAAACCGAAAGCACAATATGGCTTAATCCCTTCATCAAGTCTGTTTGGGAACGCAATGGCCACCAGTTATGCTTTATTTTCTCAGCAGATGAGTAAAGCATTTTACGAGACACTTGTCTTTGGAAGTTGGAGTTTTCCATCAAAATAGAAGATCTGCAGCCGTTTCCGTCAAAATACAAGCTTAAAAGTGCAGTATGAATTGCTGACAGCTAGCAGTTTAAATGGGTAACGTTACTACAGTCCAAATTCAAAATATCTCTCGAGTGTAAAAATTAGGAAAGAAATATAATTTTCCTACTGTAGTGTAAAGCAAAAATAATATACCTGTTCATTTTGAACTCTCAAAGTGCATTACATAGAAAACTTAAACTTTAAAATGTACAATTTCCCCCCTCTTTATATCTTTTTTTTATCTATATTTATGGTGGACTTCATATCTTGTTATTATCGTATTGTGAGATTTTGATATTGTTACATCCCTACAAAATCCAGCAACTTCTGTTTAGAACAGTTTGGACTGTTTTTGCTTGTAAACTTCTGATTCAGACTAGATGACTTTTTTCCACTAGGGAAAGCAATATTATGTATGGAGGCCTCGTATTTTAGCTGAAAACCGTGGTTTGAAATGTTTCCACTATGCATTATAAAACTATTTGAAAGTCGGTTTGTCTTCATGTTCTCCATGTTATGTTTGAGGCAGATGGCAGCAAGTTCCAGGTCCATCATCCCTAGCCAATTTAGAGAACATTGTTTTGAATGTGTGAGGCAGGTGCCGCAGCATTCTGGCTCTTGCTCAGGTAGAGAGATGTGTAAAACTAATTTAGCGTAATTGAGAGCAGACAGCGAACCAGCTGTGAGAGAACGCGGTGTGATTTTACCTCCCAGACAGACAGCTGCTGAGAGCAGCCACTAATACTACCGTAATTGTGTTGTCTGGCAGACTTGAGAAGATCTCGTCTCACCGGCATCTCTAATCAGTCACATATGAAAGGGAAGATGAGTAAACAGCGCCATAATCTGAACCATCGTTGCTGTTGAAGATTCAACCTGAGGGCTTAATTTTCTATCCTTCTTTTTGATTCATATGACAGCTGCCAGTCATTGATGATCACTTGTGATTGATATACCTCTGTGTTATTCTTTTCAGCTTTAGAAGAGATACTACAGGTAGAGCTGACAGAGTGTGCAGTGTGTTTTTTATTAGATCATTTCTTTTTCTCTCTCTTCTCTCTGCAGATATGAGCTACGGATTCGTTACTTGCCTAAAGGATTTTTAAACCAGTTTACTGAGGACCAGCCAACTCTCAACTACTTTTATCATCAGGTGATGGATAGTTTAATCTGGCAGCCTGTGTACTGCTGCCAAACCTTTTGCTAATGTCTCCCTGTATAGACACTTCCTCTTCTCTGCCAACACCACACGGGTGAGTCACACGAAACCTGTCAAGAACACGCCTGGGACATATTTCACCCCAAAAAGCTATACATTTTATGTCTTACCTTATTATTATATTTGGACAATAAAACAGCACAAATACAGTGTTTTGCAATTAGATATTATTTCCATGACAATTAAGGATGTTCACTCTCTATTACTTAGTTAAAATTGTAAAGTCATGGAGAATGGAGAAAAGAGAATCATTAAATAAGTCCTAACCTAGGTTTCTTAATCTTCATGCAAAATTGTGTTTATTTGATATTTTATCTTGTGTAGTTAATTTATTTTATTAGTAGCAGTAGAATTTTGGAGTGAAATATGACCCATTTTTGTGAGATTCACCCACATAGTGCATTAACAAGAGAAACTGAAAGGTTTAGTGTTCAAGGCTCAGGGTCCGTTAACTGCCAGGTTACAAAGATCAAACCATAAGCTCACAATCTTCATTGTAAAACGCTTAACCGACAAGTGACTGGCTCTGCAATAAGTCCATTTCTCAATGGGGTTGTCACATGAAAGTCAAGGAAACCAATTCCACCTAGTCTCTTTGTGGTGATCCATACAAGAGCTAACAAGATAACACATTACGAATAACATGAAAATAAAAAAAATAATTATTTGATCCCCTGCTGATTTTGTAAGTTTGCCCACTGACAATGATATGATCAGTCTATAATTTTAATGGTAGGAGAATTGATTTGCAAAACATGAGTTAGTACTTGGTGGCAAACCCCTTGTTGGCAATCACAGAGGTCAGATGTTTCTTGTAATTGGCCACCAGGTTTGCACACATCTCAGGAGGGATTTTGTCCAACTTCTCTTTGCAGATCCTCTCCAAGTCATTAAGGTTTCAAGGCTGATGTTTGGCAACTTGAACCTTCAGCTCCCTTCATAGATTTTCTATGGGATTAAGGTCTTAATGTGCTTCTTCTTGAGCCACTCCTTTGTTGCCTAGGCCATGTGTTTTGGGTCACTGTCATGCTGGAATACCCATCCACGACCCATTTTCAATGCTCTGGCTGAGGAAAGGAGGTTCTCACCCAAGATTTGACAGCATAATGTTTCCACCTCTATGTTTGATGGTGGGGATGGTGTTCTTGAGGTCAAATGTAGCATTCCTCCTCCTCCAAACTAGGCCAAAGAGCTCGATTTTGGTCTCATTTGAACACAGCACTTTCACCCAGTTCTCCTCTGACTCATTCAGATGTTCATTGGCAAACTTCAGACGGGCTTGTACATGTGCTTTCTTGAGCAGGGGGACTTTGCGGGCGCTGCAGGATTTCAGTCCTTCATGGTGTAGTGTGTTACCAATTGTTTTCTTGGTGACTATGATCCTAGCAGCCTTGATATCGTTGACAAGATCCTCCCATGTAGTTCTGGGCTGATTCCTCACTGTTCTCATGATCATTTAACTCCACAAGGTGAGATAATGATTGGAGCCCCAGACCGAGGGAGATTGGCAGTTATTTTGTGTTTCTTCCATTCGCAAATAATTGCACCAACTCAGGGCTCGAAATTAACTTTTTTACTTGGTAGCACTGGTGAAAAAATTTAAGAGCACCCAATTTCTTTTTTAGTAATACACCGATATTGATTCTTCATGGTTGATTTTGATTGCTGATGTTTTACAAGCAAATGGGCTGATTCTGAAAGCCTTTTTTATATATTTATTTTACGCCTTAAGCAAGGGACAGTAATGAATGATAATATGAGTACATGAACAAGATGTTTATTTTCTCTATTATAGGTACAGCCATTTAAATTAGAGGCAACCACTGCATTTTTAAACAACCTACATAAATAACAAAATATTATAAATAGCAAAAAATAAACGACACAGTTCGTTCTTAGTCGTGTAGACAATAAATGCAGCCATAATCAAAGTAGGCTACTCTTTTAATATTCAAAGTGCAAATAGATACCGAATCTTTCAAGCATGGTACAGAGCTATAGACAACTACACAACTTAGTATAGCCCACATACTTATAACAGCTTTGATATTTTATGTAGCCTAATTTTTGCGCATTGGGGAGTCACTCTCTAAACTTGGGGTATTAAAATTGCTTTTGAATGTGTGTGCGCGTTTTACTTTTGGTTACTTTTTGGTTTAAAGTTGTGTTGTACAGTAGCCTATATTGAGACTGAGGCGCCAGAATTGTATCCGACAGAATGTGCGCTGTAACACGAAATATCGTATATTTCTTCAAAAGCAGATTGTGAAGACCTTTAATTGTCCACAATAAAAATCGTCGTATCACACACCCTTAGTTGCAATGCAGTTTGCGCAAATCTGGAACAGAGGTTGGTTGAGAGAAAAAAACGGTTCAGCGGAGCTCAGTGACAGGGAGTGATTGACGGCTAATGTCTCAAATCTGCATTAAATGTAAAAATGTAGATATTAAGTTCAAATGGTTATGTAATGTTGGAGAGAACAGCGAATTCTGTCCCTGCATCTGCTCACAGCAGTCTGTGCAGTAGTTAGGCTAGTGAAAGTTTTGTAAAGAAATGAAACCCAGTCGCACCACAACAATTTCTCGCACTCGCACAAATGCTACCAAATATAATTTGAGGTCGGTCAGATTAAATTTTGGGAGCATATGCGACCAAAACGGTCGCAATTTCAATCCCTGCAACTGTTGTCATCTTCACACCAAGCTGCTTGGCAATGGTTTTGTAGCCCATTCCAGCCTTGTGCAGGTCTGCAATCTTGTCTCTGACATCCTTGGACAGCTCTTTGGTCTTAGCCATGGTGGGAAGTTTGGAATCTGATTGATTGCCTCTGTGGACAGGTGTCTTTTATACAGTTAACAAACAGAGATTAGGAGCACTCCCTTTAAGAGAGTGCTCCTAATCTCAGATCGTTACCTGTATAAAAGACACCTGGGAGCCAGAAATCTTGCTGGTTGATAGGGGATCAAATACTTATTTCACTCATTAAAATGCAATCAATTTATAACTTTTTTTAAAATTTGTTTTTCTGAACTTTTTAGTTGTTATACTGTCTATCACTGTTAAAATAAAATTATAAACTGACATTATATAATTATAGACTGATCATTTCTTTGTCAGTGGACAAACATACAAAATCAGCAGGGGATCAAATCATCAACCTTCTTTATTTTTTTCCGTGACTAGCAAGTTATCTCTGTATTATTTTGTTTGTTGTAAATTGAAACTCATGCAGTCAAAAAAGAGGAGTGAAATGAAGTCTGTCATTATCCACTCTGTGTGGTCTGTATTGTTTGTGCCTTTCTCTTTGGAAGGCCTAATATATATCTCTTTGTGTCCAGGTGAAAAGTGATTATATGATGGAGATTGCCGATCAAATTGATCAAGACATAGCACTTAAACTAGGCTGCCTTGAAATCAGGTATGTGTGATACACACCGTTCAAAAGTTTGGGGTTAGTAATTCATCAAAATACTGAAAAAATATTGCTGTTTCTAAAACAGTATTGATAATAAAAAAGAAAAAAATCTTGAGCACCAAATCAGCATTATAGAATGATTTCTGAAGGATCAGGTGACACTGAAGGCTGGACATTTATCTTAGCCACCACAGGAATAACATTTTATAACCTTTTAAACTGTAACAAGTTTTCACAATCCTTCAGTATTTTTTATTTTAAAATGCAGTTTTGGTGAGAGATTTCTTTTTAAAATATATAGATATAAATAGACATAAATATCCTACCCACCCCAAACTTTTCAACGGCAATATTAATGAGTAATTAATGTAATGGGTAATTAATGTAATGAGTATTAATGTAAGTTTTTTTTCCCTGTGACTTTTAACAACTAAAGATTAAATTCAGACTAATTATTTTTCTCTTCTCTGTTATAGGCGGTTTTTCAGGGACATGCGTGGCAACGCCCTGGATAAAAAATCAAATTATGAATTATTAGAGTAAGTAATGCTGTCTAAGCTTGGATCATTGGTGTCTGTTCTCACACTGTGTCCATATTTACATGAATTATATATTTCCTCAGGCAGAATCCTCCTTATTCAACTTAGGGGATTTTGGTCCAATTAGTTTTGATGTTTTTTCACCTCAGAATGCAAAAAGTAGTTGAAAAGTAGAAATAGACTTTGCATTGTTAACTAAAGAAATAAAAATTGAAATTTGTAAAATGTAAAGTCACAATTAAAGGGACAGTTTACCCCAAAATAAAATTAGCCTATGATTTGATCACGATTAGGTATCTAAGGACATTTAGACGAATCCAATTAGAGTTATAATAAAAAATGTCCTGGTTCTTCCAAGCTTTATAATGGCAGTGAATGGCTGTTGACATTTTGAAGTCCAATAAAAAGCATCCATCCATCATATAAAGTACTCCACATGGCTCCAGGGGGTAAATAAATGTCTTCTGAAGTGAATCAATGCGTAAACCTTGGTAAGAATATGCTAGTTTCACAACAAAGGAAAACCAAAGCTCCTCTTGACCTATATCGAAATCCTCCAACATTTTTCTAAACAAATGTTCGTTTGTGGAGTAATTTTTATTATTTTTGGAAGAGACTTGGAAGAGCCAGTATATTTTTCAATAGAACTCCAGCTATATTTGTCTGAAAGAAGAAAGTCATATACACCTATTTTGCATGATTGCATGAGGGTGAGTAAATCATGGGGTAATTTTTATTTTTGGCTGAACTATCCCTTTAAGTGCAATCAGGAGAAATAAGGTTATAGTTGTGAGATATACCAGAGCAACAGAAATGACATTCTCATTCTTATATGTCTGCAGTGTTCACTTATGATGTAATGCTCTTAGTGTACTTCAAACCAAGCTCATGCTAGACTGACAGGAGTACTGTAGTTCTTTGAACCATTAGAGGATTTCTCTCCCTCTTTTTCTTTCAAATTGTGTGTATATGGGTCAGAATAACTAGTCCGTGTTGCATGGCCCTCTGAAACCTGTCTGATCTATTTTTAGTAGACTATAATTGATCTTTGCGTATCTCCTGCAGTGGTGCAGGGTCTCCATTACTGTAGTGTTGCTTTATACTGGAAGAGACAATAATGGCTCAGCAACAAACAAGTTGCTGTCTCCTTTCTTGTGCTTTTAAGTAAAGTGAAGTCAGTGTTTTTCTGTTTTTTTTTCTCTCCCTGCAGGAAGGACGTTGGTCTGCGGAGATTCTTTCCAAAAAGTTTATTAGACTCAGTGAAGGTAATAAAACATTTCTGATGCTCCTTCAATGGCTTCATCAAAGCGGTGGTTGTCTTGATTTATTCGATGTGAGAAAATGCTATTGTTCAGGCAAAATCGATGTTATTACCTGCCTGGCTTCCTCTGTGGTCTCACACCCCTGAGATGTTTTGGCCCAGTTCTGTTTTCCTTCTCTCCGAAGAAGCCACTGAAGGGAACCGTTCTAATGAAATGCAGTTTGCCAGAGAGCCCGTTTCCTTTTCCTCCTGACCTACCTAGTCTGTTTCAGTCTTTCGGTTTGCTGTGGCATACTGTCAACTGTTATTTTAGCTATTTGTGAAGTTTGGTATAATATTTATTTAGCAAATTTCTGACAGATAAATTGCCATGATCTTAATTTTAAATAAAACTGAATAGTAAGTTTTAGTTTTCTGTTAATAAAAATAAATGTTTAAATATTTATTTTTAAACTTAAAAATATATTATGCATTCGGTCTGCTCGTTGCATCTTCAATTGTTCGAGTAAATTCTAATTCTGTGTGTGTTAAATGCATTTGGGAATTGAAACTGAGAATGCAAATGGCATTTGTGTATTTGTGTTCCCAAGGGATTTCCCTGTTCTTTATTAAAGGAGATTTTCTGCATATTTTGTGGCTTTCGCTCTCTTCTGCTCTGCCTTTATATATTTTACATTCTACCCCAAAGCAGCCCAAAATCGCCTCCTTTTCATTGGTTGCAATAGAAACCCAAGCCCATGTCAAGAGGAAAGAGAGAATTACTGACCAGTTTTGGGGGGTTTTTAATTTGAGATTCCTCAAATTTGCAAATATTCTCACATGTCTCAAGGAAAGCATCCTGATTCTAATTGGCTAATTATCATCCCTGAATAATGAATAATTTTTGATAATGTTTGCATAGTTTGACAGGGTTTTGTTTACACCATTAAGGATTGGTTTGAAAGCTATTAGAAACCAGTTTGTCATTTTAAATTTAGATTAAGAGCCCTTATTATTCTGCAAAGACAGCTTTAATTAAACATTTAGACTTATTACTGTGCCATCAAAATGATTCTCGTGCCTCAATTCCTTCTATCTGAAGAGATGTTGATTTAGAAAATTCATTTATAAACGCCTTATCTTTCAGAAAGGGTTTAAATGTTCTAGTTTGTTGCGTTAAGGCTTATTGTCTACACCTAAAGTGTGTAACTTTTGCACCAGGCAAGACCAAACAGGTAGTTTTGCCTCAAACATGTTTCATTGATTGAGCCATAGGAAACAGAGCAGTATTTCAGTGTTTACACTTTCTAAGTCATTTTATATAGTCATCACTATATAATCACTATACTTTATCGTAATTTAATTACAAGTCCTTGTATTTTGTCTTTACAGGCTAAACCCCTGCGGAAACTGATCCAGCAGACTTTTAAACAGTTCGCTAATCTGAACGACGAGCAGTGTATCCTCAAGTTCTTCGAGATCCTTTCACCTATATACAGATTTGATAAGGAGTGTTTTAAATGTGCTCTCGGGGTGAGTTAAGTTTAGATGTTAATTAATTCAATGCATTAAAATAAAGCCACAAGTCATTTGCATGTAATAACTCTCCTAAATTTATTATTTCGGTCTTAATAATGATGGACTAATTTACCTTAATGGTCTGGAGTGCCCTCTGTTGGCTGAAAGATGAATAACTATGTGGTTTCTCCGTATATTTAAATACTGTATTGTTAGCTGTTTATTTCTTTGTAAAATGTGACCCTGGACCACAAAACCAGTCATAAGTAGCAATAGCCAACAATACATTGTATGGGTCAAAATAATTGATTTTAATTTTATGCCAGAAATCATTAGGATATTAAGTAAAGATCATGTTCCATGAAGATATTTTGAAAAATTTCTACTGTAAATATGTCAAAACCTAATTTTTGATTAGTAATATGCATTGCTAAGAACTTTTTTTTTGCACCTTTAAATTCCAGATTTTCAAATAGTTGTATCTTGACCAAATATTGTCATATCATCAATAGAAAGCTAATTTATTCAGCTTTTATGTTATATATAAATCTCAATTTTGAAAAACTGACACATGTTACTGGTTTAGTGGTTCTGGTTTAGAGTTGAATGTGTCTGCTGTTGTGTGTGATAGTCAAGCTGGGTGATAGCAGTGGAGCTGGCCATCGGACCCGAAGAGGGCATCAGTTATTTGACGGACAAAGGCTCGAATGTAAGTACTGTGTGGTCCCATGTTGAAAGAATAGTCTGATAGACAGGTGGATAGTGAATGTGATGTCTGTATCTGTTTCTTTGTAGCCAACACACCTCGCTAATTTCACACAAGTGCAGAGTATCCAGTTTGAGGAGCGAGATAGGAAGGGAATGCTGCAGTTAGATGTAGCTGGAGCACCTGAGGTAACTTCCACACACTTTTTTCCCCCAGTATCATTCTGACTTAAAATGTGGTTTTTATACATGGATATGGTGCATTTTGGAATAATAGCATGTTCTTGTTAATTTTCCAGCCTCTGACGGTAACAACTACAACTCTGAACACAGCAGAGAACATGGCGGATCTCATTGACGGTTACTGTAGACTTGTTCACGGAACTTCTTCATCGTTTATCGTCCGTGTACAGAAAGGTGAGAACACACAAATAAGTGAATATTTTTTTTTTATTTAAATATAAATAAGCTTTCCATTGATGTACGGTTTGTTAGGATAGGACAATATTTGGCTGAGATAAAACTAGTTGAAAATCTGGAATCTGAGTGTGCCAAAAATTCAAGATACTAAGAAAATCAAGAAAAGTTGTCCTAAGTTCTTAGCAATGCGGATTATGTACTCACCGCCCTGTCATCCAAGATGTTTATGTCTTTCTTTCTTCAGTCGTAAAGAAATGATGTTTTTTGAGGAAAACATTTCAGGATTTCTCTCTATATAATGGACTTCTATGGTGCCCCCAAGTTCGTTCTTCCAAAATGTAGTTTAAATGCAGCTTCAAAGGGCTCTAAATGATCCCAGCCGAGGAAGAAGGGTCTTTCTTAGCGAAACAGTTGGTTATTTTAGAAACAAATGGACGATGTATATCCTTTTTAACCTTAAATGTGCGTCTTGTCTCGTCTCTGCGATGCGCATGAGTAGTCTGTGTAATCCAGGTCAATACAGTTAGGGTATGTTGAAAAACCATCTTGTTTTTTTCTTTAACTTCAAAATCATCCTACATTGCTGTTTTACCTTTTTTTTTTGGTTTTTGATCTTTGTATGTTCACATCGTAAACACTAGGTCAGTACTTTGACAGCGATGTAAGACAATTTTGAAGTTGGGGAAGGAAACGAGATGGGGGTTTTTCAACATACCCTAACTGTCTTAAACCGGAAAAAACAGGAGTTCACGCTGACCTAGACAAGACGGGCGTTTGAGGTTAAAAAGTATAGAAATTGTCAATTTGGTTAAAAAATGACTGATCTTTTTGCTACATAAGACCCTTCTACCTTGGCTGGGATTGTTTATTGCCATTTGAAGCTGCATTTAAACTGCATTCAAACTTGGGGGCACCATTGAAGTCCACTATATGGAGATCATTTCTGAAATGTTTTCCTCAAGAAACATAATTTCTTTAGCCTGGAAAAATCCAGACCCTAATCTATTAAGATTAAGGGTCTGGGATCGAGCAATGAAAACTGCCTAACTCGAGGGGCGGCACCAAGCATGCATTCGAAAATCTAACTGCACGCAAATTGGATAACGCCACGACCAATCACAACAATACACGCTTAGCTACCAGCAGAGCTAAATGATGTTTCATTAACAAAGTTCGGGAGAAGCGCGTCAGATGCTTAGCGTAAACATCACAAGTCAATCAGCGCCATAGGTTTAAATACAGCTGACTCACCTCAATTCACTCGATGGTTTATCAGTAAACCTCCACCACCCCATCTCATCACTCCGAGTTCTCGCTACTCCTATTGGGGGGTAACGTACTCTGGGTTCGGGCCACTCCCGAGCTCGGAGCCCTTCACCGGACAGCACGCCAAACATGCACTACTATTCTCCGGCTAATTATATGTAAGCGTGAACTCGTGAACTGATAGATTAAACTCTTGCCGTATCCAGTCGGCAAAACAGCAAAAACGTCCTTCTTGCAAAGGAACGATTCGACTTTTCGGTTTTCTGTTCCTCTTTTATATGGAAAGCCAAGTCTAACTCGTTCATTGTAGCGGCCAAAGCCGTTTCAAACAACTTGTTGTTCATCTGTAGCGACAGCGATCAAAGTTTACTATATGATTCGAACGTCGCAGTGCTGTCATCATCAGCTTAGCTCGCCTCTGGCCCGCCTACATCAGATACACCGATTTGATTGGTTCCCACAATTGCTTACGTATTGCAGTAACCTGCATCATTGCTCGATGCCAGAGTGTCTTGCAGAGACAATTCAAATTGTGCTCTCGCGAGACCTCTGGATTTCCAGGGTATAATTTCTTATCAACTGAAGAAAGAAAGAGGTGAACATCTTGGATGACAAGGGGGTAAGTGACATTATCTGAAAACTTTTGTTCTGGAAGTGAACTATTCCTTTAAGACTGGTTTTGTGGTCCAGAGTCACATATAGATTCACATAATCTCAATTGAATTAAGATAATTCTACCTTACAAAAGTTTGGGGTCACTATGATTTAGTACCAAAAATGAAAATTCTGTCATTAATTACTCACCCTCATGTTGTTCCAAACTCGTAAGATCTTCATTCATCTTTAGAACACAAATTAAGATATTTTTGATGAAATCCAAGAGCTTTCAAAGTCTGAATAGACAGTAACATGACTACAATGATCAAGGCCTGGAAAGGTAATAAGAACATTGTTAAAATAGTCCATGTTTCATTGGTGGTTCAACCTTAATTTTATGAAGCTACGAGAATACTTTTTGTTATTTTTGTTCTCTTTGCACACAAAAAGTGTTTTCATAGCTTCATAACATTACGGTTGAACTATTGATGTCATGTGCACTATTTTATTGACGTCCTAGATTTCTAGGCCTTGAACGTGGTAGTTGCGTTGATGTCTATGCAGGGTCAGAAAACTCTGATTTCATCAAAAAAATATCTTAATTTGTGTTCTGAAGATGAACGAAGGTCTTACGGGTTTGGAACGACTTGAGAGTGAATAATTAATGACAGAATTTTAATTCCTTCAATGAAAGTTTTACTGTTTGGTTGTTTGTTCGTTTTTTAATCCAAATTGTATTTCTTAATGTTTGCCAACAGAAGGAGAGAGAGCTCTTCCATCTATCCCAAAGGCTCCAAAGTAAGTTGCAAAACTCGGACCCTAAGGTATCCCACCTTTTTTCCGGCAATTTTTCATTAGATAATTTCAGTTCCTCTTTGACGTGCTGTTCTTGCTCCTTTGGCCTCTTTGGCTCAGACATGTGGAATCTCTCAGTGTACCTTCAACTAATGTGACTCGCAGCCCAGTTCCTATTAACGTGTGGTAGTGCCCATCTGTTATGTCACCCCCCCGCACACACTAATGGAACAGACAGCTCAGTGGCTTCAGCAGAGATCACTGTGGAAAAGGTCACGCTGTGATTAAGTTTGATTGAAAATGTACACGATTCATCTTCTTCAACCTCTGTCACACAGATCAGCAAACCATGAGAAACGGTTGCAAGGAGTCCGGGCCAAAGCCATCTCCGTTTCAGGTAAGACTCATCTAATTGGACTGTAATGTGGCCTCACATTTACCTTGATAATGAAATTAATGTTGTGTAACCTTGATGTTTTCTATGCTTAATTCTGAGTTGTTTTGTTTCAAAAATGTCGCTCAATGATTTAATTCTAAAATACTGTGTGTGTAGGGCATGTTTTGCCTGCATTATAGGGACTGAATGTCCCCGCAAGGATGGTTTAACCTGAAGTCACCTAAATTACAAGGGTCAGCGGTTCCCACAAGGAAAATGGCTTAATGAAAGTTCTAAAAAAAGTCTTAATTAAAATGCAAAAAGGGTTTTTGAGGTTTGGAGGATAGAAAATACAGTAGCATTAGCTCAATTTAGTAACAGTGCAAGTCAGTGGAAAGTCCCCACCTTGATAGTGCATGTGTTTTTAATATAGCTTGAAGAATGAGAATGCAATTTTTCAAGTTCTTTCTGTTGATAACCATGGTTTGGGGCTATGTTTTATTGCATTGTGTAACAGCCGTGAAATACTCTTTCATTCTGTTGCCTCTCCTCTGTAATGTCTTTTGATAAAGACATTCTTCTAATGCTTTTTCTTTCTCTCTGTCTCTCTTTTAAATCTTTTGCATGCTGATTGGATCCACAGATGATATTGGTGGGGATGGTAAAGTCCAATTTTAATATATGTCTTATTGCTCGAGCAGGGCGAGATATTAAATATTCACAGTATATGATCTTGAGTCATCTTATGATTTTCAACAGTGATTTTTCTGGTGATAGAATGCAACATGTGAATATCCCAATGATTCTAAGTTTCCTGTAGACACTAGGTTTAGTTTTAGATTCCCTCTTTACTTTGTGAGTTGAGAATATAACTTTAAGAGAGATGTATGTTAATTTAAATTTTCGTTGCAAAAATTGCTTTAGATTTTTTTTGCTCTGAAATCAGTTCAAAACTGATGTAACTATTTGTTCGCATTCACTGGCATTTTATTCTTATAATAAAGTGTTGTATTAAAACATATTTATCGGAAGATATTTTCAAATTGAAACGTGAGATGGAAAACATGCCTTGGTTTGCTGTATTTGACTTCTTTTTACTTCTCAATGGTGGCTGTATGGTCAAAATGATCTTTTAAAAGAATTTATAGGACGATTCTTGAATATTGTCAAAATGTGTGTATTAATATATTTAAATGATTGTTTATACTTATTTTAATATATATGTTATGATTAAATTTTACATTAATGTTGTTTTTACCATTTTATAGCATATTTTGAATATTGTCAAAAATGTGTTTTTTTATATACTTAATTTATTTTTTTTCCTTAAATATTAATTTAATATTATTAATTTAAGTTATGAATAAAATTATATATATATATATATATATATATATAATTATTTTTATACTTGCATATTGCTTTAATATGATTAAAATGCTCAATCTATTTTTACCATTTTATAGCATATTTTAAACATTGACAAATATTGTTTTTAATATACTTATTTTTTCTACTGATGTATTATTTGAATATATAAGTTATGATTAAAATTCACAATAATGTTATTTTTTAACATTTTATAGCATAAGATATTTTGAATATTGTCAAAATGTGTTTTTTTATATATTTAATAATTTGTTTAATTAATCAATTTCTGTTATTGTTACCATTTTATAGCATAAGATAATTTGGATATTGTCAAAAATGTTATATATTAAATGTTAAATATATATAAACTATTTTTATACTTATGTTTTACTTTAATATATAACTTACGATTAAAATGCACAATAATATTATTTTTACTATTTTTTAGCATAAGATATTATGAATATTGTCAAAAAGGTTTTATATATATATATATATATATAATATTTGTTTTTTTTTTAAATGCACAATAATTTTATTATATTATTAATTTTATAGCTCAAAAATGTGTTTTTAATATATAAAAAATTCTATTAATATATAACTTATGATTAAAATGCGCATTCATATTATTTTTACTATTTTATAGCATAAGATATTTTGAATATTGCCAAAAATGTTATATATATATATATATGTATATGTGTGTGTGTGTGTGTGTGTAAAATATTAGTTTTTTATACTTACATATTACTTTAAAATATGTTCTCATTAAAATGCACAATAATGTTATTTTTACCATTTTATAGCATATTTTAAATATTCTCAATAAATGTGTTTTTAATATATAAAAAAATCTACTTATGTATTATTTTAATACATAATTTATTATTAAAATTCACAGTAAAGTTATTTTATAGCATAAGGTATTTTGAATATTGAAAAAAATGTTTTTTTTTTATATACTTACATATTACTTTCATATACAAGTTGATTAAAATTCACAATAATGTTATTGTTATTTTATAGCATACAATACTTTGAATATTGTCAAAAAATTATATATTTAAATTATTTTTTTTATACTTACACTTGCAATCAGAAATATTCAACCCCCTCACCTCAATAGACAATATAGTGATGTTGATGAAAGATAATGAAAATAACTGAGAAAAAAAACTTGTGAAATAACAAACAATATTTATTGATACATATTTGAGTTATTTTGACAGCATAAGTTGACTTAACTTTGAAGTTCAAATGAAAATTGTAAGTCTTGTAACACATGAGCATGTGCAGTACTATTCAACCCCCAGCTTCAGTACCTTGTGGAGCGCCCTTTAGTTTTTATAACTTCTAACAAGCACTTTCGATAAGTGCTGACAAGCTTCTTACACCTCTCGATTGGAATCTTTCCCCATTCTTCACGTGCAAAAGCCTCTAACTCAGTGATGTTTGACAGCTTCCGTGCTGCAACTGCCTTCTTCAAATCCCACCAAAGATTTTCAATTGGATTTAAATCTGGTGACTGAGAAGGCCACTCCGGGACACTCCAGCATCTTTTCCCCAGCCAAGCTTTGGTTGATTTGGAGGTGTGCTTGGGATCATTGTCTTGCTGGAAGATCCAATGATCACCAAGATTTAATTTGTCAACAGAAGGCATCACGTTCTTCTTCAAAATGTCCTGGTATTTCTGGGAATCCATGATGCCAGGTACACAATCAAGATTGCCAGTTCCTGCCGCAGAAAAACAACCCCACATCATTAGTGACCCACCTCCGTGCTTGACCGTGGGGATGGTATTCTTCTGGTCATAAGCCTGACCTTTTGCACGCCAGACATACCGCTGGTCCATATGTCCAAAAAGTTCCAGTTTGGTTTCATCAGTCCATAGAACTGTCTCCCAGAACTCTGTAGTTTTATCCAAATTCCTCCTGCATATTTTAGTTGACTCCTGATGTTCCTTGAGTTCAAGAGTGGAGTGCGTCTTGGGGTCCGGCCATTAAGTTCAGTGCACGTCTTATAGTTGCCACTGAAGCACTTGTACCAGCCTTAATCATATCATCCTGTAGCTGTCTTGCAGTCACACGGGGGTATTTATTAGCTGTCCTGACTAAGTTGGCAAGGGCCCTTGATGAAATTGTGAGCTTTCTTCCACAGCCAGGCAGGTTTGCAGCTGTTCCATAAGTTGTAAACTTCCTTATAATGCTCCCAATGGCGTCTCTTGGAATGTTAAATCTTTTGGAAATCTTCTTATACCCAAGGCCCTTCAGAAGTGATGAAATAATCTCCTTTCTCAGCTTTTGTGGAAGCTCCTTTGTCTTTTCCATGATTGCAACTCACCTTGAACACCTTCATGGTCAGGGTTTATATATGCATCACAGCTGAAGCAAATGAAGGATCGTTATAGAGTTCCCAAAGGCTTAATGATGTTTCAGCACCACTTCAGGCCATAAAAACTGTCAGAAAGCTTTAAAAACAACAATATTATATAGGGGTTGAATAATTGTGACATGGCGATCTTAACAAAATATACTGTTACACACAAATACTACATCATACATTTTCTGTGTTGCTTTTATGTATCACTAAACTCATTAAGAAGCCATCCAAAGCAGAATCCTGCACTTTGAAAAGATTTTTATTTATAAATCCTTAAAACTCTTTAGGGGTTGAATATTTCTGATTGCAAGTGTATGTATTACTTATTATATAGTTAAAATGTCAATTATTATTTATTCATTACAATTTTCATATATTTGAATCATTGTATTATTTTATAATTACACATTATTTTTATTCATATAAAATGTATTTTTTAGCTGTATTGACCATCCATATGCTTCAACTGAACTTCATACAACTGAATACTAAGTCAACACCTTATATATTTTCAGAAATGAGTGCAATGAGAATTTATGAAGAAGTATAAAATCAAAGTGAGCTGAAGTTTCTCCCTCTAGCAGAACTATTTTCTGAAACCTCAGAAGAGCAGTGAACAGTTGCTTGCCGTGTTTTTCTTTTTGATAGCACAGTTTGACTGCATTCGGTTCCCATGTTTCAGTCTTGTGAACTCAAGAAAAACAAAATACCTAGGTGTGTATCTGTGATCTCTCGCAGCAGTCGCTTACAACGGAATTTGATGTTTTGATCTGGTAAACCTAGTCAGCGTTGCCATGTAGGAGACTTTATCTCCTGAAAACACACATCCCTTTCTCTCACAGTAAGGGGAACGTGTTTGCTCTCAGCACTCATGGGACCTCACTGACAGTCAATACGAGCTGTCAAAATCACTTGACTTTTGCCGCATTGCTGCGTAGAGAATATTCGACAACTTTTTCCTTCAAACAAGACAGGACAGTCACAATAGCTGTCAGATTACCCATGACTTCATCTGTTTTTTCCAATGACAGCAATGCTTTGGAAAGAAAGTTCCCCCTCTCAGCTCTTTAAACACAACAAATATCACAGCTGTGTGGATATGTGTGATCGAAGCCAACTCAAGCTCATAGACACAGAAACACTTTTAAACTTAGCACTGCAGTGTTAATAGGAAAGAGACGACGTGTGTAATTGCCAAGGAGTGAGATGAGAAAGGGCTGCTTTTAGTCCTGGTACGTTTGGACTTAAACTGTTTTTCCTTTTCAGAAACAGACGACTACGCTGAGATCATTGACGAAGAGGACACTTACACCATGCCTTCCAGTGAGTATCACAAGTTCCTACTGATCTCAGACCAGTATTATAGTGCTCAGGCTTAAAATCAATGATTGTACTAGCAAAAATTTGATCCTTTTGTGTGTGTTGTCCTTTAATATTAACTTGTACACAGTGAATATTTCAGTATGTCTTTAAATCTGGAAGACCTACTTCCTATTATCTACCTGACTTTTGAACACGCTATTTTGCATCAGACGCTGAAGCTCTTGAGACGTTTATAGCTGCTTGAGTCGGTGTCGCTTTCTGCTTAGCTGTTCGTTTAGGTCTGAAACTGAACTCTAGAGTAACGTGGCTTTCAGTTTTGTCTCTTCCTTTCTGTGCGCTTGCGTCTCAGACATCATTTGCTCGGTGTGGGCTCGAATAGAGGAAGCTGTATTGTAATAATAGAACCAATTCCATGTATTGACCGGCGCTGGGCACATGGACGCTGTTCCATGTGCTTAAAGGACACATGAGAAAGGCACAGTGCTGTGGTGAGCAAGCGCTGAAATGGATATGATGGTTAAATGTCCATTTTATAAATGGAACAAACATTTAGCTTTGTCATGCTGTTATTTTGGGTAAACCATGTAGCAATTTATTGGAAAGGAAGTTATGTCACAGTCAAGAGTTGAACTGAGCATGCGCACAGTTGTTGGAGAACATTTACCTTATTTGATCTAATTATGTAATACATTTGTATTAATATTCTTGTACGTTTGTAGTAAGAAAATCATCTTTTGCTGAAATAATGTTGATAACATTTTTTAGAGCAAACTAATTTTAGGGTACCTTTATTAGATATTGCGTTTTACATTTTTTGTAAAATTCCCTGGACCACAAAATTAGTCTTAGACTACGGGTATATTTGAAGCAATAGCCAAAAATACATTGTATGGGTCAAAATGATCGATTTTATGCCAAAAAATATTAGGATATTAAGTAAAGATCATGTTTCATTTAGATATTTTGTACATTTCCTACCATAAATATATCAAAACTTCATTTTTGGTTAGGAATATGCATTGATAACTTCATTTGGACAACTTTAAAGGTGATTTTCTCAAAATTTAGATTTTTTTTTTTGCACCCTCAGATTCCAGATTTTCAAATAGTTGTATCTCGGTTAAATATTGTCCTATCCTAACAAACCATATGTGACCCTGGACCACAAAACCAGTCTTAAGTCGCTGGGGTATATTTGTAGCAATAGCAAAAATACATTGTATGGGTCAAAATTATTGATTTTTCTTTTAGGTCAAAAATCATTAGGAAATTAAGTAAAGATCATGGTCCATGAAGATTTTTTTGTAAAATTCCTACTGTAAACCTATCAAAATGTAATTTTTGATTAGTAATATGCATTGCTAAGAACTTAATTTGGAGAACTTTAAAGGTGATTTTCTCAGTATTTTGATTTTTTGCACCCTTATAGATGTATCTCGGCCAAATATTGTCCTATCCTAACAAACCATACATCAATTATATGTAATTATACTTATTTATTCAAGATGATATTCATATATTTATCTAACATTCTTGTTGTATTTTAAATAACTTGTATTTAGAGTTGCAAAACGATTAGTCACAAATAATCTATTCAAAATAAAAGTTTGTTTGCATACTATATGTGTGTATTTATTATGTATATATAAATACACAGACATACACTACCAGTCAAAAGTTTTGGCACACTTCCCCATTAAAGAGAATGGCAAAGTGTGTCCAAACTTTTGACTGGTAGTGTATGCATCATAAATATACACAATACACACATATAATATGCAATCATAAACTTTTATTTTGAATTGAATAATCGCGACTAATTGTTTTGCAGCTCTTGTATTTCTCTTTTCATTTTTAAAATACAACTTTTTAAGCAATGTTTTTACCCCTGTAATACAGATTTCACTGCTACACAGGACCTAATTTTTTTATTTACCTATTTGCTCCAAAGGCAGTTTTGTTTTTAGGGTAAATTTATGCTGTTTAATATTACATAAGTTGCCCACAACTGAAATTAACATGTGAGTGTTAAAATCACTGAATAAAAAGGCTTACTTTTAGTTTTTTTTGTAAACGTTGCTTTGAATAATTAAAATGTTTTTTTGTAAAAGGAAATAATTGTCAGTTAATGGTGACCTTAATGTTATCCGGTGTTATATTTGCCACTTTGTTTTCTCTCGTTATCGGCATGACAGAATATTATGGACTAGATGAAGGTAAAGCTGTTTCTCCTGCTGTTTTCATTCCCTTTCCTCCATATGCTTGAGACTTCATGTGTGACGGTGCGGCCTGTGTGTTGCTCTTGCTATGCCTTTATGTGTTTCTTGTGGTTGTATCTTTATATCTTTCTTTATATACTGATGTTGTAAGTGGAATTATTATTTTTTTTTGGATTTTATACACATGCAGAATTTTAACTGACACCTTCAAGTTTCACTGAAGGTGCTCCGAACTGGCATTGACACTTTTATGTATGGATGTTCAAAGGGCTTGTTTAGTTATTGATTTGCTCTTCTTAAAGGGATAGTTCACTCAAAAATGACAGTTCTGTCATTATTTACTCAAACTCAAGTTGTTCCAAACCTGTATGAATTTCCTTTCTCTGTTCCTCTACAAAAATACTATAGAAGTCAATGGGGACCAGAAACTTTTTTTTTTTTTTTTTCAAAATAAAATAAAATTCTTCAAAATATATTTTTGTGCTCAGTAGAAGAAAGAAATTCACACAGGTTTGGAGCAGCTTGAGTAAAAATGATACAAGTAAATGATAAAAGAATTTACTTTTTCTAGTGAACTATCCCTTTATTGAAAAACCCTTAGTATATATTTTCTTTACTGAGACTTGTATGCATTTTTGATTGATTATTTGGATGGCATGGCATGTATGGGATATTGAAAATGTATTTTCTATGTTGAACTAACTTAGACCGACTGAAGATTTGCATGGTGTCTTTTCTTGTTCTGAGTACATAGTGGAAAGTGGCCTGTGATAATCATATATGAAGTGATTTTTTTTACTTGTTTGCTCACTGGGTTTTTTTGTCTTTCAGCCAGGGACTATGAGATCCAAAGAGACAGAATTGAACTGGGACGCTGTATAGGAGAGGGCCAGTTTGGAGACGTCCATCAGGGGATTTACATATGTCCGGTATAAGAGTTTTTACATTTCATTAAATTATGTAATTTGTATGAGTCATTCTACAGAATTGGTGCAAATTGCTGTCCCACCACCAAAAAACACTTTTAAAAAAACATTTAAGAATTCAAATCTTAAATGTTTACCAAGATCCTTCTATTATTTATTGAAACCCACAATAATATTTTAAATATCAGTTAGTTTAATAAATATAAAATTATCATTTATTGAGTACTTTCAATTTGGAGGTGGCTGTCCTGAACCATAACCCCTAAATTTCAACTTATGAAAATTGTTGTTTTCAAAAATATAATTTTCAAAAAGTAAATTAGAATAAACAATTATTTTATATTTTCTCTCTCAATCATGAAACGTTATTTTTAAGAAATAAAGTTTAATGTCACTACCGAAACAGTGTATGTTTTAGTCCATTGGCTGAGACTGATTTTTAACTATACCCCTTCATTTATGATCAGGAAATATTCCTGTGTCCCTCTCTCTCATAGCTACAAGGTGTGGGTAGATGGGTCCCATCATTTTGGGCTAAATTGTTTTAAAGAGTCTGAAAATCTGTGTGTAACTGTATCTGAAATTGTCACTATTGAAACAGTCACTACCGAAACATGGCATCATTGTTTTGGTAGTGGCAAAAGGGAACGCATAATACTTTATTTGGGGGAAATAAACAATTGGTGTACAGTTATGCAATTTTTATTGTATTTTGTTTTTGTATGTTTTAATAGTGTTTTAGTATGAAAGTTAAAATTATGTAATTTGATGTGATTGCTAACAAAACATTACTGGCACTACAGAAAATTTGCAGTCACAACTGAAACATGGGATATTTCGTCAAAAATAAAGTATACTGATACTGAATTATCAACTAAGATGTTATGATATTGTTCAGTTCAATATATATTCAGACTAATGAATCCTTAATTTTGAGATCAGTATGATCAACTTTTTGCCTTTTACAAAGAAAAAATGGATTTAAAATACAACAAATATCATAAATCACACTTGAAATATTGTTAAAATTGTAATTATTATTGATTTACCTCTGGAAACTGTTTAATAAAAAATATATATTTACAATGAAGATGTAAGCAGAATCTTAATAGGTCAATATAACCCATCTTATTATTAAATATTATTAAATATATTATTGTGTTGTGATAAATTTGGGGAGAGAACAAATATTCCTATAAGTTTCTGAAAATACAATAAAAAATTAGCTGCACAATTACTAGAAATGTGTGTCTTGGATTTTATATGATTTGCAAACACAAAATTTGTGGAAAAAGACGATTCCAACTCTGACTTTGAGCCCATGCTGCTGTTCAAAAGAAGTCTGTTATGCTCACCATGACTGCATTTATTTGATCAGAAATACAGTAAAACTTTAATATTGTGAAAAATTATTGCCATTTAAAAAAACAGTTTTTTTTATATTAATGTATTTCAAAATGTAACTTATTCCTGTACTTGCAAAGCCAAATTTTCAGTGGACAATAATCCAGTCTTCAGTATTCAAAAAAAGTTTTTATTGTCACATTTGATTTAATGCATCCTGAAAAAAAGTATTAATTTCTTCAAACAAAAAATAAATATAAAATGTATAATGTTGTATTAATCTGAAAGCTTTACTGAAACAGTTATCAAAATACGTTTTTTGTTTCTTTTGTGCTGTCAGGAGAACCCAGCTCTTTCTGTGGCAATAAAGACGTGTAAGAACTGCACCTCGGACAGTGTTCGAGAGAAGTTTCTCCAGGAAGCCTGTGAGTGTCAAATCACCAATGCCTAGCAGCCTGTAACAGCGCTGCATTATCTGCGTGATTCCCATGGTTATGTCCATCAGCATTCAATCACAGTAATTGAGAGGAATGTGTTTTGGGTAGCTGGTGCCGAAACTCCAAACATTTTCAGGATGTGGAGTTTGTAAGAGCACAGCTGCTGGCTTTTGTACACCCGAACAGGTGCTGGTTTGTGTGTGAGAGTGAGAATGAGAAAAGGGTCAGACACTAATAAACGGGACATGATGTTTTTACCACAGCTTTTAGATCCTTTACAGATAATTAGATTTAAGTGTATAATTCAGTTATTTTGTCTGATTTAGATACACATGATGTGCATCCCACATTTGAATAGTCATATTATGCAGTTATGCATGCTGCTAAAATGTCATAACGGTGATGTTGGATTAATTTTGTCTCTGTATGTTTCTGCAGTGACTATGCGACAGTTCGATCACCCGCATATTGTAAAGCTGATTGGAGTCATTACAGAAAACCCAGTGTGGATCATCATGGAGCTGTGCACGCTGGGAGAGGTGGGTTTTTCAGATGGCAGGCAATCTGGGTAATGTGTAACAGTTTGATTTGGGCTTGGGGGAGGGGTCTGTACATGTCTTAAATCTCCAGAGAAACGTGACCTGATATTAAACCCATTAAACTCACATTATTCTCAAAGATGGCAGCCGGGTTAAGGCTGGAGGAATCCATCATGACTGTTTGTCTCATAAACCGGCCATAAAGGCGTAAAGATGATTGCTAGCGGTGGCTGTATGTCATTGCATGTCTCCGATAATTTAATCCAACTGAAACTCTCTGAGTGCATGGGGCTTTCAGATGGAAAACAGTTACCTGGTAAATAGCTAAAGAAAGGTCTGATTAATTTTAGCGAAGGTCCTGCATCTACATAAACCAGTTGTTCACAACACTCCAAAGGTCTCACCCCCAGTGAGGGGAAAAATATCTGATCACCTGCTGATTTTGCCCACTGACAAAGGTTTATTTGAACAGTGAGAGACAGAATAACAGTTTAAAAAAATCCAGAAAAACTTGCATTTTAATGAGTGAAATAAGCATTTGATCCCCTATCAATCAGCAAGATTTCTGGCTCCCAGGTGTCTTTTATACAGGTAACAAACTAAGATTAGGAGCACTCCCTTTAGGAGAGTGCTCCTAATCTCAGTTTGTTACCTGTATAAAAGACACCTGTCCACAGAAGCAATCAATCAATCAGACCTCACTCTTCACCATAGCCAAGACCAAAGAGATGTCCAAGGATGTCAGGGACAAGATTGTAGACCTACACAAGGCTGGAATGGGGTACAAGACCATCACCAAGCATCTTGGTGAGAAGGTGACAACAAAATAACTGTCAATCTCCCTCGGTCTGGGGCTCAATGCAAGATCTCACCTTGTGTTTCAAAAAATCATGAGAATGGTGAGGAATCAGCCCAGAACTACATGGGAGGATCTTGTCAATAATCTCAAGGCAGCTGGGACCATAGTCACCAAGAAAACAATTGGTAACACACTATGCCTTGAAGGACCCCCTGCTCATCTGAATGATTTAGAGGAGAATGCTGCCTATGACCCCAAGAACACTATCCCCGCCATCATACATGGAGGTGGAAACATTATGCTTTGTGGGACAGGACAACTGCACTGCATCAAAGGGATGATGGAAGGGGCCATGTTCCGTCAAATCTTGGGTGAGAACTATTGAAAATGGGTCGTGGATGGGTATTCCAGCATGACAATGAACCAAAACACACGGCCAAGGCAACAAAGGAGTGGCTCAAGAAGAAGCACATTAAGGTCCTGGAGTACCCTAGCCAGTCTCCAGACCTTAATCCCATTGAAAATCTGTGGAGGGAGCTGAAGGTTCGATTTGCCAAATGTCACCCTCAAAACCTTAATGACTTGGAGAGGATCTGCAAAGAGAAATGGGACAAAATCCCTTCTGAGATGTGTGCAAACCTAGTGGCCAACTACAAAAAAACGTCTGACCTCTGCGATTGCAAAACAAGGGTTTTGCCACAAAGTACTAAGTCATGTTTTGTGAAGGGGTCAAATACTTATTTCACTCATTAAAATGCAAATCAATTACTAACTGTTTTGAAATGCTTTTTTTTCTGGATTTTTTGTTGTTATTCTGTCTCTCACTGTTCAGATAAACCTAGCACTAAAATTATAAACAGATAATTTCTTTGTCAGTGGGCAAACAAAATCATCAGGGGATCAAATAATTTCCCCCTCACTGTATTTGAAGACCCTCCTATATGCAGGGTTTCCGCGGGGTCTTAAAAAGTCTTAAAATGTCTAAAATTTAAAAATCAAAATTTTAGGCCTTAAAAAGTCTTAAATTCGCTGTTCTAGGTCTTAAATAATTTTACACAGGTCTTATTTTTCCGATGTCCATGTAACGCTACCTCTAATGCTCATTTAAATTCTCTTTTTGTTGTTTCCGTGGTGTTGTAGTTCTTTATTTCACTATTCCAAATATAATTTGCTGTATTTAAACTACAAATGAGACCAACATGCAATAGCCAATCAGTATTCTGTTATTGGCGCGAGTCTCTCTCGGATTGTACCGCAGAAGTAAAATGGATTTAACTTTTTAGCTATGAGGAAGTGCAAGTTTAGCGATACTTAGCTTGAAAAAAACTGAATATAGGGGCTTGGCTAAGGCCAGTTGCTAACAACTGTAGATTTTTTTTCTCCCTCTGTGGAAGTTACTGCGTCTTCAGAATCGCAGTAGCAGAATACAGGTCAAACTACCTTTTTCTGTATATAATGTTCTCAATAATAATAAGAAATATAGGTCGAGCTAGCTGACCTCCAGCCTTCGAAATACTTTTGAAATGTTTTTTTTTTTACTTGCCCGACCGAACAAACCCCATGATTAAAACTGAAGTGACAAAAACAACTAGCGAAGCATCGAAAGGCAAGAAAGATTCATATTTTAATACATTCAACGTAAACAGAAATTGATAATGGATAGTGTATTTATGGTCTATTTGTGACACTTTAAAACAAATGAATGTAACAGCACTCTAAAGAAACACACTGAGGTAAACATTTAAAATGTATAGTTTATTTATAACATGATATAGTTCAGTAATATACCAAGTGAGCTTTTTGCTGAAAATTCTCACAATTACAAACGTGACATTAATTTTAGCTCAATAAAAAAGTAGTTAGTCAAGTAGTTACTTACATATTAGACAATATGCAACATTAGCAGAAGCATTCTCCTAGCAACATTTTGCTATGATTCAGCGTTTTGCTCGAATCAGTTGAAATAACTCGCTCATGAAGTGACTTACCGCCACCTGCTGGTAGTTTAGTGTGTTTAAAAGTATGCCTCCACACCCAACATTTGTAATGTTTATAAATCAATAAATGTATTTAAAACATTAATCTCACTTTTAATTTTGCAGTGTAAATTATGTAATCTCACTGCTAACAGCCATTTAGAATTTATCGATAAATTCATAAAATAAATTTCAAAGGTGATGCATACATTTCAAAAGTAAAAAAAAGGCCTTATAAAGGTAAATCAAATATGCAGATTTAAGATGTAAAAGCTAATAGAGCACTGATGAAAATATTGCTTCAGAATTTTTTTTTTTTACATCAGATATTTCTAGTGGTACTTTTATGGGGATTTTTTGTGTGGAATAGTATCTGCTGATATGAAAAGTTCACTGTATATCGTAGTAATAAATTTAATTTATGACAGCCATGAAATTGTGTTTACTTTTTACATTAAACACATTAAATATTACATATATGCATGTAATATAATATCTATTTCCATTACAGGTTTCGGTCTTAAATTTCATATAAGGTGGTATTAAAAAGGTCTTAAAAAGTCTTAAATTTCACTTGTTCATATCTGCAGACACCCTGTATATGAGCTGGTATGAACCTCTGGGAATTCTGTTGTGATAGAAATAAATGTGATGTCAGTTGTACATTTTCATTTTAATTTTGTAAATTAGTTAAGTTAGTGGGCCCCAGACTCATGCTTGACTGGTCCTGTTTACACCTGTTAATATGTTAATATGTCTAAGGCGATGCGATAAAAGGTGGCTTCATGTCTTTCTTTTTTCAATAAAAAAATTAATGTTTTTGAGGAAAATATCCCAGGATTATTTTTTCTCCATATAGTGGACTTCAATGGGACTTTAATGGGTTGAAGGTCCAAATTCCAAATTTAATACAGCTTCAAAGGGCTTTACACGAATAAGGGTCTTGTCTAGTGAAACGATCGATCATTTTATTTAAAAAAATTAAAATGTGTGTATTTTTTAACCACAAATGTTCATCTTGCACTAGCTCTGCGACGCGCGTCTACGCTTACACATATATATTTTTTTTGACCGATTGTTTCACTAGATAAGACCCTAATTCCTTGGCTAGGATCATGTAGACCCATTTGAAGATGCATTGAAACTTCCATTTGGGACTTTCAACCCATTGATCCCCATTGAAATCCACCATAAAAAAATCCTGCAATGTTTTCACAAAAACCTGAATTTCTTTTCGACTAAGGAAAGAAAGACATGAACATCTCAGAAATTACCAGGAAATTTTAATAAAGGAATAAACTAATCCTTTAAGCATTAGTGTTTTTAACTTATATGTTGACTATGAGTGGAGGGAATACATCAGAGAAATTTCATTAAACCTCATTGCAAGTTCTGATATAGACTGTAGTTTTCTGACTTATACAACAGCACCATCTAGTGCTCATTGTTGATTTCAAATCAATTCAGCTTTCTGTGAATTTGCTTAAAGCTCTTGAAATATTTTTTGTACTTTCTAATCATATTTATCAAAACGTTCTCCTGTTTTGCCTTTCAGTTGCGTTCCTTTCTTCAAATTAGGAAGTACAGTCTGGATTTAGCATCACTCATCCTATTTTCTTACCAGCTCAGCACAGCTCTTGCCTATCTGGAGAGCAAACGCTTTGTACACAGGTACGTCTCCACATCATCAAGGCCATCATAATTGATAATAAACAGCACCCACTTCCTGTTGAACCCATCTAGTAGCACTTCTGCATGCATATTTATTATGGAAATAAGGTCAAAAGAACAGCTCTTACAGATGTCTACTCAGCATATTCTAAAGCAAAGTCTCTCTTTTTTCAGGGACATTGCAGCACGGAATGTTCTGGTGTCCTCAGCGGACTGTGTGAAGCTGGGAGATTTTGGTTTGTCTAGATACATGGAGGACAGCTCTTATTATAAAGGTATTAATTTATCTTCTTCAATACAGATCAGAAAGCCCACACACAAACTTGCCTGCTTCTAAATGTGAAACATTCAGTATAATAAAGTAAATTAAATATGTGGCCCTGGACTACAACACCAGTCTTAAGTAGCATGGGTATATGGGTAATACATTGTATGGGTCAAAATGATTGATTTTTGTTTATGCTAATTAGGATATTAAGTCAAGATCTTGTTCCATGAAGATGTTTTGTAAGTTTCCTACATTAAAACTTAATTTTTAATTAGTATTATGCATTGCTACGAACTTCATTTGGACAACTTTAAAGTAATTTTCTCTCTAATTTTTTTTTTTTTTTTTTTTTTTTTTTTTGCACCCTCAGATTTCAGGTATTCAAATAGTTGCATCTCGACCAAAGAGTATCATATCCTAACAAGCCATACATCAATTGGAAGCTTATTTATTTCAATAAAAAATACCCTTATAACTAGTTTTGTTGGCCAGGGTCACAAATGAAAATAAAACTATTTGGATGATGTCGAGTTACTTTCACAGACTTTTTTTGTCAGCAGATGAACAACAAAAGAATTGACAGCAAATCTAAATCCTTCCTACTTTAAAGTGTGCTACAATTATGTTCACAAACCATAATTTCGCTTAAAATAAAAAGGTGTTTTCCACTGGTGTGAATGCTAATATAGTTCAATTATCGTAAATTAATTATAGAATTATAATATTAATTATACTATAATTTAATTATCGTAAATGAGCCTTTACACCTGACTGAATGTACATTTCTCCACTCTTCACAGTCTCTTTTTCTCTCTCTTCACAGCCTCTAAAGGAAAACTACCTATTAAATGGATGGCGCCAGAGTCAATAAACTTCAGACGTTTTACCTCAGCCAGTGACGTGTGGATGTTTGGTAAGAGAGTGTGTGTGTTTTACTGGTGTGAATTCCTCTGTCAGAATCAGAAACTCAACATCCTGTGCATGTTCAGACAGTGAAAAGGTACCATTAGCGTTACGCACGCAGCAAATTTGGGATGTCTAAACTATTTCGAAAATGTGTGTAAAGAGAGCCTTTAGTGGAGTAGACTGAATTTTTCCATCCTGTGTGTGTGGTGACAGATTTATTAATAGTGTAGATTGGAAAATGACAAAGTTGAGTTTCATCAGAGGTGGAATGTTGCAGTTGTCATCATGTGTATCTAACCTAAACGTCATGTGTTTTAGGTGTGTGTATGTGGGAGATACTAATGTACGGAGTGAAGCCGTTTCAAGGTGTGAAGAATAACGATGTGATAGGGCGAATTGAAAATGGCGAGCGTCTAGCTATGCCGCCCAACTGCCCACCAACCCTCTACAGCCTGATGACCAAGTGCTGGGCATATGACCCCAGCAAACGACCCCGATTCACCGAGCTCAAAGGCCAACTAAGGTCAGTCACCAAGACTTTGTTGAGCTCTGCACAAATTCTGCCCCACTCTCTGAGAAGAATTTGAATTTTAAAGGTCATGGTTTGATTTATTTGTTTTTTGCATATGTAAAACTTTTTCCAATTCCACATAGGCCGTCTGTGGTTGTCACAACATTTACATTCACCCTTCTGGGGCAAGCTGCATAAACATAGCCACATTAGATGAATAACTTTTTAAGAGTAGTCTAAGCTTATGCATCAATCCCCTGGTTTAGAGTTTCATGACCACAGTAAATGAATCTCCCTAACAGCAGTAGAGGGCGCTGTAATGCTGCAGTGATTGTGTTTAAAGATTGCTGGTCATAAAACATAGCCTTGTACAATAGATAGAGATTTAGTACAGCATGCACCCATACAGTACTTGATTGAGTTCAATGGAAAGGACTGAGATTATGACTGAGATCTGTAAAGCATTTTACAGGCATTCGACAGCATATCTGTGGTTTGCTTCCAAGTCATTTAATAATTTGGTTTAGGGCCAATACTTTTGTGTATATTATAAAGGTTCTGTACATTCACCATGGTTGTGTCTGTTTCATGTCAGTTGAAGAAGAGCTTCATGTGAAGTCAAGCTGATGCACACTAATAAGATTTAAATCAGAAGGTGAAATATGTGACCCTGGACCACAAAACCAGTCTTAAGTAGCACGGGTATATTTGTAGTTTTTTCATTTATGCAAAAAATCATTAGGATATTAAGTAGATGATGTTCCATAAAGATATTTTGTAAACTTCCCGCCATAAATATATCAAAACTTAATTTTTGATCAGTAATATCCATTGCTAAGAACTTAATTTTGATTACTTTAAAGGTGATTTTCTTAATGTTTCGATTTTTTATTTGCACCGTCAGAGTCCAGATTTTTTTAAATAGTTGTATCTCGGCCAAATATTGTTCTATCCTAACAAACCATATGACAATGGGAAGCTTATTTATTCTGCTTTCAAATGTATGAATCACAATTAAAAAAAAAAAAATACCCTTATGACTGGTTTTGTGGTCCAGGGTCACATATTTTCTTTACTCTTTACTAGTTGCTGTCGATTTGGTTTATATTTATGTCGTACATTCTATTAATCACAAATATTTTTATATATTTATATTTTAAATATCTCTATTTTATAATGCAACTTGTAGTTGGAAATTTAATAAAATAAAGTATGTTTTGTTTGTTTATTTATTTGGGGGGAAAACATGCTTAGTTTTATTAATTATTTATTAAACTGATCAACAGTGACAGTAAAACATTTAGAATGTTACAAATGTTCTATTCTGACTTCTAATAAATGCTGTTGTTTTAAACAGAAAACAGTTATTTTAAATTGTAATAATGGTCAAACATTATTATACATCAATAAATCTTAGTGACCCTAAACTTTTGAATAGTACTAGTGAGTCTGAAAGTATAAACACTTAGAAAGGCATTTTAGTGGAAGTTTATTCCTGTTAAGCCTTGATTCACCCTTTGCATGTCTATGACACTTCTTGTCAGAACCTGATTTCATAATTGCAATATCCACTATGAAAAAAAAAATCATACTCTTTATTTATACTCGGTTGTTTATCTTTTTCTGACCCTTTTAGGCATGCACACATATACTGTTTTTTATTTTTTTTGTGAGGACATTCTATAGACATAATGCTTTTTAAACTGTACAAACTGTATTTTCTATAACCTTACCCTAAACCTACTCCTAACAGAAAACTGCTATTTTAGACCTTTCAACTATTTTCAAAACAAATTCTGTATGATTTATAAGCTTGTTTCCTCACATGGTCCAAAAAAGGTCACAAGGTCAAAATTTACCAGTATTACTATAATTGTGGGGACATTTGGTCCTTATAAAGGTAGAGAATACCCACAAACACTCCCTGTGTCCTTCATGATGCAATAGTATTGAATTCCCAAATGTCTGTTCGTGTCCACACATGCAGTCAGTTCCCGTAAACACTAATGGAGATGGGAAAAAAAGAGCTGTACTCTGACAGGCCATCAAACACCTGAATCCCTAATAATCCGAGGAATCTTGTCTGCCTTCAGCAAAAACATCCAAGATTTCTGTTTGCTAAAAACAGATTTGACAGCGCTAGATGTTTCCAGGATCTCAAGTTACAGATGTCCTAGATATCCAGATTGAGACGGATATGTCATGTCGCATCTTGAGTTTAAAATTAATTCCTTTTTAGGTATCTTGGATGGAGTGACATTTTTTAAAATGCGTATTGGAAAATACAGAGCCCTTTCCCTACCCTCATTAAATTCACAGTACGTTAAATTGTAGAACGTTTGTTTCTAGGAGACCCTGTAAATATTTACACTGTTAACAGCATTTATAAGCCAAATTACTAGTGCTAAAGGTGTCTGAGCAGAGGTTTAGTCAATATCCTGTGGTGCTTGATAAGGAAACTATAGAGCGTCTCATTTGTGATGGCCGATCAGCTGTTTTAGCAGAACATAAATGAAGTTTATGCAACTTCTTTAGAAGTATTTCTTAAGGTTATTACATCAGTGAACAGTGGGAAGAAGTAAGGGTTATGAAGTGTAATAAAGTCACAGGGGTTTGACACACAGGATTAAACTCTATTAAGTCCATTGTCTGTTCCTCAGAAATCTTTGTCAGCGGTTGTAGAAAAAGTCTAGTCCAAACAACTTGAGAAATTTAATCATTATGTTTGTCTTCCCACTTAATAGTTTTAGTCAAAACACTGAGACTGAAAAAGTATTTTGTTTGTGTGTTTCTGTAGCGCATAGACAGACAGAGGATGATAGACTGATGTGATCTGTGTGAGGCTCTATGATTTTTCGCTATGCAAAAAATGCGGGTGGAATCGCAGAATCCAGCCATAAAATGGAATTTACTGTATAACACGGAATGTCATACAATGTATAAAATAGTAGATGAAACAATCAAAAGTGGGTCAGTATAATCTAATAAAATTGCGAAATGAATTAGTGTCTGTGGATATTAAACCACAAAAAATATTTAAATATGAATCCTGCTTGTCTCTGTGTGAATGAATGGCGCTGACGCACGGTTTAGTTTTCTGCATATACTGCGCGTATAAGTGCGGTGTGACGCTCATGTTCTTGGCATCTGTTGTCTCACTAAATAAGGACATAAATGCGTAAATAACATCTCCGGAACTGCTCTAGAGTCACTTTGTGAGCATTTAACCATTTTATATGGGTAAAAACTATTGTCATATACACACACAAAAACAATGGCAACATGAAACAGTACAAGTTCTGTTCAACAGAAATATATTGCTGATGTACAGTAGAATGTACTGTATGTCTTAATGTAGCAGTAGTGGTAGTAATAATTGTTTAATTCTCATTTGATTAAAGCACAACAATGTTTTATGCCTTCAAAAATATTTTAATAAAAAAAGTAAATACAAAAATAATGCATTAAGTGTTTTATATTAATTCAATTCATTAGACATGCTTTTTGATTATTGAAAAATAATTAAATGGAATTAAATGGAATCTGGTAAATATAAAATAGATTTCATATAATAAAATGTATTTTAAAGGGCCTTAAAATGTAATTTTTGTTAAAATTTGAATGAAGTGTTGATAAATTGCTTAGGTTTCAAGTAATTAGATAAGCTTTTTGATTACTAAATTTTAATTTAACCATTAAAACAGAGTCCAGAACTGTCCAAATGAAAGGAAAGAAAACTTAATCTTGAAAAATAAAATGGAATTTGGAAAAAAATAAACCCGATTTCATTGGGCTCTACAAAGAATTATCTGTTTTTTTAACAAATTTTAAGCCTAAGCCTTGTGGCATTTTACCATTTTTTTTTTTTTTTTTTTTTTTTTTTAATTTTTAAATTTTTTATTTGTGAGGCCAGATTTATCTTTCCCTAACCTTATCAGATTAATATCAGTTTTAATGTTTTAAATAATTAAGTCCAAGCTTGTCCAAGCTTCGATTTTGTTAATATTATCAAAAATATTTAAGAATAATGTTGTTTATAAAGAGCTGTTTTTTTTTTTAAGGTAAGGTTCTTTATTTATATATTTTTGTGTATTTATTTATTTAATTTAATTAATTCATTTTTTTAAATATATTTTTTTAATAACATTTAACTCATTTATAAGGTTTATTTGTTTGGAGGGGGGACATATTTCAGTCTTGTTTCTAAACTTTTGTTTAGAAACTTTGGTAATCCTCAAAAGCTTATAAGCCTGAATTTAACACATCTTTTGGTCTTTTATGTCACATTCAGCTATTGTTTTAGTCTTTTTTGTCCCATTGCAAAAGTCATGGCTGTGTATGATGGTCTGGGTGTGGGGAAGCTCAGCAGGTCTGGATTGATCACAACAGGTGTCCCTTCTGTTTATCCTGCATCTCTCTCTCTCTCTCTCTCTCTCTCTCTCCATCCACACACTCATGGTCTCACAGAGATAATAGAGTTTCCAGAAATAGTCCCTCACTCAGTCAGCTTGCATTCTCTCACCCCCTAAGACTTACATGCTCCAGCCTTTCGCACCTCATGCGTTTCTGTAGCCACCTTTGAGCGTGAGGCTTCACTGAGGGCATGTACGAACTTCACCTATTGATACTATAAGGACAGTCCGGTGAGTTTCAAGGTCATTACTAACATTTCCATCCTTTGAGGCTTTTATTTGATCACTGAAGTCATTGCTGTGAATTTGCTGAAGGTTTATTGTGTCTATATTGGGGTCTCTCATGAGCAGACCCCACCCTAAAATCACTCTACCGTTCCAAAATTCTGGGGTTGTTATGGGTTTTCCTAAGAAACGTGTGAATGTGCACCCTAAGGAGGTTTATTATGCATGAATAGTTTGTAAATCCTTATGTAAGTCTCTTTTTATTCACAACATGTCAAAAGATAATGGATTATATATGTTAACATGATAAGAAATTCGTCATCCTCTTATTCACGCTGACAACTTACAGCTTGGCATGACGTAATTGATTGTGAAATTGTTTGAATAGTGTTTCAGGTATGAATCTGCGTTGCTTTATTTTCCCTGGAAGTCGAGTGTGTGGGATGGGATCTTACATTGACTCGTCTGTGACGATAGTGTGACTCCACCTTTCAGCCAATTGCATAAAGTTGGAAATGTCATTCTTTTGAACTCACACCCACTAGTCAGAATTAAAGCAAAGATTGAGGGAAAATTTGTCAGTTGCATTTGTATCGAAGAGATTCTGCAAGAGTGGTCACAAGCTCAAAGATCCATATTTAGATCTCCAAAGGAATTGTAGTTCTAGAAGATGTTGTTGTTTGACAGAGTTTTCCATCAATGTTTGTGCAGTACAATCCTTGCGGAAGAGAAGGCTCAGCAGGAGGAGCGCAGCCGTATGGAGATGAGGAGACAGGTCCCCGTATCTTGGGACTCAGGAGGCTCGGACGAAGCACCACCCAAAGTAAGTAACTACTCTTGGCCATTTCTTTTGTTAAACCAATGTTCAACTCACTAAGAACCCAACAAGAACATCAGTTTTAATTTGTCGGATTGTTCAGGTGTTTTTCATGTTATGTTTATGGCAGCCTGAGTTCATTTGGAACAGCAGATTTATTACCAAGGTTAACAACGTGTCACCATCTGTCACCCTAGCACATGGTGGCTAGTTAGGAGTAGAAGTATGCTTGCATTTTTTAATGGAAGTGAAAGAAGGACTTGAGCAATTTTTTCTTGTTGAAAATTTTGACTGCAATGTTTTTTGTTTATTTTTTTTTTTTTTACGAGAAAACAAGTGTTAAATGAGTGTGTGCGCATCATTTATTAAACATTTATTTAGGATAAGGTTGTTTTTTTTGTCTATCAAAGAAAATGACTATAAATGTACAGTTGAAGACAAAAGTTTACATACACCTTGCAGAATCTGTGAAATGTTAATTATTTGACGAAAATAAGAGGGAGCATACAAAATGCATGTTATTTTTTATTTAGTACTGACCTGAATAAGACATTTCACATAAAAGATGTTTTAGTTATAGTTGTTCATAAGTCCCTTTATTGTCCTGAACAGTTAAACTGTTCTTTAGGGAAATCCTTCAAGTCCTTTGGTTTTCAGCGTTTTTGTGTATTTGAATCCTTTCTAAGAAAGATTGTATGATTTTGAGGTCCATCTTTTCACACTGAGGACAACTGAGGGACTCATATGCAACTATTACAGAAGATTCAAATGCTCACTGATGCTCCAGAAAGAAAACACAATGCATTACGAGAAAACTTTAAATTTCTGAGATCTGAGTAAATTTAACTTTGTTTTCTGGGAAACATTTAAATGTTTTCTGTAGCTTCTGAAGGGTAGTACTAAATGAAAAAAATTATATTTAGGGAAAATAAGAAAAATCTTCACTCTGTTCAAAAGTTTACACCCCAGGCTCTTAATGCATCTTTTTTCCTTCTGAAGCATCAGTGGGCGTTTGAACCTTCTGTAATAGCTGCATATGTTGTCCATCAGTTGTCCTCAGTGTGAAAAGATAGACCTCAAAATCATAGTCATTGTTGGAAAGGGTTCAAATAAACAAAAATGCTGAAAAACCAAAGAATTTGTGCAACCTGAAGGATTTTTTCTGAAGAACAGTTGGACTGTCACAAAACAAAACTGTCACAAAACAAACAAACAAACAAAAAAAAAAGTCTTAAGTGTATGTAAACTTTCGAACAGAGTCATTTTTAAAAATTCTACTATTATTTTCTCTTGTGGACTATATGTAAATGTCCTATATGTGAAATATTTTATTCAGGTCAGTACTAAAAAAATAAATCCCTCTTATTTTGGTAAAATAATTAACATTTGCAGATTCTGCAGAGTGTATGTACACTTTTGACCTCAACTGTATTTCCTGCTGTGATTGATTAATTGATTATTGTGTGTGTTTATAGTTAACCAGCACTTTTCCAGGCTTTCTCTTTGTTTGTAATCTCAGCTCTCCAATACTAGGTCACGTCTTCTGTCATGTAACATCATTCTGTCTTGGATACAACACCATTCTAGTTTCCCATTTGTTGTGGTTATATAAGGTGAGGTCTGAACTACTGAGATCACCAAGGCAAATTGTTCTATTTAAGCTAATTCTTCTTTTAATACATTAAATATTTGATTTGTGACCTTGAAATTTTTCCAGATTTTTTTATTTCCATATTTTATTTTGATTTAGAATCACAGATGTTCAATGTGATCTCAGGCTTTTGGACCCCACTGTGTTACATATGCTTCCCATATGCAAAAATGCTTCTTCCCATGTGGTTCTCTGCCTTCACTTCTCTCTTCATCTGTTTGAACAAACTACGAGGTCAATAAATATCATTAGATGTGTCATAATCTTTTCATATTTCTGTTAAACTAAAGACAGATTTAGGCTTTGTTTATTACTTGAATAATTCAAAGAAATTAATTACTGATTGATCAATAAACTGTTCAATAATTCAGTCAAATTAAGCCTTTTTTGGATTAAATTGAATACAACATTAAGACTTTTAAAAAAAATTTTGAGTCCATACGTGCCAGCTTTTGAGATCTGTATGTGCTAGTGCAGAGCCCTATGATTTCCACAATGCGAAAAATGTGGACAGAATCGCGGAATTCTGTCATAAAAATGGAATTTACTGTACAGCGCGGAATGTCCCTGAATTTGCTACATTTGGGATGAATAAATCAAGAGTAGGTCAGTATGCTTGAATTCAAAACGTGATATGGACTAGTGTCTGTAAATATTACGCCGCAAAAAGACTATTTAAATATGAATCCTGCATGTTCTGCATTTCTCTCTTAGTTTATTACACACATACTGAAGTACGTGTGATGCTCACCATGTTTTTCGCCTCTGCCGCCTCAATATATGAGTAGATGAACACATAAACATAATCTCTGGAGCTGCTCTGAGAGTCACTTTATGTGCATTTTACTGTTTCTTTTGAGAAAAACGATCGTCATGAAGGTCTTCAAAGCAACCTGTTAAAATAAAAGTTTGGTTTAACTTGAACAAATTGTGACAGAAATGTATTATATATAGTACTACTACTACTAATAGGAAAATGATTATTTACATATATATTTTTAAATGGATATTTACTGGATACATTATTTACTGGAGTTTATGTATTTCTGGGAAAAAAGTAAAAAAAAAAATACTTTAAAAAAAACCAAAATTACTTAATTAGAGATGCTTTTAATTAATAAAATTAAACGAAACCATTAAAATGGAATCTAGAAAATTTATAGAAAACACTGAATTTGATTAAAAAAAATGAAACTGAATTTGAGGAGGGGGAGGGTATTCCATAGGGCCTTAAAAATCTGATTTTTGTTAAGCTTTTAATAAATTGCTGTTAAATTGCGTACGTTTCATGATTTCAATTAATTAGACATGGTTTTTGATTTATAAATTTTTTTATTTAACCATTAAAACAGGGTCTAGAAAAAATAGAATAAAAAAATCCAGACGAATTAAAACAGAAAAAACAGTTTTGAAAAAAATAAAACAGAGTTTGGGAAAAAAATTCATTTAAAATCTGTAGTCTTTCTTTTCCAGGAACAGTTTAAATGTATTGATGACTCGTTGAGTCTCATGATAGGTCCTTTCCCAACTTCCTCATTTAGAAGGAAATACACTACCATTCAAAGATTTTTTTTTTAAGAAATTATTTATGATATCTGAAATAAATTATTTCTAAGTAATATGAAATAATTTATAAATTATTCCGAAAGAATAAATTAAAATTGATCTAAAGTGACAGAAATCTTTTGTAAATGTCTTCATTATTTCACATAAATTCTTTTTATTCATCAAAGAATCCTGAAAAAAATGTATCAAAATTGCAGCAAAATACATTGCGCAGCACTACTTTTTCAACATTGTTTGTAAGAAATGGTTCTTGATAACAAATCAGCATATTAAAAATGATTTCTGAAGGATCATGTGACACTGAAAACTGGAATAATGGCTGCTGACAAGTAAATTACATTTCAAAAATACATTAAATAATTTAAAAAAAAAAAAACTTCACAGTATTATATTTTTCACTATTTTTGATCAAATAAAAGCAGCCTGTTTTTCAAAAACATAAAAAAATCTTACCAAACCTAAACATTTGAATGGAAGTGTATGTCAGTACAACTGAAGTTTTTATTTTTATGATTGATATGGTTAGTGTGCCTGCTTTTTGACAGGGTTTTAAATCCTTCCCTATCTTGTGTTCCATATATTGTGGTGATTGATGGGCTGGGCTGATCTCTTCATTGGCTCTGTGTGTGGCTTAAAGCAACTCAAACTCTTACTTTCAAACCCCCTCTGCTCCCTGTCAGACCTGCCAATCATTCTGTCCAGCTGCTGATGTCTGTTTTTGTGTTGACTGGTCACACCTGCCTTCGTGCTAATGACCAGAATGAAACTGCCTCACTAAATTTCTACCTTTGTCATCCCTTCTGTTTGTGCCATGTTTGTTCAGCTCATCTTTCATTGTGTATGTGTGTATGTGTAGCCCTCCCGCAGACGCCCCCTCCAGCACAGCTTCAGTATGGACTGTCTGTCTGCGCCCACCTCTGCTGATTCTCGCCCTCCACAGCAACCCTTTGGTTCCCAGATTGCCCTTTGCATCCGCCAGCCCAAGCCTCCTGCCTCTCCTCTGGGGCTGTGCGATAAAAGCATCATTAACCAATCACCACACATACACCAGAACACTCTTGCTAATACACAACAGCTTAGTGTACATCCCCAGCATATGTTCCCGCAAACTCAGACCCCGCTTCTGCTTCAGCCATTACCGCTGCACTGCTCCCTGCTGTTCCCTCAGGGGCCCAGAAGGACTCCCTCTGTCCCCTCCAGTGCCACCCAGCCTGCTTTCTTCGACCCCTACTATCCCTCCATGCAACAGCTGAGCCTGACCCACGTGCCCTACAGATTCTCACAGGCAGGTGTGCTAGGACTGTTAGTGGGGCATCCCAAGAGTTTTACTGTAGCTTCTTCCTTTTTACAAGTAGTTTTATTGGTGCATGCCATTTTTAGCTGCAGATTAGATGTAATAGAGGTTTAAAAAAAATACTAAGTATACCCAATATGTAATAGAGTGCAATAGGCCCTGCTCACTTTTGCAGCAACCTTTGTTCTAGAAGTAATTTTTTCTTATTTTTTCCAATGGGAATTTTAAAGGGATAGTTCACCCAAAAAATGAAAATTCTGTCATTAATTACTTACCATAATTTCAATTCCTGTAATACCTTGGTATACCTTCGGAACACAAATGAAGATATTTTTGATGAAATCTGAGAGCTTTCTGACATGTTCCAGGCCCAAAAAAGGTAGTGAGGACATTATAAAATAGTTCATGTGATATCAGTGGTTTAACCATAATTTTATGAAGCTACGAGAATATTTTTTATCCACAAAGAAAACAAAAATAGCTTTATTCAGCAATTTCTTCTCTTCCATGTCAGTCTCTGCTGTGCATTCAGGAGAGTATGCAGGGTCAGAACGCTCTTGGATTTCATCAAAAATATCTTATTTTGTGTTCAGAAGATAAACGAAGGTCTTACGGGTTCAGAACAACATGAGGATTGATAATTATTAACAAAATGTTCATTTTGGGTCGACCAAACCTTTAATTAGTTCGAAAGCATAAAGAAATTGACTCTACGTCATTCGCTGTGCTTTATTGGAGTGGGCCGTTCTCTGATTGGTTGAGATTTTTTCACAGAATAATGGATAATGTAGTTTTTTACCATGTTTCCTTTTTAAACAATTATATGTTTAAATAATGAGAACTGGCGGCTTAAACAGAAGCTTATTTTATCAGTTAATAACCTTGGAGCTCACAGTAGGTCTGTGTTTTAAGGTTTATAGGTTATTGTTAAAATAATCAGTTGCCCTGTGGCGAAAGTTAATGGGAATTTTTATTTCCCGAAACGGACTGTTGCACTCTATTGAAAATATGAAGGATTAAATTCACATTGGAGGAAATGTAGAGTCAGATTTATGTGTATACAGTACATGTAGGACAAAACCCAACTACAATTACATTATCTAATGTAGGCCTGTTAGTCGAACTTTGCCAAAAACATGTAAAAAGCATTTTAAAAAGACAAATTATTGCTAGAGTCTGACTAAAATGTAACTTTAATACAGTAAAACTTTAATACATTTTACTGACTCAACCACTGACTTTAAATTACCATGGTACCTTTTAGGCTTCAATGTAGTTCTTATTTTAGAGCCATTTTAGAATATTACAGTCATGATCAAAGGTGATTTTAGGCTAAAACCAAGTTAACAAACTGCTACAGTAGCTTCAGATAATCTTCCATATAAAACTCTTTGGGAAAACTGCATGTTGCCTCTTCAGTGCATGTAAACTAAACTGTGTGCCAGACCTTTATTTAACATATATATTAAAATTGAAATGAAGCTTTAACCTGTTAAAGACGTGTGTGGTTTTGTGAATCTCAAGTTTAATATAGCTTTATTTGCAGACAAAATAGTTGTAAAAAAGGCTCTAAACTCCATCCGCATCCCCAAAGCATAATTCTTAACAAAAGGGAAATTGGCTCTTAAAGCAGATTGGTGATAAATATCTTTTTTTTGATTAATCGCATCTAAAATAAATGTTTTTGTGACATAATATATATGCACGTACTGTGTATATTTATTATGTGTATATATAAATACACACACATGCATGTATATATTTAAGAAAAATGTTGTTTATATATTAAATATATTTATATATGATATAAATTATATGAATATTAATATATACATGTAAATGTTTCAAAACATATGCTATGTGTGTGTGTCTTTTATCCATACATAATAAATATACACAGAACACACATATAAAAACAAAAACTTTTTTTGAATGTGATTAATCGTTGCCTAGCACAGTTTTTTTTTTTTTGCGTTCGATAGTCCTTCCCATCACACTCATGCCAGCATTCATGTGGGTTTTTTCCTCATTTAACCCTTACCTCTCCACTTAGTATATGTAACTGTATGTTGTCACCCACTTTTCTCCTTCTGTTTCCTCCTTTGCTCGTCTGGAGCTGTGGTCAGTCGACTCTCTCTATGAACGGGTTTATAAGGTAGATCAGACCGTCTGCTGTTTTCCCGTCCACAGCTGAGCACGGAGTATCCCAACCAATCGGATGAGGACCGTCTCCAGTCAATCAGCATTCATTATTCAACCCCCCTCCCTCGAATATATAATACCCGTCCATGTACTGTAAAACTATAATAACATTTCAGAAATAACATGTGCATTTTGGTAACATTTAACTAACTGCTTGCATTTTACGTTTGACTGTTTTAATTTTTTCCCTTTCAACAGCCTGAAATCTTCATCCACACAAAATGCACAAGAATTTTGTGTGCGTCTGGTGGACTGATTTTAACAGCATCTCCTAACATTAACCTGATTGGTCAAGATGTGCTAGTATATTGACATGTTGTGTTGTGTGTGTGATTACAGCCCAGTCGACCTGGTTATCCAAGTCCCCGTTCCAGTGAAGGGTTCTACCCTAGTCCTCAGCACATGGGCCAGCACAATCATTACCAGGTACAGTGCTTGATCTTCCTAGAGCTGGCCTCCTGGCCAAACTAATCAATTGATGGAGAAGGGCTTTGGTTAGAGTGCTGACCAAGATCCTGATGGTCACTCTTTTTGAGCTCCATAATCATTTATGGAGATAGGAGTAACCTACAGAAGCACAGAAATCACTGCAATACTCCACTGATCTTGGCTTAATGGTGGTGTGGCAAGACCTAATACTCTCCTCAATGAAGACACATGAAAGCCCAGTTGGAATTTGCAAAAAAGCACCTAAAGGACCCTCAGACTGTGAGAAACAAGATTTTCTGGTCTGATGTGCATCATGTATGGAGGAAAGCATGCACTGTTTGTCACCTGGAGAGTACCATCCAAAAAGTAAAGTGCTGTGGGGCTGTTTCTCCGTGGCAGGGACTGAGGGACTCATCAGCAGTGTTGTTTTTGACAACCATCTTAGATTTAGTCTTAGTCTTTTGGACTAAAATGCTTATTAGTTTTAGTCTAATTTTAGTCACTTCTATATGTGATAGTTTTAGTCCAATTTAAGTCGACGAAAAGTCAAAAAGGTTTTAGTCTAGTTTTAGTCAAAAAAAGGGGAAAAGGTCGTCTTTTAACAAATTATTGTAGGTCAGTAAGTATTTTGCTGTTGGGTAGTGTCACTTATAAGTTGTGAAAATAGCAGATCTATAGTTCAACACAATGTGAGCTTCTGGATCGACTATTTTCACCAATAATTACAATAATGAAGGAATGGTTTTAGACATAAAAAACATATTTGAAATACACCCATAGGTCCTCTCGCCGTTTGCGACCACCCATCATGGTTAATTGTCTGTCTGTCTGAGTGCCAACAATGTGACGTGTTGAGCGCTGCACAGCAGGTGGTGGGCGTAACCAAACATGGATAGAATGCTAAAACGGCTTGCCATACTAGTATGGCAAAGAGTATTTAATGCTAATATGGCTTGCCATAGCGGCAGATACTTTTTAGGTTGTAATTGGCATGCACAATAAGCAGAAATGTCATGCATTTTAAACGCCTGACGGACCACCCACTAACATTTTCGTCTATTCTCGTCTCGTCAACTCACACACGTCTCGTCATGTTTTAGTCATCAACGAGCCATTTTTACCTCGTCATCGTCTCGTTATCGTCATGAAAAAAAGTGGCGTCAACGAAATGATTTCGTCATCGTTGACGAAAACAACACTGCTCATCAGAGTTGAAGAAAAGCTCAACACAGCAAAATATAGAGATAGCTTTAATGAAAACCCAGTCCAGAGCATTCAGATCCTCAGACTGGGCAGAAGGTTCTCCTTCCAACAGGGCAATGACCCTAAACACACAGAATGAGTGGCCCATTTCTGGAGAAACCTAAATCTAAGTACTGAGTTAAGGCTATGAATACTTTTGCAAGACACTGTAGTTGAATTGCAGGTGGTTAGTGAATAAAACTCTAGTGAAATAACCCCTGAATGTTTATAAAAATTATAAGTTTGCTTTATATGTGTTTTTGGCATGGTGTAGATGGCAGGGCACTCTGGCCCACACGGCTTACTTCCCGTGCCAGGTGGGATGTACCCTCCCCAGGCCGCAGGGACTGGACTTGATCTCCATGACGGCTGGAACCATCGCAGGGCTGCTCAGGATCACATGTGGAATCCCAGCATGGAGGTTAGAAATCTGCAGGTTTTCTGAATGCTGACATCCAAGCTCTGCTTTAAAACCGAATGAGCTGCCAACATAAACAGCATTTTTAGGCATCTCAAAGATGCTCCCAATGTGAAGACTGTTTTAAACATTAATAACAAATGTTTGAGGCCTTTTAAGGTAGCTCTTTTTGGCCAAAGGCTGCACCAAGTGCATTCTTCAGAATGACAGCAAATCATGCTGATGTCTTTATGCACTTCTCATGGTCTGCATGACCTGAAAGGAGTTGCTGCCATAAAGAACATCTCAAATAAGTCACTTTTTGAGGTTTTATTTTGGCTTCCATTTATTTATGCCATGTAGTAACAAAACTAGACTGTCTGTTTGTTTTTAGTTTTCATATCTTTATCATCACTTTTATCATGTTTAGTATCATATGTTGATAACTTGTGTTTGTTTCAGGATGGTGTGCGTGGTGGTCTGTCTCATCTGATGGAGGAGCAGTTGTTACTGCAGCAGCAGCAGATGGAGGATGATCAGCGCTGGTTGGAGCAGGAGGAAAGACTACTGGTACTGATTCCACTTACATTTTCCATCTTTTCCTCACATTTATCTGCTCCTCTTTGTTGCCTAACCCTCTTATCCCTGTTTTTCTGCTTAGCTATATTATGTGGTTGTTAATTTCTAAATTCAGATCCATTCACTTTCGAAAGAGCTATCCATTTTAGAATTTCAACATTTGTTTGTATTTATTTTAAAATGCACGTATAGTGATGGGTGAAGTGGTGATTTTCAAAACTCAGAATCAGTTAAACTATTGTGTCGCAAAATTATTCACTGTTTCTAAGCATTCCAATTCGATCGCAAATCATTTCGATTCAGATCGGGACTTAATATCGCAACTTATTTGAGTTAGATCAGGACTTTGGAGCGGGTTCGCATATCATTTGATTTAGATCGGAACTTCACATATTCGTTAATCATTTGATTCAGGTAGTTACTTTGAAGTGCGTACTGTGAATTATTTGATTTAGATCGGATCTTTGGAGCGGGTTCGCAAATCATTTCGCGAAATGAATGATTCACGATTTGCGCTCCGAGACCTGACCTGAAATGATGGTTCACGAATCGTTATTCAGATCGGGTCTTCGGAGCATGGATCACAAATGATTTGATTTAGATTGAAACTTCGGAGCGGGTTTGTGAAGAACCTGAAATGTTCATGAATCATTATTCAGATCGAGACTTCGGAGCGTGGATTGTGGATCATTTGATTTAGATTGGAACTTCGGAGCGGGTTTGCAAATCTTTTGATTCAGATCAGAACTGATTCAGATCCTGATCTGAAATGATGGTTCACAAATCATTATTCAGATGGGGACTTCGGAGCATGAATCGTGAATCATGAATCATTTGATTTAGATCGGTACTTTGGAGCAGGTAAGCAAATCTTTTTTATTCAGATCGGAACTGATTCAGATCCTGACCTGAAATGATGGTTCACAAATTATTTTTCAGATTGTGACTTTCGGAGCGTGGATCGTGATTCATTTGATTTAGATCGGAACTTCAGAGCACGTTCTGGGATCTTTTGATTTAGATCGAAACTGATTCAGATTCTGATCTGCAATGATGGTTCTTGAATCATTATTCAGATCAAGACTTCGGAGTGCGGAGTGCAAATCATTTGATTTAAATCGGAACTTCGGAGCGGGTTCGCAAATCTTTTGATTCAGATCGGAGCTGATTCAGATCTTGACCTAAAATAATGGTTTACGAAGCATTATTCAAATTGGAACTTCAGAGCGTGGATCGCTAATTAATTATTTACTATTAATTATTAAACAGTAGAAAACATCAAATCATTAGGAAAGTACAGTTATAAAAACAAAACAAAGAAATATAGTAAGAAAGTCCTGAAATTTAATTTGACAGTATCTGTACGAATCCTGTAAATTCTTCCTACAAACATTTTAGTCGAGAACCATGATGATGTTTATTTATAGCCGCAATTTACATGTTTGTTTGAGAATAAGTGTTGCGGTTTCCTGCTCCATTTATTTGTAAACAGTTTTGAGAGTCCCTCACAATTTCACAACATCAGCTCTATTGCTTTCATTTATTGCAGATAATTTATGTTGTTGAAGAATTACAGTAAGAATATGAATTAGAAGGCATTGCACTTCTGTGAGCGAGCGTGTTATTATTGCAGTGAAATGTGTGCATATGTTATGTTATTATGCACATAAGTTTGTCTGAGAATATTTGTGTGCGTTTGTGGTATGCCAAGTTTTGGCTTACAGTCTCCGTCATTTGTATCTTCACTGTGTCATTATGTTCAGTCTGTCTCAGAGAAAAAACTCACACAGCTTCCTGTACCAACTAAAAAGGGCATTCAGAGCTCTACCACAGCAAACAACACTCATTCTTCTGCTTAAACTATTACTTTTCCTCGCAAACAACTTCTGGTGAAATGAAATGTCAGCTCTTATAGGAATAGTTCATCCTAAAATGATTTGCTCATCCTCAAACCTCATGTTTTTCTAAACATGTAAACTGTTTTAGTCAGTGGGGCACGAAAGGGATATTTTTGATTTTCCATTTCCTTTGTTTCAAATGCTACACTACTTTTCCTGGTCAAAAAAGTGTGACCTTTTTTCAAGGTTCAAGACAGATAAAAAGTATTTCCATGCCCATTAAAGTTTTTTTAGATGCTGCGAGTGGATAAATCAGTTTTTGATCCCGGCCGTTTGATACAGGTGCAGTTTTCAGGAATTCCTCAGTAATGAAGGGCTCTTGTTGGCACTGAGGCATGAGACGGGTAAACTCAACCTGACCTGTATCTGCTGAAAGTTAAATTACTGATCAGAGGAAGTTTTCATCTCTTCACAGATGTTATACGTAAACGTGCATGAGGGATAATGGGAGGGGAAGAGAGGAAAGAGAGAAAACACTGAGCTAGGGAATGAGAGAAAGAAGGAGGAGAGCAGAACAGGGCTTGGCTTCGCTGAGTTGAGGCTCGTCGGCTGTGAGTGAGTCAGTGTGTGCGTTTAATATGTCTCACATTCGGGAGACGAGTCACTTCACACACACACTCTGACTTATCCCACACACACACACACGGTTGCTTAATGGAGATCCACTCCTTGCTGTGCTCCATGCTTAAGAAACCCCAGAGAGAAACGCTCACAGGAAAAGACGGAAAGATGCAGGTCTTCAAATCCTGCTTCGGAAAACTGGTACAGTAAACTTGGAAGATTGGGAAGGGGAGGGTGCCATTTTTGTAAAGCTTAATGTGTGTAGGTTATGTCGTTTTTAGTTCAACTTTATGGGATCTTGAACTGTCATTGACTGTAAATAATTATATGGCTGCTTTATCGTTGTCATTTTAAGTGAAATGTGAAATGATTGACAATGTGAGAAAGTATTGATCACTTTTCCTACTTTTTGTGCCATTTAAATATCAAATGTGTTCTGACTGGCTGCTACTGGGTGTGCAGCATTGTCATTTTCACTGTGGAAATGCAAATTGCTTCTCGCTGGAATTATGTTGAGTCGCTCCAGATCAGGACGGGGTGCGAATTAGCACAATAGATATGACAGACAATCAATTTGTCGAATGAGGTGTCAGGTTTGACCTTTCTCCCTCTGTGTGTGTGTGTGTGTGTGTGTGTGTGTGTGTGGCAGAAGCCTGATGGGAGAAGTTCCAGAGGCAGCCTTGACCGTGATGATGGAAGCCTTCAGGGACCAGTAAGTTTCTCTTCATTTTCTTTCTATTTGTTGAAATACACTACTTTTCGATATGTATGCTACCAGTCAAAAGTTTTTTGGACATTAAGATTTTCAATGTTTTTTGAAGAAGTCACCAAGCCTGCATTTATATGATCCAAGTACAGCAAAAACAGTAAATTGAAATATTTTTGCTGTTTAAAATAACTTTTTTTTTTATTTGAATGTATTATAAAATGTAATTTATTTCTGTGATTTCAAACCAAATTTTTAGTGTCATTACTCCAGTCACATGATTCTTCAGAAATCATTCTAATATTCTGATTTGCTGCTAAAAAAAATCATTATTATTATGATTATTATTATTATTATTATTATTATTATTATTATTATGTTAAAAACAGCAGAGTAGATTTTCTTTTAGGTTTCTTTGATGAATATAAAGTTGGGAAAACAGCGTTTATCTGATATATTAATATTTTGTAACATTATAAATGTCTTTATCATGACATTTGATCCATTTAAAGCATCCTTGCTAAATAAAAAATATTAATTCCTATAACAGCAAGCTTTTAAATTATATAGTCTGTAATGTTACAAAAGTAG
>NC_133369.1:20854845-20862345 GCF_049309525.1 Garra rufa
CCCATTAGATTTTTTTTCATGTCTAAAAAAAAAAGTCTCTTTCTATACAACAGTTCTCTAAAGCAAGTGTGTGTGAGAGAGAGAGAGTTAATCATCTGATCAGGTCATGTTAAATATAGTGGTGTTCCCCACTCATAGACATCTGCAGTAAATTATATTGTATGTGGGCGTCAACTCACACTCGCTGTGGGGGAATTCTGTACATGCACAGGAATTTCACTTAAATTATTTTTGGTTGAAGACTTAAAGATTTTATAACTCTGTTAAGTACAATTGTGAGATTGTGTGCGCTTTTGTATAGTTACAAAGCAGAGCACGCTGGAAATCTAATTTCAAACTGTTTTACAGTTTTAAAGCTTTGAAACAGAATAATTATGTAAATTAAAAAGTGTGATGTTCATACTGTAAGTCACTGATCAAAAAAGTAAAATTTGTGACATTGATCGTTTAACTCTTTGTACAGATAGTCAGACGTTATTAATTCCACTTTTTTTTGGATCAATCTCAAATCATGATCATCATGTTTGACGCAAATTTTTGTCAAGTTCATGCAGCTCATGTTGCTGTTATTAAAGCAAAAAAGCAACAAACCAAATACAGAGATGTTCTGAAAGTTTTAAAATGATATGATCATTTGCAATGACTAATAAAAACGCAAAATACAACCATTTTTTTAGTGGTTTCAGTCTTTTGGACTTTTCATCTCTTTAGTAAACTTCAGTTTATATGCATTTACTTTGCCATAGTGTGTTTTTATAAGCTTTAAAGCATTAAAATGTCTATCATAGCTGGATATTTATCAAAAAAAATCTGTGGAATAACTGGAAGACCAAGGACAAGTGAGGAAAGAAGCAGCAGTGGACACTCAAGAAACCCGATCTGCTCTGCCTACCCACTTCTTAACACAGAACCACTACAGATGTTTACTAGTTTTTGAATGCACTTCATGCTTGTCATGATCTGGAACTCCACAGAACTCAACAGCTGCTCTATAGAGCTTGTTTGTCTGCTGCAGTGGTTTTGAATGTCTATCCTGTCCCGTCCCATTGGGCTGTCCTCTTTGATTCACTGTGGTCTTGGCAGATGTGTGTGTGTGTGTGTGTGTGTGTGTGTGTGTGTGTGTGTGTGTGTTGCTATGCCAGGCATCCAGGCTGCTCCCCACCCAGACCACAACAACACACATGGCACAGTCAGTCTTGACTCCTGCATATTTTTAACTGTTTAACTGTGTTTTTGTTTGCAGACTGGAAACCAGCACATCTACCAACCTATAGGGAAAGCAGGTGAGTTTTATGTCAATTCTGTTTTACGTAATATGTAATTTTGAGTTACTCTACTGTACAATGGTTTTCATTAATGTCTTTTAAATAAGTCTCTTATGCTTACCAAGGCTGCATTCATTTGATCAGATGAAGATTTTCTTACTGAAAAAGTCTCTTCTGCTCACAGACCTGCATTTATTTGATCCAAAATACAGCAAAAGTTGTAATATTGTTAAATATCTTTACAATTTAAACTTTATCAATATTTAAAAAGTTGAGTACATTTTTTTCAGGGTTCTTTGATGAATAGAAAGATCCAAAGATCAGCATTTATTTGAAATAAACTACTTTTGTAACGTTACACGCTATATAATTTAAAAGCTTGCTGTTATAGGAGTTAATATTTTTTTATTTAGCATGGTTGCTTTAAATGGATCGAAAGTCATGATAAAGACATTTATAATGTTACAAAATATTAATACAAGATAAATGCTGTTTTCTCAACTTTATATTCATCAAAGAAACCTAAAAAAATCTACTAATAATAATAACAATAATAATTACAGTGATTTCTGAAGGAACTTGTGTAATAATGCTAAAAATTCAGCTTTGAAATCCCAGGAATAAATCACATTTTAATATATATTCCAATAGAAAACAGTTATTTTAAGTAGTAAAAATATTTCAAAATGTTACTGTTTTGCTGTACTTTGGATCAAATAAATGCAGGCTTGGTGAGCAGAAGAGACTTTAAAAACTTCAAAAATCTTACTGAAAATGACTTAATGTGATGTATTTGCTTGCAATGCTAAATTGACTCTTTCTTGTTCTCAGAGCATGTAGCTCCTCCTAAAAAGCCTCCTCGGCCCGGAGCTCCCAGCCACCCTGCAGGAGTCTCCGGCCTCAACCCTACAGACAGCTACAATGAAGGCGTAAAGGTACTAAAACCACACTGCTTTGTAGCTCTTTCACCTCTTTTGATGAAGATTGTGCATGTTGAACATAACAGTAATCACTGCTACTGTTTTTAAACCACAAGTTTTAAAATGCACCAAACACACACACACACACACACACACACACACACACACACACACATGGAGGCTGGTAAGATTAGCATCTGTACTTACGGGTCGCCTTCAGGAGCAGCTAGCATGCCAACAGATGCTGTTTGCCAAGCCTCATTAAAATCATCCTCATTCCTGAAACCCCTTTCACATCCACAAGCACACAATTGCACTGCGGGGTCTCTCATAAAAAGATCTCTCCACACCGAGAACCTGGCAGTTTCCATTCCAGCGCGTTTTCCTGATGCTGTGGGTCAGCATGCAGGGGGTCTTACAAGCAACAGCAGAAATGCAATGCGGAATGGAAAATATAATTAGGAACAATGCACATATAATTGCGGTTTTTAGTAGTTTTACCTGTGGGCGTGTTTGGTCAGTCGAAAACATTTAAGGTCCCATAATAACGCTCGACCAGTGCGGTTTTCATTCTAGTGCTGATTTTAGGTTGTATTTTGTGTTTAAAACAAGTATGGTTGGGGAATTTTTAAATAGCTAAAAGGTCAGTTATGTCACAGTTATGCTGTAGCCTACTTACTATTGTTAGTCCGAAGCATTGCTAAGAGAGACGTTCTCATTGTAGAAATCATTTGATTAGACAAAAATATGTAGTAGAAAATGATTTTCAGTATTTTTAAGATTACACAGTACATTTCAAAGAATGCCCGTTTTTCACAAGTTGGTATGATTCTTTAGGGTCTTCATGAAATGTCTGTAACATATTTTGTTTAAAATTCTTCAACAGAGTGTAAAATGCAAGGCTCGTACAAAGTACTTGAATTTGACTTTTTGAAATTTAAGGCCTGAAAAACCCTTTAGTTTGAATTTCTTGAATTATTGAAAGGCAATGTATCTGTCAAAAAGGTGTTTAGTTATTTTTTCAATAAGCACATTCTTTTCACGTAAAATTCAACATTTCAAAAAACGTCATACCTTTTTGCTTATTTCAGTTTATGTCATAAAACTAGCGAGCTAAGCCACTAGTAGTACTGTCATGTGGTGTAAACATAGCTGAGGACACAAAAAGAGGAACAGATGAACCGAATCAATTAAGTCATTTACGCTGGAACATGACTTCGGTCATTCATTTGAAGCAATTCACTAGCAAAAACCAGATCAAATTTAAAAAAAAGCATGTACAGAGATGGATGAAACATTTCTTTTCGAAAAATTGGTTGAAGCATTGTGCCGCAAAATGATTCACTGTTTCAAAGAGCTCCTACTGGATTGCATATCGAGAATCATTTGTTTCAGATCTTGACTTCAAATAGCGTATCGCGAATCAAATGATTTAGATGGGGATTGCGGAGTGGGTTCTTGAATCATTTGGTTCAGATCGGAACTTCGCAATCATGAATCATTTGATTTATCGAAACAGATTTGTCAATCATTTTTCTAATTGAAAGATTCACATCAAATTATTTGCGATATGCGCTCCGACGTATGACCTGAAATTATGGTTCACGAATCATTATTCAGATCGTGACTTTAGAGCGCGGATCTCAAATCATTTGTTTCTGATCAGGATTCTGAAGCAATTTGGCAAATCTTTTCTTCTGATTTTTTTTTCTCAAACATCTAACCATTAAGGCAGTACCTTTCTAAAAACAAAACAAAGAAATAAGAAAGCAAGTATAATCAATTACGAATCCTTTTAGAAAATGAACCAAAGTGTGGTATATTTTGCAATACTTCAGTAGTGATACTTTGCATGGGCTTCACTTTATTTTTTTGCCATTTTTATTAGTGTATTTTTATCTGTGTATCTTTTTTAGAATTTGAAAGAGAAGACATTGTTTGATAAGCGAGATCTCTGACGTTCTTAAAAATCAAAAAAGTAGTGCTTGAATTGTCCTTAAGTCTTGGAATTTCATTTTACACTATCTATACAAACCCTGAAAACAACACCATTTTTACCTCGTCAAAAACAGCTCTGTTCAAAGCAAGCCATTTCGGTGCATGGCTCTTTAAATGATAATGAGCTGCTGATCACCCCGCCCCTCTCTTCTGTTATTTGTGTATTTGGCGGTGCATTACCATCAAAAACAAAACGAATCCACTGTGTCTTCAGTGGCACTGATGTCAGGGGGGAAAAAAAGACTCTCATGTTTACGTTTACATCCAAATACAAAACACCTGCATTGCTTACAAGGATATTTTTTAGCTCTACAGCTGCTCAAGCACGGAGAAAATGGCAGACTGCATACAACTGGCTGAGGGCGAAAAAATGCTAATACGATAATAAGTTGTGGTTGGGGCTTGAGCAGTATGACTTCACACTGCTCAGAAAATCAAAACGGCTTGATAATTGAGACTGTTGAGGTTTTCTGAGGATTAAAAAAAAAATAAGTGAATGGACTTTTATCATTGTGGGGTGGTTGTGTCCACACACTGCTAAGGCACAAAAATATATGCAAACACCATTTAAAAGTTTTTTCTACTTTTTCTATCTTTGGAGCATGTATATGTAAAGTTATATTTATTAATCTCTTTCTTTTTTCTTTCTCTGTACACTGTTCTCTTGCTCTGTGCCTCTGCCCTTCCTCTGTTGCACTGTTTTTGCACTGGTAGCCCTGGAGGGTAAGACCACCTGTAGACTCAGTGTTATGTTTCTGTCTGTGTTTGTGCCCCCCCTTTTAACCAGTTGCTATGTCATTACTCAGCCATATCATTTAGAATCATAACTTAATTATCCAGTGTAGATTTTGTCACTATGCATGTTTTTTGCTTTTTAAATCAGCTGTGATTTTAGCTAATGTGCTTGTAGCGCAAACTAGTGGAGGCTTTGGATCATTCTGGTGGGATAGACACAGTATAGTATATATGCATCTACACTAAAATATTTCCTTTTGTCATCATATGATGTTTTGTATTCAAATCTGAGGTGTGCAGATGAATTTCTACTCAGCCTAGTGTTGTAGGTGGTGATGGGTCTCCAGTAGTTGCTTTTGCTGCCATCTAGTGTCAAACATGAAATATGTACCATAACACAAACCTCTTTATTTCATTATCACTTATGTCCTGTAACATGGATTCAGTAACACAACCTTCATCCTAAGTCCTTTGTTTATATACATCACACCATTTACCTTTACATCTAAAATTTAATGTAGTATTTTAAAGCTTGTTTTTTTTTTTGTATTTTTCTTTAGATTCAGCCTCAGGAGATCAACCCGCCCCCAACAGCTAACTTAGATCGGTCCAACGACAAGGTCTATGAAAATGTGACTGGGCTGGTGAAGGCTGTGATTGAGATGTCCAGTAAAATCCAGCCAGCTCCCCCTGAAGAATACGTGCCCATGGTGAAGGTATGACACAAATTGAGAAATATATATGCATTCTGCAAGATCACTGAACATGCCTTTTGTTGTCCAGAGGGATGATCTTAAAGGGATAATAGACCCAAACATTGACATTTTGTCATTTGCTAAGTTTTTAAACCTGTGTACTGTTATTATTTCCCTGGAACACCCACAAAAAACAACAGTCATCTATGAGACAAACGGCATCTAATGACAAATTAACTCTAGAGAGGAGCATTTTGGCATACCTGATATATCAAAAATAATCAAAAATATTCCACATGTAATCCACACGACAGTCCATTAACTATATCATTAATATTTTGCTAGCATATTTTCAGCATGAGCATGTTGCTAGCACGTGTCTAGCATGATTAGCATGTTAACATGTTTCTAACATGGTTTTAGTATGCTTTTAGCATGATTAGCTTGTTGATAGCCTGTTGTTAACATTAGTAACATGTTGCTAACATGATTAATATGCTACTGACATGTTTTAATGTGATTAACATGTTCCCTTCTGAAAAAACTGCTAAAACCAGCCTAAACCGGTTGCTGGTAATAGCTGGTCAGCAGGCTGGTTTTAGAGGGGTTTTGTCCACTTCTGGGAGACCAGCTTAAACCAGCTAAGACCAGCCAACCAGCTTAGGGTTTTTAGCAGGGTTAGCATGTTGCTAGCATGTTTTTAGCATGATTTTTAATGCAATTAACATGTTAGCACATCGTTAACATGTTTTAACATGATTATCTTTTTGCTAACATGTTACTAGCATGTTTTTCATGCAAATAACATGTTTTCTAGCATGTTTCTAGCATTATTAACATGTTGCTAGCATGTTTTTAGGATAATTAGCATGTTGCCCTTGTAGAATGATTACCATATTCCTAATATGTTTCTAACATGATTAGTGTGTTTTAGCAAGTTGCTAGCATGTTTCTAACATGATCTAAAACCAGCTGATTTAGTAAAAAAAAAAGGGGGGTAAAACAGCCTAAGTGGTTAAGGACCAGTTGATTCAGTAAAAAAAGGTAAAAACAGTTCCTTAGCAAAACAAAGCTAATTTAACAAGAATAGCTAAAACCATGTAAAAAAAAAAAAACAGCTAATACCAGTTTATTAGCAGAAAACCGCTAAAAACAGTTCATTTAGCAAGAATAGCTAAAAACCGCCAGTTGATTTAGCAGAAATTAAACAGTTAACCGGCTAAAACCAGTTGATTCAGTAAAAAAAACCTGTTAAATCCAGCTGAAACCAGCTTATTAGCAAAAAAAAAAAAAACTACAACCAGCTGATTTACTTAAAAAAAAAAAAAAACAGGTAAAACCTGCTCATTTAGCAAGAATAGCTAAAAACCCACATAAAACCAGCTGATTTAGGTTTAAGCTGAAAGTGGTTGGTTTAAGCTTGGTTGACCTTTTAGCATGTCTCCCAGCTAAGACCAGCCTGACCAGCTAAAAACTTTCCAAAACCACTTTAAAACCAGCCTGGGAGACCAACCAAATCAGCCAACTATCTTAGGCTGGTTTTAGCTGGGGGTTAAAGACCAAATAATGACAGATTAAACCTGCTCATTTAGCAAGAATAGCTAAAAACCCACATAAAACCAGCTGATTTAGGTTTAAGCTGAAAGTGATTGGTTTAAGCTTGGTTGACCTTTTAGCATGTCTCCCAGCTTGAACAGCTAAGACCAGCCTGACCATCTGAAAACTTTCCAAAACCAGCCTGGGAGACCAACCAAAGCAGCCAACTATCTTGGTTGGTTTTAGCTGGGGGTTAAAGACCAAATAATGACAGATTATTTTGATTTAGCAGATAAAAACAAATAACAACCAGCTACAACCAACTGATTTACTAACAAAAAAACAGGTAAA
>NC_133369.1:20872470-21083814 GCF_049309525.1 Garra rufa
AGGGGAGCGTGCTTTGCACTTTCCAGGCTATAATCCATTTAGAATTTGTATGAAACTTTCGTTTTTTCGGCACATGTAAGCTGATGTGTTTTGGGAGTGACATTTGCATATTTACGCTGGGTTTATTCTCGAAATAACGGTGAAGCAATAGACTGGATAAAAATATATTTTCCCCTTCTCCCAAAACAACTTACTGTTTCAGCTATAAAATAGTTCAGTTTTGTATGTAATGGTAAAATGTTTATATTTAGTTTCGTTTTTTATTTAGCTAATTTAGAAAAACGCTTGAGCATTTTTTATTCGTTAAAAATATATATATTTACCGAACAGCGCCCAGCGGAAGACTGATCATAGTCTGTTTGATCAGTTTGCTTTCTCAAATCATCACGACTTGCCTAAAATGAAATCTATAGATATAAAACAGTTCAAGTATAAAACAATGTAGTTTAAACGTTACAGATACATGTGAGCTATATGCGCATAGTTTGTGCAGAAAGTGGAAGCTAAAGCTTGCAGGACATCGAGGCACCAGCGCAATCACTTGCATTTTTTTCATTGGAAGCAATTTAAAATTATCCGTCATTTTTGCCTCACAAAGTACGAGTAATACATCGAAAAAAACGTTACAGCATTTTTATAAAATAAAGAAAACAAAAATTATGTGCTTTCTGCCGTCTGGTTCTTGAACAGGAGTGCTTAACAAAATGAAGCGAAATGCATGCCTCACAGACATAATAAATACATTTATAGAAAGCTTTAAATATTACTTAACGAAATAAAACAAATCAAAAGCACAAACTCTTTCATGTAATCCGTAAAGATGAATTTCTCTCTGAAGGCGCGTCCAAAAAGGAGATTGCGACACTGACTCAGAATACACAAATTAATTAATAAATAATTCATTTATGTCCTTACTCTTTCCTCGACACATTCATTGTTATTTATTTTTGCCGGTGCTTGGGGTGAGTTTTAGCCTATTGTGTGCGCTTGAACGCGGATTCAGCTGCGCTAAAGCACACTAAACGGTGTCTGAGTCGGTCTCAAAAGTGAAAGCGAAAGTGAAGTTTCGTGTTGTTTCCACCAGCGCGGCATTTTTTTTCTTCACCATAATTGATGGTTGTCTAAATTATGAAAATAAGGAGAAGCCTAAAACAGGCCCGATGCCGGCCCGGGTCTGAACTATGACGTGAAAATTGGCCCGAAGCCGTAGCCCTGGGGTGTAAAAAAAAGTCAGGGCCCATCGGCCCGGGCTGAAGTGCAGCGCTTTAATTGACTGCTTTGATGTGCTGCAATACCGTAGGGCACTGTTTTAATGCTTACATCTGATTTTTTTTTCTTGCCCCCCCTGACTCAAGAGTCAAATGTCGCCCATGTATATATATATATATATATATATATATATATATATATATATATAAGGAAAATGAGCATTGACCGTTTGGCTAGATAAGACCCTTATTCCTCGGCTGGGATCGTTTAAAGCCCTTTGAAGCTGCATTGAAACTGCATTTTTAACCTTCAATCCGTTGAGCACCATTCAAGTCCACTATATGGAGAACACTCCTGGAATGTTTTCCACAAAAAACTTAATTTCTTTGCGACTGAGGAAAGAAAGACATGAATATCTTTGCTAAGATGGGGGTGAGTAAATTATCAGGACATTTTTATTCTGGAAGTGGGGAGGTTTTATTGTCCATCCCAAATTTAAGTAGTCGGATTAAAATTGAGTGTGTTTGACTGCATACTATACATCAATAATGAGTATTTTAATGGATTTGTGGGGTTAACATCATAATTAAGGATGTAATTGTATTAAAATAATACTGTTTGCATTATTATTATTATGATCCAGGCTTAAAACGCAGCTCTTAAAGGATTAGTTCACTTCAAGAATACAAATTTCCCTGATTATTTACTCACCGTTTATGTCATCTAAGATGTTCATGTCTTTCTTCAGTCGAAGGTTTATGAGGAAGACATTCCAGGATTTTTCTCCATTGTTCAGTAGGCTTACATAATGTGTAAAGTCATGTATGCGCAATGCAGACCTAGTGCAAGATGAGCATTTGTGGTTAAAAAGTAAAAATAAATTTTTTTAGAAAATTACAGATCGTTTCGCTAGGTAAGACCCTTATTCCTCGGCTGGGATTGTATAGAGAAGCATTGAAACTACAATTTGGGCCTTCAACCCACTAATCCCCATTAAAGTCCAATATATAGAGAAAAATCCTAAAATATTTTCTTCGAAAACCTTAATTTCTTTTTCTCTGAAGAAAGAAAGACATTCTTCAGATTAAAAATTTCTGATAATTTACTCATCCCCATGTCATCCAAAATGTTCATGTCTTTCTGTCTTCAGTCGAAAATAAATTAAGGTTTTTGAGGAAAACATTCCAAGATTTTTCTCCATTGACTTCAGTGGGATTACATAATGTGTGAAGTCACATATGTGCATCGCATAGCTAATGCAAGGGGGCATTTGTGGTTAAAAGGTATATAATTTATTTTTTAGAAAATGGCCAATTGTTTTGCTAGATAAGACCCTTATTCCTCAGCTGGGATCGTGTAGAGCCCTTTGAAGCTGCATTGAAACTTCAATTTGAACCTTTAAAGGTCCCATATTGTACACATTTCTGGAGGTTTATTTTAGTTGTTGATGTCCTTAAGAATATATATTTGCGGTATAAGTGCCAAAATCCATCTCAATATATTTTTACAGCTCCTTTTTTTAGGAGCTCTGTGAAAAACAGGTCGATTTTGGCCCATCTAATTAATATTCATGAGCCTCTCTTCTGATTGGCCTGTTGTTTTCTGAGTGACGCACAGCCAGGCCAACCACAGTTAACTACGGTCATGTATCGTTGTAGCCGAGCCCAGAGCCATAGAGAGAGCCTAGCCTGCTGATACTCAACAGGATATTTCAGAATGATCATTAATGTTTTTTCTTTTTCAAACACCGAATGCAGTAAGCTACATAACTGTTGCTTTAGTAAAGCCCCTTTCACAATGCGCGCTGATTCTGGAAAATTACGGGAACGAGCGCTGTGTGAACAAAAGCCAGAACCATAAAGGCATCATGTGACTCTTCACAACGAAAAAATACGTGCAAAGTGGTATAAAGCGGCGATCGGGCAGAGCCAGCTCCTCACTATCAGCGCTGAAGCACAGTTTGTTCAGATTAGTTTCAGTTTAGTGAAACGTACGCGTCGCAGTACATCTCACATCCAAACGTCACATGTCTTTATGGGTTGTGTGTAAAGCACGCACAGATTCCGGAAAACAACTGTGAATGAACCAAATCAAACAACTCGGACACATTATCCGTGTTTTTACCGGAATCGCTGTGTGAAAGAGGCTGAAGTTGACTGCCACTGGTCTCTTATATTAACGTTGTTCTGAAGCCTGTGCAATGATGTAGTTTCGACATCTATCGACTGAACAGGGTTTTCTCAACTTGTTTTCGTGTTGTTGTTGCTTAGCAATGTTATGGACATATGTTGTCTGGGTTTGACAAAAGGAGGGTGGGACGTGATTGGTGCTCGGGGTGGTGACTGAAGGCGGTGACTTAGTAGATCGGACGTCACATCATTACGGAAGTCACAGTGGCTCGTGAAAATGAACAGCTACTTTAAGCAGGCTGTGTGCAGTTTACTGTGGATTGACTGCTTTGAAACTCATATGGTAGTTACATAGCCCCTAGACCTCAGTTATCATGAAAAAAGCCAGGAAATTTCGATTTTGACAATATGGGACCTTTAACTCACTGATCCCCATTGAAATCCACTATACTGAGAAAAATGGAATGTTTTCCTCAAAAACCTTAATTTCTTTTCGACTGAAGAAATCTTGGATGACATGGGGCTGAGTAAATTATCAGGAAATTTTTATTATTTTATTTTATTATTTTTATTTATTCTGAACTAATCCTTTCGTTTTAACAGGGGGTCGGGTTCCTGCTTCATCTGAAGAATACCTGAAAATGTTGATGACCCCTGCTGCATAGACAGATTTTTGGATAAGATGGTTGAGGACACAAGGTGGCGCTGTTCATCAGAAAGCAGCAAAAAAATCATTTTGGTTTATTAGGGCCCGAGCCCAAAAGGGCGAAGGCCCTATTGTTTTTCTAAGGATTATTATTATTATTATTATTTTTTTTTCAATGTTTTGGGGGATTTCGGGGGCCTTAACATACACGAAAACTCTTGAAACTTTGCACACACATTGGAACCTGCGGCCATCAGGGCCGGACAGACTTTGACATGGGGGGGTCACCTGGGGGGGGCATGGCACAGCGTTAAAAATTGCGACTTTTGAAGGGCTCTGGAACGCACAACGGTTGACCTACAGTCACCAAAATTCATACACATATAGACCTCATCGGGCCGAACAAATTTCACACTCATAGTCCGTGCTTCGCCAAACAGGAAGTCGGCTATTCAGGGATGTCTAAAAAGTGCATGCAATGGAATTTGAAATACTCCTACTAGGCCTTTCCACCGATGGCCACCAAACTCGGTCAGCATGATCTCAAGACATTGGGGACGCAAAATTGCCAGGGGATTTTTGATATCTCGAACGGTTTGACCGTGACGGGGCGACAAATTTATGGCGAGAAATGAGAAACAGGAAGTGCCTAATAACTTTGACATACTTTGTCTGATTTTGACCAAACTTCAGCAGTTTGTTCATCGTCTGATGCCGATCACAGAGATGTGACTATTATGAGTCAAAGTTATAGCGCCACCAACTGGCAGCAGAAAGCGTGACGTTTTTGAAACGCTTTAAACTCAGCCTCTTAATTTCACTCAATTTGCTTCAAACTTCATCACAATAATGTCAAAACACGACCGATAAGAATCTGTGAAGGGCGTTATCCATAACTTTTATCATGTTGCCATGGCAACGTGTCAAACTTTAACTTTAGTTTTTTGTGTTTTTGAGCCACTTAAAATGCTTAGAATTTCATGAAACTCAATACACACATCTGTATTAATGACAGTTAAACACTGATAAAAGCCCATAAATGGGCGTGGAGCAGGCGCTCCATAGCGCCACCTTTTGACAAAAGTTGGGGGGTTACTTTGTCCTACAGTCACCAAACTCGGTACATATATTGGACTCATCAAGCCGGACAACTTTCTAATTTACACCCATTAGCTACGACCAACAGGAAGTCAGCTATTTTTATTTAAATATGGATTTTTGGAAAAATCAAGCTGTGGAATTTGAAATACTCCTCCTAGACCTTTCCACCGATGGCCACCAAACTCGGTCAGCATGATCTCAAGATATTGGGAATGCAAAATTGCCAGGGGATTTTTGGTATCTCGAACGGTTTGGCCGTGGCAGGGCGACAAATTATGGCGAGAAATGAGAAACAGGAAATGTCTAATAATTTTGACACACTTTATCTGATTTTGACCAAACTTAAGCAGTTTGTTCGTCGTATGATACCGATCACAGAGATGTGACTATTATGAGTCAAAGTTATAGCGCCACCAACTGGCAGCAGGAAGTGTGTTGCTTGCAAAACACTTTTAAATCAACCTCTTAATTTTACTCAATTTGCTTCAAACTCCATCAGAATAATATCAAAACACGGCCGATGAGAATCTGTGAAGGGGTCCTTGATACATCAAATACTGTTGCCATGGCAACATGTCAAACTTTAACATTTGTTTCCTGTGTTTTTAAATATAGCTGTGAATAAATTCATATCACTCATAGCAGAATCAGACAGTTCACACCAAACTTTGTCAACATGATGCCAAGATACTGAAGATGTTAAATTGTGAACGGCTTTGGGACATCTTGAACGGTGTTGATGTGGTGATTTATGAAAGTAACAATAAAAAAGATGAAGAGTTATTTTCATATATCTTTAAATTGCATTATTCTAACTCATCAAAACTTTTTACATATAAAGAACAAGAAATTCTTAGGAAATACGTGTAGTTTCAAAATGTTATCATGCTCAGAGGCCCCAAAAACATTAAAAGTGTCACATAAATTTGTCAGATTAAAGCTCTAATACCAGGGATGAACACTAGAGGTCCTCATAAGATAAGGAATCGTTTGACCTCTAATGCTATTTAGCTCATTCTCAGTGTATAAGAATGAAAATAATCCATAGAATCAGTTGATATAGACTGTACTGTCAGTGTACTTTTACATAATTATTTTGTATAGGTGCTTAAAGAGCATTAAAATCTTTTTTTAATCTTTTAAGGAAAAATTATATGATTTATATACATATATACAATCTCACTGATAGAATAAAAATCTTATAAGTATGACACTATACTGCTCAGTTCACTTAATTAGAATGAGAAACAAATACATCAACTAAGTTAATATGTATTTATTTTTAATATATTTGTTTATAATTATTTCACAGATGCTTATAGATCATTAAAATAATATTTAAAAATGGATGTAGATCATAAAACATGGTAACTATTTAAAATAGGGTCTCTTTTGTTAACATTGGTTAATGAACTAACACACGAACGAACAACGAACAATATATTTGTACTAGATTTTCTTCAAACTTCATCAGAATGATGTAAAAACACGGCCGATGAGAGTCTGTAAAGGCGTCCCTGATGCATCAAATGCTGTTGCCATGGCAAATAAATAAAAATACAAAATACATTCAAATATTTGTTTCCTGTGTTTTTGAGGCAGATAGCGTGCCTAGAATTTTATTTTCCATTTTCAATTTTCAATGATTTATTATATATTTAAAGTGCAGCATCCTAACTCTGTGAAACTTTTTTCATACAAATAACTATTCATTCTGATTAAACACAGTTCATTTCATAATTATACAAAACTCCACGAATGAAAGAAAATTAAAAAACAAATCTGATCTCACTCTGCTCTGCACTCTATGTGTGTGTTTGTGTGGTAAGTGGCTGAGTGTAAGGAGGTGGGATGGGTGGTAGGAGAAAGAGTCAGACAGGAGGAGAGACAGTTAGTGTTAGTCCAAAGGGTTATTGTGAATGCATGTGCCAACTGGGCACCGTTTTCCTGATGCTATCGGGATGGCGACTGCCAGACGGCGAGGGCCCGGTCAACGCTGCTTGCAGCTTTAATTTTTATTTTATTTTTATTTTTTTAATTAAAAAAAATATATAATTTTTTTTTTTTTTGGAATGTTCTTTATTTGGCTTATATATTTTATGATGTAGAAAAGATATGGTCTGCTACTTTACATAGTTGCAGGTCTCTCTTACCTCCAAACCAGCCCTGGTAGCATTAGCATGCTGGGAGAATCCACCTCATTGCCCCAGAGACTTCCTCCTCAGACAGCCATTCAAATTCAGACTTGACCCCTAAACCCCCGACTCTGTCTCTCCCCCATGTCTGCTTTAACGGGGGGGATGTGTCTGTCTGCATACGTGTGTCGAGATCGACTCGACTTCCAGACTAGACCTCAGACAGATAAATGTCATTTTATTCCCCCGAGGGCTGAATCGCTAGCTAGGGGTGAGATTTTAAGTTAAAATTTCATCTCAATGTCCCTGAACCAGCCAGGAACGATAATATGTTTATTCATTTAAAAAAAAGTGAAATGTAGTCTCTTTTTTTTTTCATTCTTTAAGTAGCATGGGTATATTTGTAGCAATAGTCAAAATACATTGTATGGGTCAAAATGATCTCTTTTTTTATACCAAAAATCATTAGGATATTAAGTAAAGATCATGTTCCATGAAGATATTTTGTAAATTTCCTACCATAAAAATATCAAAACCTATTTTTTCATAAGTAATATGCATTGCTAAGAGCTTTAAAGGCAATTTTCTCAGCCAAATATATATATATATCTTTTTTTTTTTTTTTTTTTTTAATTGCAAGAAACTTATATGACATTTCTCTGAATTACATACTATTTAGCACCTCTTCCTCCCCTTTGGCCCAGTGTGGATTCGGGTGTATTGCCTTGCCCCACAATAAAAGCCCATATAGCTGCCAGGTTATTTATAGACAGACTGTAGGGGCTGTAGTTGGACCGAGGGGGGCTGTAGTTCTGGACACATGTGCTCTGTGTCGCCAGACAGCGGGGTCACCCCAAGGTCAGCCCCCTACAATGCTTGCCTTGACTGCTTGTGTCTGGCATTAATGGGGAGGTGTAACACTAGACACTCGAGCACTGCGCTCGATCACCCCCCCTCAGCCGGTCACCGACAGACCAGCCGTGCGTGCGAGTAGACTCTTGCAGTGAGAAAAAAAAAAACGAAAAAGGAGTGTGGGGGTGTGCAGGAGGGGGTGGAGAGAAGCTCCGTCGGCTTGATCTCACAAACACTCTGATTTTTGTGTTCAACCGGAGGGGTCAGAAAAAGAGATAGAGAGCGGACGAGTTCAGTTTAGTAAGTCAGAGTGAAGTGAAGCGGTTACCCGAGAGCATGTAGTGAAAAAAACAGCATGTCAAGGCTGTTGCCGAGGGCTTTCAGTCTCGGCGCGAGCTGTTGGACGTGCGCACACCGGCTGGCTCGTGCACCGGTTGAAGTCTCCCGCGTACTCCATGCGAAACCTCACCGCACCGGATGGCTCTAACGTCACATGCGGATCCCAACTCCAGGGAATGGAGATTTGTGAGTGTTTCGCTGTTTCTCCTTCATAGCTAATTATGCCAGAGTTTGCGTTTTGACGTCTGTGAATGTGAGAGTCTAGTTTAACTCTGAGTGTGTTTTATTTAATTCCGCCTGCAGTCTTGTCTGGCTGTCAGCTCTTATCAGCTGCTTCACGCGCGTTATGTTTCCGTAAATGTCTGATCTCGGCTCTCCGCCGTCTCCGCAATCTGTCTCTGAATGCGTCTGCTACGCAAACCCAGCAGACAGTGTTTTAACTGGAGTCTGGAGCAAATTATGTCTCCTGCCTTCCGTACTTTATAAACAAAGCGGCCACAAGAAGACCGTCTAGGGGTTGCGTGCAAACATTTATGGAGAGATGGAGACAGTTTGTTTACTGACAGCGTATTTATATGTAATTCTTGGTAATTGAAAAATTGAGTTTCATTTTTCTTGTGTTCCCACTGTCATTTCGTATGAATTGACAGTAACTAGTATTACGATTGAGAACTGCCATCTTGAACTTATTGTAATAGAAATGTTGAACCTTGTTTATTGGTTACACTTTGTTGCTTTAAGTATTGTTAAAATGTCATTAAATAAAGCTATTGATGTTTGTGTAAAATCATATTAAAGTGATCTACACTATTGTTCAAAGGTTTGAGATCAGTAAGTTTAACTCAAGCTCTCGTCATATTTTATTACCATTTTCTATATCAAATAAACTCATAATGTGAAAATTTTTGAAGGTGTCTAAATAATTAATTTGTGATTATAAATCTAAATTTGTTCTAATACAGTTTAACTCTTGTCATTTTATTACCATTTTCTAAACTATAGCGAATAAACTGTGATAATGTGAGAAATGTTGAATTTGGGATCAGTACAATTTTTAATGCTTTTTAAAGGAGACTTTTCTGCTCATCAAGGCTGATTTGATTAAAAATACAGAAAAAACTGTAATATTGTGAAATGTTAATGCAATTTAAAATAGTGTTTGTTTTTTTTAATATACTTTAAAATATAGTTTATTCCTGTGATGCATCATTACTCCAGTATTCAGTGTCACATGATCCTTGAGAAATCATTCTAATATGCTGATTTATTATCAGTGTTGGAAAAGTTGTGCTGCTTAATTTTTTTTTTTTTTTTTTGGAACCTGCGATACTTTTTTCAGGATTATTTAATGAATAAAACATTAAAAGAACAGATTTATTTAAAATGGAAAACTTTTGTAGCAATAAACACCACGTTCAAAGTTTTGGGTCAGTACATTTTTTTTTCTCTCTCTTTGAAAGAATTAATACTTTTATTCAGCAAGGATGTGTTAAATTGATAAAAAGTGATAGTAGAGACTTACATTGTTAGAAAAGATTTCTATTTTGAATAAATATTAAAGAAAATATTAAGCAACACAACTGTTTCCAACATTGATAATAAAAGTAATAAATCAATATATTAGAATGTTTTCTGAAGAATCATGTGACACTGAAGAGTAATGGCTGATGAAAATTCAGCTTTGCATGACAGAAATAAATTATATTTTAAAGTATATTAAAATAAAAAAAAACAGTATTTTGAATTGCAAAGAAATTAATAGTTTTATCCAGCAAGGATGCATTAAACTAATCAAATTGACAGTAAAGACATTTATAATGTTAAAAAAACATATTTTAAATAAAAGCAGTCCTTTTCATATTCTAATGATTTCTGAAGGGTCATGTGACACTGAAGACTGCCATCACAGGAATACGTTACATTTTAAAATGTAATAAAATAGAAAACAGAATTTAACTGTATTTTTGATGCTGACTTGATGGGCATTAGAGACTTTTTTTTTTCTTCATCTTTTGAACAGTGTTAAAAGGGTGTTTTTTTCGCCAATAACTGCCATACCATAGTAAGTTATACTTGTTTATAAGTAAAACCTCCTTTGACTGGAATGTCTTGGCAACAAAAGCATGTTTGGATCTAGAATTTGATATTGAATTAAGATTTGGCTCATGCATTGTGTAATATTATTAGTATTTCTCCTCGTCCGTCTGTCTGAAGCGTTACTGTCTGTCTAGATCTGATGACAGTGTTGTGTTCTGGTTTTTGCGTTTTTTTGTGCAGTTTGCTGCTCTGGCTGGCCTTCCTGTAAACACAGCTTCTTTCTCTGTTCTTGGAGTGAAAAGTTCATATTCTGTCTGGATCATAAATTATGAATTTAGTCCTGGGGAATTCCCACACAGTAGGTAGAAAAGGCCTTTCAGTAGTTTTTCCTGCCTCTCTCACAGACTCTTCACATATGCTTTTGCTAAACATGAACGTATGGTTTTGAATTATCCTTTGAATTCTGCAGTGCGTCCACATGCACCTTAAAACATCCCAAAAGGGGCAGCTCTGATGGGAAAGTATTATATTGAAAGATGGCCTCAGATATTGAGCCAAACAGATTGTCTGTTGGAAAAGCAGCCTCTCTTGCAGTCATGGCTCCACATTGAGCTCAGCACACTGAAAGCTGGGCCGGGTTAAGCAGCCCCGAGGTGCCACTATGAATTATTGATAAAGGCCAGTGTCGTCATGCCAGTCTGAGTGCTTTTGGCATTACCCAGGATGATCCTGATGCCCACGCACACTGCCCTGCTCTAACTGAGCTCAGTTCCACTCAAATTTTGAAATTTAGCTGATAATCAATGTGACCAATATAAGTAATCTGATCTTTGATATTGTGTCTCCTACCTTCTACCTAGTTATTGGCCTATATTATGGGGCTTTTTTGGATTAGTATTGTGGTCAGTACTGAAATATTTGGATATGTAATTGTGGGCAATTGTTTTGGATGACATTTGCCATCATTTACCACTTACTTAAATTCAGTTTTAATTTTTCTGGATTTCTTTTTTTTATGTTGTAATTTTTTCTAGACTCTGTTTCAATTGTTAAATAAAAAATATGAATCAAAAACCATGTCTAAATAATTGAAATCATGAAACTTAAACATTTAATAAACTGCTGTTAAATTGTGTAACACATTTTTTAAAACCCTATGAAATGCGTTTCATTTTGTTTTTCTCAAATTTATTTTTATTTTTACCAAGTTCTTAGTTTTTTATTCATTTTCTGGATTCCATTTTCATTCAATTTTTATTTTAATATTTTCTAGTTAAGTTTATAACAAATATGATTTAGTAGTATTTTTTCCATAAATACTGTGTTGTTAAATAACTTTTCTAGTAAATATTCCTTAGAATAATGTTTTAATAAGAATTTTATTAGTAGTGTTGGTACACTGCTCATTACATTGAGTAAAATATTTCTGTCACACTTTCTTCAAGTTAAACCAAACTTTTATTTTGACCAAGTGGCTGTGAAGACCTCTAATTTCTGTTTGTGTATATGACGGTATTTTTTCTAAAAAAAAAAAAAAAAAAAAAAAAAAAAAAGTAAAATGCTCATGAAGTAACTCACAGAGAAGTCCTAAAGTTTATGTTTATGTGTTAATGTACACATATATTGAGGCAGTAAAGGCTGAAAACATGCCAGGCGCTTTATTATGTGTATAATAAACAACTAATAATTTAAATATAAAATCATAATGAATAGTTCACTATTGTACATACTGAACATAAGAATTGTGATATCTAAATTCACCTAAAATTAATTTGACATTGACAAAAAAACTATTGATTTGCAGTTTTATTCATGCTTAGTTGTCAGCCATAGCACAAAAATGTATAATTATTTAATTTAATAACGATTATTTTTGATTTATATTGCCTTTTTTGGATCTCAGTCATTTGACATTAAAAACTAATTTAAAAGTTTTAGAAAAGTCTCTAATGCTCACCAAGGCTGTATTTATTTGATTAGAATTACAGAAAAAAACAATAATGTTGTGGAAAAAATGTGGACTAAATGAACTGATTTCTATTTTAATGTTTTAAAGTGTAATTTTTTTCTTGTAATGGCAAAGCTGACTTTTCAGCAGCCATTACTCCAGTCTTAAGTGTCGCATGATCTTTCAGAAAATATTCTAATATGCTGATTTAGTGCTCAATGTAAAAACAGTTATTATTTTTGTGGAAACTGACTTTCTTTAAGAATCTTCAATGAATGGAACGTTGAAAAGAACAGCATTTGTTTACAGTAGCGCTTACAGTAGAATGGATTCTTTTGTGCGCACATGTCTTTGTAACAGATCTTGCTCCAAGCAAGATCCAAACCTGTAACCTACTACATATCAACGGCCTGTTCTGCTTGAAGCTTTTAAAAGCAGCCGTGCAGCTGGTGCAGGATCCAGCCTCGGGGAGTGACTCATTAGCCACGACAGCCCGAGTAAACCACAAAACGATCTGTGCTTCGTTAGAAATCCATACTTTGTTCTTCTTAGCGTTAAACAGGACCACCCATGAAGGACGAAGTTTTAATAAGGCGGAGGGTGTGGCTAACAACAACAACACACGGCTTTGAGGAATAAAGAACCGACTTTTCTTCCTTCCTTCATCCCTCTCTCCGTCTTTCTCCCTTTCTCTTTCTCCTCTCGCTGAACCCGCTCTTTGGAAATGTCACCGGTGAACTCTGTCCCACCCGAACTCGAATGTTCTCAGATGCAGTAGTGTGATTCTCACCACTGAAGTTCATCCTGCAAGTTCAGCTGGCGGTCATGAAGGAATGTTTTAGAAAGTGAGGCTTTTTTCTCTCCCTTCCAACAGATCTTCAGAAACTCCCTTCATAGCTAAGTATGCCCCAAGGCAGACTGTTCCGCTTCTTGCACCTTTTTAAATGAAATAAAGACCCAAAAAAAAAACGTGTCTGGCAAGGTTTTTATAATCCTGGTCATGCTTGTTAGAGTTTGTGGGCTTGGTGAGCTGATGTTTAGACCACAACATTCGTGTTTAGGTCGGCACACCTCTTTTGGTCACGTCCACCCATAACCGTGGAGTCCAAAATAAGCGCTGGTTATATTTGGCTCGTGCAAACTATGATTATAATAGCTAAATCTGTAATTATACATTGTCACAAGAACAGACTCAAAATGTTTCCAAAGCCGAAATATGTGCTTTTTCACCGCAAAGTCATCCCTCCCCCTTTCGACGTCTGCGTTCTTTTTAAATAATCTCGTTATTGACGGTGAAAGCTCCCGTGTGGCATAGCTGTGGAGACCGGGCTGCGTTGGCGAACGTGGCAGTGGCACCCGGTTCAGATTGTCTGTGCTGTTTGTTTGATGGTTCCTCTGCATGGCTGGGCTGGATGCCCACTCTCCTGGTGCCCAGCAGGGTGCCAGTCTGCCAGCTTGTTTTGTGTTGTTCTCTCACTGTCCCTGCATGCCTCTGGCCTTTCATTTCAGCACACAGACAACCTGTGTGATCGCTCCTTCGCAAACGCCCTCAGACAGGTTTGTCAGACCTTTTTGGAAATTTTCCACTAGGGCACCAAAAGGCGTACGCATCCATAAAGCAAAATGTGGCGTTTCGTATGAAGATCCCAGATGCAAAGTTCTCCATATGAAAGATGCATGGATCCCTGTCAAGTAGTAAACAGTCAAAACGCTCATTGCCGTCTCGCTGCTGACGCTCTCAATTGCCTGTCAAAACACTTGGATGTTATGTAGGAGTGCCCTGACCGCGATAGACACGCTGACAAACAAAATCACTCTACTTGTCAATTTAATCCATCTCTTCAAACGTCCTCTACAGTGGAGATTTAGCCTTAGGTTTAGGTTTGTCTTGTGTAATAATGTATTTCCTGTTGCAAAATAAGCTGTCTAGCCCGCAGGTAATCAGTCCTGGCTCTATTACCAATAGGTCTCAATGATTAAATAACTGGCAGATTTGTTATATGTGCTACCATTTAAAAGTAAGTGTGTGTGTGTGTGTGTGTGTGTGTGTGTGTGTGTGTGTGTGTGTGTGTGTGTGTGTGTGTGTGTGTTTTCCACACAGAGGTTGAATTTATTTGTAAATACTGTGAAATATGCTGTAATATTGTAGAATATAATTACAATTTAATATTTTAATACATTTCATAATGTGGACGTTGACATACTTTTTCAGCTTCAAAATCTTGACCACCATTCACTGCCGTTATAAAGCTTGAAAAAGCCAGGACATTTTTTTTATTATGACTCCAGTTGTATTTGTCTGAAAGAAGATGGTCATGCACACCTACATGTAGGATGGCTTGAGGGTGAGTAAATCATGGGGCAATTTTCCTTTTTGGGTGAGCTATCCCTTTAATACAGTATTTTATTTATATATAATATAATATAATATAATATAATATAATATAATATATAGGCCATTCTACAGAATTGGTTTAAAATCAGAGTTGGAAACGTCTTGGAAAAAATCTTTTCCAAAAAATTTGTATGTGCATAATAACCAAGGTACACATTTTTTGTTTTTTTGCTAACTGCAGTTAATTCTCATATTGTATTTTTAGAAAGTTGTAGAATATTTGTCCTTTCCCCAAATTTGTCACTACTGAAACACCGTAATATGTAATTAAATAATAAGGGTTATATTGACCTATTAAGATTTTGCTTACATCTATGTTGTAAATATATGTATTTTCTGCTATTTTATTAAAATTTTATTCAGAGGTAAATCAATAAGTTAAATTTTTTGCAATATTTCAAGTGTAATTTTATGAGATTTGATGTATTTTGAATCCAATTTTTCTTTGTAAAAGACAAAAAGTTGATCATACTGATTTTAAAGTTCAGGATTCATTAGTTTGAATATACATCGAACCAAAAACTGTCATAACATCTAATCTGATAATTCAGTATACAGTCGTGGCCAAACGTTTTGAGAATTACATAAATATTGGAAATTGGAAAAGTTGCTGCTGAAGTTTTTATAATAGCAATTTGCATATACTCCAGAATGTTATGAAGAGTGATCAGATGAATTGCATAGTCCTTCTTTACCATGAAAATTAACTTAATTCCGAAAAAAACTTTCCACAGCATTTCATTGCTGTCATTAAAGGACCTGCTGAGATCATTTCAGTAATCGTCTTGTTAACTCAGGTGAGAATGTTGACGAGCACAAGGCTGGAGATCATTATGTCAGGCTGATTGGGATAGAATGGCAGACTTGACATGTTAAAAGGAGGGTGATGCTTGAAATCATTGTTCCATTGTTAATCATGGTGACCTGCAAAGAAACACGTGCAGCCATCATTGTGTTGCATAAAAATGGCTTCACAGGCAAGGATATTGTGGCTACTAAGATTGCACCTAAATCAACAATTTATAGGATCATCAAGAACTTCAAGGAAAGAGGTTCAGTTCTTGTTAAGAAGGCTTCAGGGCATCCAAGAAAGTCCAGCAAGCGCCAGGATCGTCTCCTAAAGAGGATTCAGCCTCGGGATCGGAGTGCCACCAGTGCAGAGCTTGCTCAGGAATGGCAGCAGGCAGGTGTGAGCGCATCTGCACGCACAGTGACGCCAAGACTTTTGGAAGATGGCCTGGTGTCAAGAAGGGCAGCAAAGAAGCCACTTGTCTCCAAAAAAACATCAGGGGCAGATTGATCTTCTGCAAAAAGTATGGCGAATGGACTGCTGAGGACTGGGGCAAAGTCATATTCTCCGATGAAGCCTCTTTCTGATTGTTTGGGGCATCTGGAAAAAGGCTTGTCCAGAGAAAAAAAGGCGCTACCATCAGTCCTGTGTCATGCCAACAGTAAAGCATCCTGAGACCATTCATGTGTGGGGTTGCTTCTCATCCAAGGGAGTGGGCTCACTCACAATTTTGCCCAAAAACACAGCCATGAATAAAGAATGGTACCAAAACACCCTCCAACAGCAACTTCTTCCAACAATCCAACAACAGTTTGGTGAAGAACAATGCATTTTCCAGCACAATGGAGCACCGTGCCATAAGGCAAAAGTGATAACTAAGTGGCTCGGGGACCAAAACGTTGACATTTTGGGTCCATGGCCTGGAAACTCCCCAGATCTTAATCCCATTGAGAACTGTGGTCAAGCCTCAAGAGGCGGGTGGACAAACAAAAACCCACTAATTCTGACAAACTCCAAGAAGTGATTATGAAATAATGGGTTGCTATCAGTCAGGATTTGGCCCAGAAGTTGATTGAGAGCATGCCCAGTCGAATTGCAGAGGTCCTGAAAAAGAAGGGCCAACACTGCAAATACTGACTCTTTGCATAAATGTCATGTAATTGTCGATAAAAGCCTTTGAAACGTATGAAGTGCTTGTAATTATATTTCAGTACATCACAGAAACAACTGAAACAAAGATCTAAAAGCAGTTGAGCAGCAAACTTTGTGAAAACTAATATTTGTGTCATTCTCAAAACTTTTGGCCACGACTGTACTGTGTTTTGGTAGTGACCACATCACATTACAGAATTTTAACTTACAAACTAAAACACTATTAAAACACAAAATAATTGCATAACCGTACAAAAATTGTGTTTATATAAATTATGTGTTCCCTTTTTTCACTACCAAAACAATGATGACATGTTTTGGTCGTGTCTGTTTTACCGAGATGCTAAGATGCTAATCAGCCCATGTTTAGCTAGCACAGTTCTGAACAGCTGTACACATATAAAAACTAAATGTTATGAGAAAAACTCCCAAGAAAGTGTGCTTAATTGCAAAAAAAGGCATTAAGTAGTGACATTCCTTAAAGTTACACAAAGACTTTTAAACACATTGACGGATCCAAGTGGATGTCTTTGCATGTTATCTTGCAATGTTTTTTTTTTTATAAAACTAGTCCAAAATGTCTGTTGAGATGAATAAATCCTAATCCCTAGTTACCATTCTTGTATTTTTTCTGTCCTAGTTGTATAGTTGAGTTCAGTTTGTTGTTTAGTAGTAACACACTGTGCTGTATGTACACAGCGGGCAGGGTTTGACCTCAGGTAAGCACACCTGTTCCTGTTATTCGGCACTAGTTTGGCATGATGCAGCGTCTGGTGCACGGTGCCCATCTACCAGACCGTCTGGAGGAGCCGTGTGTGTGTGTGTGTGTGTGTGTGTGTGTGTGTGTGTGTGTGTGTGTGTGTGTCTGTGGCACTGGGTGTTATGTGCGACGCTGTTAATTATTTAGGATTAGTGTGTGTTTGTAGCATAAAGCATCTAGACAGATCTGGCTACAGCGGGAGGTCATTCGCACACGCACACGCACACGCACACACACACCACTCTGAATGTTAGATTAGAAGGAGGGGGGGGTCATGTGAACATGAGTAGTACTGTCTCTCACATACACACACACACACACACACACCTGCTGCAATCCTTTAGGGTATTGCATGACATTTGTGTTTACATCAGTGTACTACTTTGAACAATAAATGCACACTCTTTAATTACTGTATGTAAGTATTGCATTCCTTCCGCTATTCAGCTAGTCAGCTTAACTAATTAAGTAGTACGTTGTTGGTGACACATTTATTTGCATTTTGTTCTGTGAGCCATCGAAAAATGCAAGAGTGGAGCACAACCATTCACAGCCACGGATTATAACATGCATTAAATCTAAGGAACTTCTGCTTGATGCTCAGAGATGGCTCTGTGTCTGTATCAGACATATACTTGTCATAAGCTATTCCGTAAAGTGGCCGGGACATAATCGGCTATGGCAGGAAGTAATGACACCTACAGATGTGACCTACTCTACTGAATATGTCACCTTCAAATAACACTTTGCTTCTTTCCATCTACAAATCTCTATTCTCTTCCTCTGCCTTTCTCAAACACACACACCTTCGCTCTCTGTCTCTCTCGCCCCCCTCTCCTCCTCATCACCCACACACACACGCTCACTCTCTCTCTTTCTCTCGCTCTCGTCTGGTCTAGCGCTTTCTGTCTGCTCTGCCTGGTGACAGAACGGCCTGATGGATTTTGATCCTCTCTCTGTGGTCTGCAGAGAGAAACTCAGTCTGTGTATGGCTAATCTGCAGTCTGTGATACCCAGACCCTCGCTCATTTGTTCACGCTCTCTTTCTGTCTGTCTGTGATTGGCATAAGAGGTCAGTGTTAAATAGGACAGAGAGAGTGTCAGTGGGAGAATTGGACAGGACATAGTAACAATCAAAGAACACTGTCACTAAAGCACTGGAATCGTTTTCAAACGCTGAGTGTTTTAATGTACTGATTTAGATTGGATTTCGATCTCTGTAGGGTTTTTTTTCCTCAAACTGAAGTGTCTTGTCTTGATGTGGGTGTTGCAGAAAGTCATGTGCTCACCACGAAAACCATTTGAAATAAATGAAACCTACATGGTGGCTGGTTTCTAGCGGGTCTAAGCTGGTCATTATCTGATCTGAGTGGGTCATTAGTTAGTTAACAAGCTACTTTGTTCCAAAAACCAGCTTAATCACCAGAAGCTGGCATGTTGCTGCTCCAAAAGTGTCTACTGACAGCTTAGAAACCAACTATCATGTTCCAAAAGTTTTTAGCTCAAAGAGATAGTTCACCCAAAAATGAAACTTCTGTCATTAATTACTCACTCTCATGTCGTTTCTTCGTAACACAAATTAAGATATTTTTTTATGAAATCTGAGAGCTTTCTGACCCCGCATAGCAACGAACCGTTTAAAGTAGTTCAGAACAAATGTTTATGGATAATGTACTCACCCTCTTTTCATCCAAGATGTTCATGTCTTTCTTTATTCAATCGTAAAGAAATAGATTTTTGAGGAAAACATTTCAGGATTTTTCTCCATATAATTGATATCTATGGTGCCCACTAGTTTGAACTTTCTAAAATGCAGTTCAAATGCAGCTTCAAAGGGTTCTAAACTATCCCAGCCGAGGGAGAAGGGTCTTATCTAGCGAAACGATTGGTTATTTTCTAAAAAGAAATCACAATTTATATACTTTTTTTAACCGCAAATGCTCATCTTGTTCTAGCTCTGTGCGAAGTGTGTGTATTCCTGTTTATGACAGTTAGGGTATGTCAATAAACTACCATCTCGTTTTCTTCCCCAACTTTAAAATTGTCCTACATCGCTGCAGAAATGCCAACCCAGTGTTTACAAAGTCAAACATCCAAAGAAGGTCAAACGCCCTTTACAAAAAAGGTAAAACAGCGATGTAGGATGATTTTGAAGTTGGAAGAGAAAATGAGATGGGAGTTTTTTGACATACCCTAACTGTCATTAACAGGAATAAACAGAGTTCATGCAGAGCTAGACAAAGTTGGGCATTTGCAGTTAAAATATATTAATGGTGAAAAAAAAATATTAGAAAATAACCAATCGTTTCACTAGATAGACCTTTCTTGCTCGCCCTTTGAGCCCTTTGAATCTGCATTTAAACTGAGTTTTGGAAGTTCAAACTGGGGTGCACCATAGATATCTATTATATAGAGAGAAATCCTGAAATGTTTTCATCAGAAAACATAATTTCTTTACGACTGAAGAAAGAAAGACATGAACATCTTGGATGACAAGGGGGTGAGTAAATTATCTGTACATTTTTGTTCTGGAAGTCAACTACTCATTTAAGGCCCAGAAAGGTCGTAAGGACATCATTAAATAGTCCATGTGACATCAGTGGTTCAATATTAATGTTATGAAAACAAAAATAACGACTTTATTTAACAATTTCTTCTCCTTGAAAACTTGAATAAATAGTAAAAACATTTTCTAACAAAAAGTGCAAAGTAACCAAGTAGAAAAAGAAAAATTCACAAATAACTTGTATGGAGATTTTTTCATTCTTCAGATTTTTCCCTGACCTTCTTTTCTCTGTAAATTAAGGGTGCACACAATTGCTGATAAACACAATCCCTACTTAGCAGTCAGATGTCCATATGCACAAAGGCACAGATCCCTAAACAAGGCCATATCTGCAAATTAATTTAAAATTTGAACTAGCACCTCATGACTACCCCACGTTATGTATGAGAAGCTGCAAAGACACAGGCGCAAGTAAAATGCAAAAAACATGGTGACATAAATTTTTCTTTAAATATAATGGCCAATATATTGCGTCTCCAAAAATGATTGAGGTCTGGTACATATATTGTGCGATAAGTCAATATTTTGATTATTGCAACAGGCGTATTCACAAGAGTATAATTTTAACAATGTCCTTACTGCCTTTCTGGGCCTTGAACTTAGTAGTTGTGTTTCTATGCAGGGTTTAGAAAGCTCTCGGATTTTATCAAAAATATCTTAATTTGTGTTCTCAACGAAAGTCTTATGTGTTTGGAACAACATGAGGATGAGTAATTAATGACATAATGTTCATTTTTGACTATTTTTCTTTTTTATCTGTGTGGTGCTTGCCCATGCTGAACTCTTGGTTTGCCAGGGTGTTTCTAAGGTGTTATGAGTAGTTTTTGCATTGCTTTCTGTTGCTAAGATGTTCAGGTTGGTTGCTACTGTGTTATTTGTGAGTTACAAAAACAAAGTCTGTAAAAATTGGTCTGAGCAGTTGAGCACAGTGGGGTCTGAAAGTATTGAATGCAATTGAGAAAATCTTTCTGCTTTGCATTTTTCTAATTTAATAGTTTTTTCATTCAAATGTATTAATCTGCATGATGAAAAACGTAATGGAAATTTTTGTGTGATTTTATGATTTAAGTCGGTACTTCTGTACTCACAAGTTAACATGGTCATTGTAACAAATATGCTTAGATGTTTTATTAGTGACAAGGACTACTGGAGAATTTTTGGTATTTTTTTTTAAATTAATTTTACATCATGACATTGCTTTATTTGTATTTCCTTTACACTTTTCAGCATCCTAGAAATGTTCATTTCTTGGTTAAATTAGATTTTCAATGTGGACTCTCAAATCCCCACTGTACATTTAAAAAGACTTGCTTTTATTTCCTGTTTTTTGATCTAAAGTCGGTGGAGCAGCTCAGCGTTCATAGACTAGTTTGAAGCCTGCTGTGATTTCGTTTTGTATTGATTCAGTTCCAGTCTGATAGGTTTGTGTTTGTAGTCTTATTTGTTCTTACCGGTATTCTGATCTGAGTCTCATTCTCTCTGTCTTATCTGCCCTCCTGTCTGATTGTCACTTCCTTTGTCTGTTTTGCCTGGCTGCCTGTCTGTGTCCTCTTCTCTTTTTTTTCATTCTTCACCCTCCCCTCTGCTCTCCCTCTTTTGCTTCCTCCTCTTATGCCCTAAATTAGGAGAGAAGTGTTTGTTTCTTTTGATGTGTGAGTGCCAGCATCCCGTAGTACTGCACTGCAGGCAACAACTCACTCTTTCATTCTCTCTTCGTGACACTCTCACTTTCAGCCTTTCTGTTCTGTTTACTCAACTGTACCAGGTTCCAGAACGATCCCTCAGCGCAGTTGGTGGATGCCTCATTTTGGTTGTCTGGAAAGCCTGTGCATTTCCATTTGAGAAACACTTTTGGTCTTGACTGAGAGAGCAAGTGTGAGTCCAGCAGGGTGTTCCTCGTGTTCAAACAGAACATGTTTTAGGAAATATCAGTCAAGATGTTTACCTTCATCACTTTGGTTTTTACAAACCAGGATATTGGAATAAAGCTGGTTAATAATAGAAACTCTAGTTTCATTATTAACCACCAAAAAACCCACCCTTATGTCATCATGTATGCCATTAGGTGTTTTCATCAAACATGAAAGGAGTATTTCGAAGAATTTGTAAAGGGATAGTACATCCAAAAATTAAAATTGTCATTATTTACTCACCCTCATGTCATTTTAAACCTGTATGACTTTATTTGTCCGTCCATACAATCACATTCAGTGGGTTCTGGTGTTTTTGAAAGCAGAAACTCATACAGCTTTGTAACAACATGAGGAGAGTAAATTATGACAGAATTTTCATTTTGGAGTGAACAGCTTTCAACATCTCAAAAGCGCTATTACAGCAACAAGTCATGTTTCACAAGCCTTGTGTACTATATTCCAAGTCTTCTGAAGCTTTAGAATAGATTTATGTGAGAAATAAAAGAAAAATAAGCCATTGACCCTCAAATCAAATATGGTGCCGGATGAGCTGTCAAATTATTAAATAGAGCCACATAACTTCGTCAGAATTCTCCTTTTGTGTTCCATTGGAAAAAATAACAACATTGGAGTGACATGAGGGTGAGTAAATAATGGCAAAATATTCCATTTGGGTCAAGATATTCGAAGGAAAGACAGTCTACATCAAGACATAAAAAAATGACAATTCTGTCATTAATTACTTGCTCTCATGTCATTCCAAACCTGTGAGACCTTCGTTCATCTTCAGAACACAAATTAAGATATTTTTGATTAAAATCCGAGAGCTCCCTGCGTAGACCGCAATGCAACTACTGTGTTCAAGGCCTTGAAAGGTAGTAAGGACATTGTTAAAATAGTCCATGTGACATCAGTGGATCAAACGTAATGTTATTGAGCTAAGAGAATACCTGCTGTGCGCAAAGAAAACAAAAATAACTTTATTCAACAGTTTCTTTCACTTCCATGTCAATTTTCGACACGTTCACAAGGGTAGCATGTAGACTCGTTGCTGTGTATGCATGGTCAGAAATCTCTTGAATTTGATCAAAAGTTTCTTAATTAGGGTGAGTAATTAATGACAGAATTTTCATTTTTGTGTGAACTATCCCTTTAACTGGTTGCTGGCTTTGAAACATATAATAGTATGCATTTATTACGCAAACGTGTTTTCTTTTCTCTCAAATAATATGTAAAGTGCAGTTAAAAATGATAAACAGGAATAAACAGGATTTATCTCATTGCTAAAGCAGATATATCTGATCCCACAGGAAGTCTATTCGAGCCATCTTGCTTTAATCCACTAAACTATTTTCTTTCAGTTCTTTCTGTCCATGTCAAACCAAAATGGCTCTCACCTTTTTTTGCCAGATGATATCACCAATTTGGGGAACTGTAGTCATCTTGGATGTTGATTTGACTCTGCTGCCATCTTTTGGTCAAACAGATTTTTATAGATGTCATGATTGTAAGCAGGTTCATTCTGTGCTGTTCTAAACTCTTTTTGTCTTCTTGTGTTGCAGCTGAACTGGAGTTTGTGCAGATCGTGATCATAATCGTCGTGATGACTGTGATGGTCGTGGTGGTCGTGTGCCTGCTCAACCACTACAAACTCACCACGTGGTCGTTCCTGAGCCGGTCTAGTCAGGCACAGAGTCAGGATCTCTCTCTGCAGCCGGTAAGACCCTGTCTCACAGTCTCTCTGTCACACTAACCACAGCATGCGTCTTGGTACTCTCCATAATGGTGCATAGGGTGACCTGGGGAGAAGAATTGAATAAAGTCGATACTTTTGTTTTCTTTGCGCAAGTATTCTCAAAGCTTTGGTAAATCACGGTTAGTATGTTTCTGTGCCTTGCTGTCTATGGAGGGTCAGAAAGCTCTTGGATTTCATTAAAAATATCTTAATTTGTGTTCTGAAGATGAAGGTCTTACAGGTTTAGAACGACATGAGGGGGAGTAATTAATGACAGAATTTTCAGTTTTGGGTGAACTATCTCTTTAAACACGTTGACAACCTTTTGTAAACTTTCCTCACATATTTAGATGTTCCCTGGATGGTAATAAACAAAAATGTATGCTAAAGACAAGGCCTAGAAGTTCACATAGTTCATTTGGAACACACAAGTTGCCAGCAATTTCCTGTCTCTGTGCTGTCTCCATAAAAATAATAATCATGTTTTATTTATACAGAAGCTTTCTAAAGCCCAACGTCACTTTACTGAGCATGATAAGCAAATAGGAAGCAGCATGATGAGCAGTAACGGAACAAATCAGAAGAAAATAAATGGATATTTGACAATTGAATGGATGTAAACAACATAAAGCAAATGCAGTGTGGCATGAAAACAGGAAATCAAAATGATCACAAGACATTTTTATAATGCTGTTTTGTTTAATGATTTAGATTTTTTTTTTTTAATCTATGCTCATTTATGAACTTTTATTTGCTTTTTAAAGGTCCCTTTTAAGTTATGAAAGTATTTAAAGGGATAGTTCACCCAAAAATGAAATTTCTCTCATTAGTTACTCACCCCCATGTTGTTACAAATACAAATGTAAGATCTTTATTTATCTTCGGAACAAAAATTAAGTTATTTTTGGATTCTTTGTGCACAAAATGTATTCTCATAGCTTCATAAAATTCAGGTTGAACCAGTGATGTATAAGTATTTATATATACATACAGTTGAAGTCAAAAGTTTACATATACTTTGCAGAAGCTGCAAAATGTTAATTAGTTTACCAAAATAAGAGGGATTATACATTTACACATATAGTCCACAAGAGAAAATACTAGTTGAATTTATAAAAATTACCCCGTAAATACTATGTTGTTTCCTGAATGATCCACGGCTGTTTTTTTTTTTGTTTTTTGTTTTTTTTTGTGATAGTTGTCAAGAGTCCTGAACAGTTAAACTGCCAGCTGTTCTTCAGAAAAATCCTTCATGTCCCACAAATTCTTTGGTTTTTCAGCATTTTGTGTATTTGAACCCTTTTTAACAATGACTATGAATTTGAGATCCATCTTTTCACACTGAGGACAACTGAGGGACTCAGGGAGGTTTAAACGCTCACTAATGCTTCAGAAGGAAATGCATTACTGCAAACTTTTTGAATTTGAAGATCAGAGTAAATTTATCTTGTTTTGTCTTCTGGGAAACATGTAAGTATCTTCTGTAGCTTCTGAAGGGCAGCACTAAATAAACAAATATGATATTTAGGCAAAATAAGAAAAATTTGCACATCTTTATTCTGTTCAAAAGTTCACACCCCGACTAAATGCATTGTTTTTCCCTCTGAGCATCGGTAAGCGTTTAAACCTTCTGTAATAGTTGCATATGAGTCCCTCAGTGTGAAAAGATAGTTCTCAAAATTATACAGTCATTGTTGAAAAGGGTTCAAATACACAAAAATGCTGGAAAACCACATAATTTGTGAGACCTGAAGGATTTTTCTGAAGAACAGCGGGCAGTTTAACTGTTCAGGACAAACAATGGACTCATGAACAACTATCCTTAAACCAAAAAAGCACAGCTGTGGATCATTCAGGTAACAACACAGTATTAAGAATCAAGCGTATGTAAACTTTTGAACAAAGTCATTTTTATAAATTCAACTAGTATTTTCTCTTGTGGACTATATGTAAATGTCTTTTATGTGAAATATCTTATTCAGGTCAGTACTAAATAAAAAAATAACATGAATTTTGTATGATCCCTTTTGTTTTGGTCAAATAATTAACATTTTGCAGATTCTGCAAGGTGTATGTAAACTTCTGACTTTACCTGTATATATAAATACTTATGATAAACATCACAGTTCTTTGACATGTTTTTCTCAGGCTAAGCCGTGAAGCATCAATTTCTAATACTGAATAGATGAATTTTTCACCTGCTGTGTCATCTCCAAGCCTTGTTTGGTATATCTTATGCGGGAGAGCTTTTATCTTAGAAAAGAAGAAAACAGCAGGGCCTAAAAGTCTCTTGAGTGGGGTGTGTGTGTGTGTGTGTGTGTTTCTGGAAAGGTCTTCTTTGTGCCTAATCCAAAATAACTTGCAGCAGTGCACTGAGCTGATGAGAGGGAGCACTGCATGTGTGGGTGTCTCATCTCACCCCAGGGATGGTTTTCGAAATGTTTGCGCAGTTTTTAACCAGACAGACAGCAGGAAATTAATCGTACATCATTTATCTTAATTCAAAAATACAAATCATTGGTCTGCGTCATGCCCTGAAGGTTAGAGAGTGCATGGGGTTTGAGTTGTTCACGTTACGGGCAACTGGACAGAGGATTTTTATGGAAAACTGAATGCTGCAGTAGGGCATATTACATCTTACTGAATGCACATCACGATATATATTAGTCTTTCAGAAAGGCAGTGTGTTTTGGAGAAGACACAATGGAGGGTGTCCCTCTGAGACCAGGGCATGTTGATTACATTCAGCAGTTCTGTCTAGACGCCAGTCAAACTCAGACACGCGCAGCCCACTGCAGCACCCGGGAGAGACTGCTAAATGACTGAGACTTTTCATTTTCATTCATGAGGGAGCGCGAGGGGGAGGGAAGCCAGCGAGGGAAGCAAGCAGCGATGTCTGGGAGAATGTTACTCGCTGGTTTTGTTTTTCGATTTTGTAATTAGAATGGATATATGTAGCCAAAGAGCATTGTTAGAGTATAACAAATGGGCTCTGTCGGATGTATTCATCTATTTTTGTTTTGTTTTGTATTTTATCTCAAAATGTCCGTCATTTTAAATATAGATATTATTAGGGTTTAGTAAAATCGTTATTTATTTATTTTTTTATTTTTTTATCCAAATTGATATTATTTGGAATTTGGAACTATTTTATTTTTGGCTTTTTCTCCAAATGTTTGTCATTTTAAATATAGATATGAATATTATTTGGGTTTAAGAAATTGGTTATTTTATTTTATTATTTTATTTTATTTTATTTTAATTTTTTGTTTTTCCTCCAAATTTCTGTAATTTGAAATATAAATATGGATATTATTTGCTTTAACAAATTAGTTATGTCATTTCATTTTAATTTAGTTTAGTTTTTTTTTCCCTCCAAATGTCTGTCATTTTAAATATAAATATAGGTATTATATGGGTTTAAGAAATGTATTATTTTCTTTTATTTTTTTATCCCCCCCTCCATGTCTTGTCATTTTAAATATAGTTATGGATATTATTTGGATTTAACAAATTGGTTATTTTCTTTTATTTTTTTGTATTTTATTTTTTATGTTTGTTTTCCTCCAAACGTCTGTCATTTTAAATATAGATATTATTAGGGTATAACAAAATGGTTATTTACTTATTTATTGCTTTTTTTTCTCCATATGTCTGTCATTTTAAATATAAATATGAATATTATTTGGGTTTAACAAATTGGTTATTTTATTTTATTTTACTTTATTTTTTTTTCTTAGAAATGTCTGTCATTTTAAATATAAATATGGAGATTATTTGGGTTTAACAAATTGTTTTTTTTTTATTTTTGGTATTTTATTTTTATTTTCCTCCAAAAGTCTGTCATTTGAAATATGGATAATATTAGGCTATAACAAAATGGTTATTAATTTATTTATTTATTGCTTTTTTTCTCCAAATGTCTAAGTCATTTAAAATATAAATATTATTTGGGTTTAACAAATTGGTTATTTATTTATAGTAGAATATTTATTTTATCTTTCTTATTTTGTTTATTTATATTTTTATATAAATAATGTATTTTAGATTTTGTTTGTTTATTGTTTTTAAAAGTCTTTCAAGCTATTTACATAAGAAAATTTCTAGGCACAGAGCATTATTAAAGTTTAAAAAATATGATTTTTTTCTTTCCCCTTTTCATTAAATTGATGTTGTTTTCTATGCTTTTTTCATTTTAAATATTGATAGAATTAAGGTTGAAAATATTTAAAAATGTATATATAAATATGGATATATATGATCAGGTTGTTTGATTTAGATTTTCTAGTCTGTTCATTTATGACAATGGGTGAACTATAATTTGTTGATTTTCAATGTTACCCTTTAATCAATGATCAGTTGTTAACCAAACAATATTGCATAGTTATGTAAAATATTTCAGTATCAATATTATTTGATATTTATGGTAGACTATGCTATCTTAAAATAATTCTGAATAATACATCAGTGTATTTTTCTCCTTGTTTGCAGGAGGGTTCTCTGTGGCCATCAGATAATGGGCTGAGACAAGGAGCATCTGAGGTAAGCTGAGTGTTTGTGTGTGTGGGTTTTTCAGGCCTATACTCCAAGGACCTTGTTTCAAGGGTTGTTGTTCTCCTTGTATAAATGGCATGTCTGCCTGTAACAAGCAGTGAAGTCTCCTCAAGTGCGTGTCGTCTCTGTGCCTGTGCCTCTCTCAGTGTAGGCGTATGTGAGGGAGGAAAGTCTCTGAGACTGTCTGTGAGTGATAGCACTAGTATGAAATGTAGTGTGTGGAGAAAATACATGCATATATATTCATTGTTAGTGTGTGGGGGGTTGTCTCTCTCTCACCGGGATGCAGGCTCTCAGCAGTTCATTAATCTCTCACCCTCCTCTGGCAGCGTCTAGACGGTCGTCTGAGAGGCCAGACACTCAGGGTCTATCTGCGTAAATTGCCTCCCATCAGCCTCAAACTGGCTAATGTAAACGTGGCCCCTGCAGTAATGAGGCTGATCTCATTGGCTAACTGATATGCAGATTTCACTCATATGAAGGATATTTTATCAGCTGCACATTAGCATACTAATGTCTGGACTGGGGACCGTTTAAGTTTGGGGCTCTGGTGAGTTTATATGGAAATGAAAGAGTTGTTATTTAGCTGTGTGGATGTGGCATGAGTAGAATACTGTTATTCTGGACAAACACACTTTTGTCTGCTGGACAAACGGGTTTATGTGGATGTAGTTATAGTTGAGCATCTTGATTTCCCTGTAATACAATGGCGTAAGGCTGGGTGATACAGCTTCAAAATGTATCAATTTAATTATAAAATGTTATTTATAGATATACGTGTATGTGTGTGTGTGTGTGTGTGTGTGTGTGTTGTTTGCTTAGAAGTGTTTGTGTATAATTATACTGAGTCTATCACATTTTCATATATTTCATATGCAGTTTTTCATTTTATATATTTTCATATATATTTTTTATTATTATTTTATATTATTTTTCAGATTATAAAATATATTTAGTCCCTCATTATATGTAATTATATGTAAGTGTTTCTCATAGGAGTCTGTCAAGAAAATAACAGTAATTTTAATTTTATTTTATGCATATTTTTATTTTATTTTATGTTTTATCTTATTTTTAAATTGATATATATATATATATATAGGGCTTAAAACTAATTTATTTTATTTTATGTTTTATTTTATTTCAATTTATTTCATTCTTCCATTAAACATTTAATATTAAACATCAAAGTGCCCCACAATTAATTAAGGGATGTGTATTTATTTTATTTTATAGTGGCCCACAGTAAACTAAGGGATGTTGCAAACAAATCATTAAACACAATTGCCATAACATTTTTTTATCTACCAATAATACTGAGTGTTTCAAAGATCTAGTCCAGTAACTGTAAGGTTGTGGGTTTAAACCCTACTAGGGGTGATCTATGATCTACCTCCATTTTGCTTTTGAGTTTTGCGTACTAGCATTTTCTAAAATCTAATTATTATTAGCTACTTTTTTAATGACTTTTTATTGGATTCTTTAAAGCGAAGATTCACTTTCTTCTCCTCCGCAGGTGGTGTATGCTCCTCAGCCAAGGGACCGATTTACCGCTCCCACTTTCATGCAGCACAACCGCTTCAGACGTTTCCAGCCTACTTACCCATACCTGCAGCACGAGATCGATCTGCCGCCCACCATCTCGCTGTCAGATGGAGAGGAGCCGCCGCCGTACCAGGGCCCCTGCACGCTGCAGCTGAGAGACCCCGAACAGCAGCTGGAGCTCAACCGAGAGTCGGTACGCGCCCCACCTAACCGGACCATCTTCGACAGCGACCTCATTGACATGCACAGTTCAGGTGGTGGCGGTGGGCCACGGCCTCCCAGTAGCAACTCTGGGATCAGCGCAGCCAGCTCCAGTACCCACGGACGCATGGAGGGCCCTCCGCCTGCTTACAGTCAAGTAATCGGGCAGCAGTCGGGCATCGTACTTTACCTCCACCAGCACAGCAATAACCCGCCCATCCCCGTCACTGTGCAGACTCCGCCCAGGGGCCGGACAGATTCAAACAGCCCAGAGAGCACAATAGCACTGAGCAAAGATCGACAGAGGGAGGAGCTAGTGTGAGGGGGCGTGGCTAGCACACGATTGGTTGATCGCGATCACTCTCCACCTATAAAGGGAACGGGTTCTCCCTCTAGACACTCCCGTGCACAACAGCGCTTAATGCGTCTTCGCAACAAAGGCGAAACCATGTTTGTTTGTTTTTTAACAAAAAAATAACAATTTGGAGCTGAGCTTGCGAAGAAAACATTTTGTTTGTTTTCTTTCAGACCAGCTGCGCTAAAACTGGGATTTATGCACTGCCCGGAGTCTCCCACCTTTATTGCTCTGTATTACTTCTGTATAGCCGACAAATTTAGAGAAAGTTATTCGCGCACAAGACAGGCTTTTTGTTGTTGTTGTTCTTGTTGGTTTTATCGTTGTATTCCTCTTGAATGCCCCCCTCCTATCCAACCCACACGTGATATACTAGCTGTGTGGATAGAAATTTCTTTTTCTTTGTTTTGTTTTAATTTAAAGACCGAGATCTGTGCAGCATGAACAAAACAAATGCGAAAAAGGGTGAAAATCCAAATCCTAGTGCCAAGGTTTATGCGGAAGGTGTCATAGGGGCGTCGACTGTCTTAAAGACTTGTTATACATTTAAATCAAAACCCTTTTCTGAACTTTGCACTATTGTTGAGGTTAATCAGAGAAATTTGGGAATGGGGTATAGTGGGGAGGGGGGGTGATATGTGTTTACTGTTTGTACTGTCGTTTTCCGTGTCGTTCCGATCATACGCTTCAATGCGAGCTTTCTACCGGAGGGAAGTGATCTTGTCTGTCTTCAGCACAAGAAAAATCTCTGATCCAGCCTAAAATAACCTTGATCTAAAAGAGGCACAGAATACAGAGAGTCTGCTCTACTCTCATCTATCCTCACCACACTGACACGTTCAGCCGCTTTCACACACTCCAGCTGATCTGAGGTCAGTTGGCTGGTGGCACGGTTGACATTTTGCCTAAAAAAAAAACTCACTAAGAGATCTGAACAGGTTTGACATTTTATAAAATTGTTGCTTTTTCTAAGGAGTTCTCCAACCTTATTCTAATCATCTTTTTTTTAACTATTATTTTTCATAATATATATTGATTTTAAATGTATTATATAAAGATAGACTCCGTTAAAGACTTTGTACTTAAGACTTGTATGGCTTAATATAACATAAATTATGTCTCTTATAAATATGTAGTGGAAAACTTGTGAAAGATTTACGGTATTTTAAAAAATCCATATCGTTTTATACATATTTTGGATTATGGGACTACCTGTTGCTGATTTTACCACTAACAACTCGGAAAATAAAATACTGATACAATGCCACATTGTGCAGCTTTTGGTTGTAATTTTCAGTTAAAGGGGAACAATAGAAGCAATGTAAGTCTTCACTGCTTTCCTAGTGAAAAGAAGACAAGAAAAGCATTAGAAGATGCCTGTGGACGCATAAAACTTCCTAAAGACCTGCGTCTTTGTTCTCTCCACTTCAGCCCCGATGCCTTTGAGGCTTTTAGTAGACCACAGCTACTGAAAGAGCTTACAAACAGCAGTGACAAGAAACGCTAGATGCCATCCCGGCAGGATGTAAACATGTTGCCACTTGTTTTGACGCCGCAAACACTAAAGCAGTTTCTCAGCATGGATTTTACTCGATATTCGGGACGTTTACACTCCTTACGAGGAAAAATCGATAGTATGGCATTTGCTTTAAACCTATGCTTATATCTATCGCCACCTGTAAACTTTTATAGTAGCTGTGGTCATCGTATCAGTATTTTATTTTCCGATTTGTGTGGCGGTAAAAAAAGCAACAGTAGCATCATAAAAATAATAGCGCATCCATAGTCAATTATTTATTTATTTTTTTTAAGGGAGCGGCTTTTGGTTGTAATTTTCAGTCGGAAGAGCAACAAGAGAGACGATGTAAGTCTTCACTGCTTTTCCAGTGATAAGAAGAGAAGAAAAGCAGGGGCAGACGCCTGTGGACGACTAAAACTTCCTAAAGACCTGCGTTTTTGTTCTCTCCACTTCAGCCCTGATGCCTTTGAGGCTTTTAGTAGACTCTAAGGCTTACAAACAGCAGAGAAAGAAATGCTAGATGCCATCCTGACAGGATTTAAACATGCAATGCTTATCATGACGCCACAGCCACTGAGGGAGTTTCTCAGTGTGGATTTGACTCGATATCTGGTACATTTACACTCTTTGTGAGGAAAAATCAATGGTACGCCATTAGAAGCCTGTGCTTCTATCCACCTGTAAGCTCTTTCAGTAGCTGTGGTCATCGTATCAGTATTTTATTTTCCGATTTGTGTGGCGGTAAAAAAAGCAACAGTAGCATCATAAAAATAATAGCGCATCCATGGTCAATTTTTTTTTTTTTTTAAGGGAGCGGCTTTTGGTTGTAATTTTCAGTCGGAAGAGCAACAAGAGAGACGATGTAAGTCTTCACTGCTTTTCCAGTGATAAGAAGAGAAGAAAAGCAGGGGCAGACGCCTGTGGACGACTAAAACTTCCTAAAGACCTGCGTTTTTGTTCTCTCCACTTCAGCCCTGATGCCTTTGAGGCTTTTAGTAGACTCTAAGGCTTACAAACAGCAGAGAAAGAAATGCTAGATGCCATCCTGACAGGATTTAAACATGCAATGCTTATCATGACGCCACAGCCACTGAGGGAGTTTCTCAGTGTGGATTTGACTCGATATCTGGTACATTTACACTCTTTGTGAGGAAAAATCAATGGTACGCCATTAGAAGCCTGTGCTTCTATCCACCTGTAAGCTCTTTCAGTAGCTGTGGTCATCGTATCAGTATTTTATTTTCCGAGTTGTTGCGGTAAAAGTAGCAGCAGTTAGCGCCAGTAGTTTACAAAATGCAGCCATTTCACACCATTGAAATAATGGCACCCCCCATAGTCCAAAAGATGAATAAAACGATGTGGATTTTTAAAAATAATGGTAATCTTTCATGGGTTTCCTACTGCATATTTCAGTAAGAGACATTGTTTATGTTATATTACTCCATACAAGTCTTAATACCCGGGGTTCCCTTTAAATAAATAATAAAAATAAAAAGCATATAAACCTTGATAATGTTATTTTCCTTAAAGAAACTATTATATTATTCTAAATATAATTAAATAAACTTTATATATATTTCCTCATTGGAGTCAAAAAAATCAATTTTAAGTTCACCATTTCATGCCTTTTGCACTTTCGTTTTTTGAGTCAAAACTGATAAACAGAACGATCCTATAAAATAATCCAGTTCTATATTGTAGTATTTTTTATTTTAGTTTTTTTACATAACCCATCAGTCACTACCTGCTCACATTTTCCTCCTTACAGCCAATACCATAACTTAGACATTCATTGGCATAATCTTCTAATCAAAATGCCAGTGTGTTCGAAGGATTTCAAAACCATGTTTTGCATGTTGTATAATCTAGTCCCCAACGATAACTAATCAGGTTTCAAATGTGGTGAAGTCAAGGGCTAATGTGATGGGCATTTTTGAATATCCCTATTTTTACCCAGCAATCCTCTGTCCTGTTGCCTTTGCTTTCACTCTGACGCCGGCCAGAGTGAGCCCGACCCTGACACCAGCTCCTGCCCAGCGTGCACCAGTCCTGAACACTGAACTTTCTCTTCCTGTCCATATGTGTTCCTCTTATTTGCCACGTAGACATACAGTCAGGAAATCCAAGATCCGTACTCTTCAGAGCAGCTCTCTGCATTCACTTTAAGCTTGGGTGTAATTGATCACAATCACGATCACATTTAGGCCCAGATAAAGGATGTTGCTCTTGAATCTGGTCCAGGGGTAGAGAGAATCTAGAAGAAAGCCCAAAGACTCTTACCAGTTAGTGCACACACATCCCTTTAATAAGGAGACTGAAGACTGAGCCCCAATTTTTAGTCACCACTCAATCTGTCAAGGACAGATGGACTTGTGAAAAGGCCATGGTGATTTTTTTATTTTATTTTATATATATGTACTTATAAGTTTAAATTAGTTTGAAGGGGATTATGGTCAAAAGAGTTTTCAAAAGCAACACACTCACCTTTATAAGCTACTCTATTTGTACTCAGAATGTTAGAGTCAGCCAATCAAAATGTGTTTGAATGCTTTTATTTCATGTCTGTGTTAGTTGGCTTTATTTGTATTTTTTTCTATGCTCATGGTGGGATTTTTTTTTTTTTTTCTTTGTGGACAGAAATTATGCCTATGTGACTATTAGACTATTAGACTAAACAAACACTCTCCTCTTCTATATTTAGAATAGTAGAACCACAACAGCTGGACTTGATTTGGAATTTTTAAATCCTAGTTTCAACCCCTGGCAAAAATTATGTAATAACTATACTTAGAGGACGTTGACACATTATATATATATATATATTGTAGCTAATAAACAAATCAAAAAAAATATTTTTGTTTAATAGCTGAGCATTCTGCTTTCGTGAAACAAACTCAAACAAATTATTATTATTTTATTTATTTATTAATGAGATTGTTTTCAGATTAAGTATAGGAAAAATTATGGAATCATCAACAACAAACAAAAACAACTAGTACTTTATCTGGCTTTGAAAATGAAAAACTAATGAAAAACAATATTCTCTATTAATCTGGTTCCGTTTTTCATAAATAGCAGAATGAAATCTTTTTTTTTTTCCACCATCAATTTCTGGAATGTTTATTGGCAATGGCATGGAGTTGGTATGTCTTTCCTAAAGAAAAAAATCATTTTTTCCCCCTGTATTTAATGCGGAAAACAATATGTGACCCTGGACCACAAAACCAAAGTCTTAAGTAGCATGGATATATCTGTAACAACAGCCAAAAAACATTGTATGGGTCAAAATTATGACAAAAAACATTAGGATATTAAGTAAAGATCATGTTCCATGAAGATATTTCTTACTGTAAAAATATCAAAACTTAATTTTTGATTAGTAATATGCATGGAAAAGAACTTAATTTGGACAATTTTAAAGGCAATTTTCTCAATATTTAGATTTTTTTATTTGCACAATCAGATTCCAGATTTTCAAATAGTTGTAGCTTACGTATCTTATTTATAAATCTCAATTTCATGGCTGGTTTTGTGGTCCAGGGTCACATATGAACATATAATAACAACACAATAACATTATTAAAAAAATATTATTATATAAAAATGTACATTTATTCCATAATTTTTTGCCAGGAATTGTAGGCTAGATTGTAGAATTCTAGAATCCTCTCACAATCAGATTCTAAAACTATAACTCCAGAATCCAATCACTTTTCTAACTGAATTCCCAACAAAATGACAAATTGAATCCTAGAATTCCATCAGCTCAGCTAGATAGAGTTGCTTGAATGCTGTCTAGATATGCTCTTGTCTTTCAAGCACAGGCTTTAAAAGCTCACAACTTCTTAAGCACTTTGCAGAGCCTGAGGTGTTTCTCTCAGACCATCTGCTGAGATTTTCCAAGGCTACAAAGAGCGAGAGCACAATGTCACTGCATTCGATTGAAGAGCCCTTTCCCTGTTACCTGTCCATCTGTTCTTTTCACTGGCCGTCTTCAACGCTTCCATTAGTCAGTTTGCTGCTCCCGCTGTTGCTGCTGTTGCTGCTGCTGCTATGCTGCTTCTCATCTGCTGCACTTTTTGTTTTGCCTGTCTGTCCGTCCTTCATCCTTGCACCAACGCTCCCTTTTGTTCTCCACAAGTTGTTTCTGTCTCAAAGGAAGAGCTTTCTGACGTTTTCTACTGTCCAAGGAGTTTGCATGTTACTCGCGAGCTGAATCGGTGCCTATCGATCGTGTTGTTGTTTTTGAGCGACGTAGGAACCCACTTGCACTCTAAAAGTTCCCACCTTAGCTGTGCCTCACTTCCAATGGTGCTTTCTTCTTCTGTGTAATGTTTTTTTTTTTTAATCGTTTATTTGTAAGGTGCTGTAAATAAAGTTAGTCTGTATGCACATATCCTACCCAATGGGTAGAAACCACAGAAAAAAAGACATTGTTAATAATGTAACAATTTATAGCTGATATAAAGATTTTAACATGGTGGCAACGGATTTGTAAATGCCTACAGTTCAAATGTGCTTTTTTATTTTATTATTATTGTTATTATTATTTTGGCAAACAAGGAAATTCATTATCAGAAGGATGCGTAATACTGAACTTACAGAGCATTTTGTAGAGTTTTATTGAGTAACATCTTGGTTGAGAAAGAATGAAATGGCGTTCTGGATTAGGATGTTGCTTTAAACACTGCCCCAACAACAAAAGGCACATTTATACACACATGCACACACAAATTTATTTAACTAGTTATTAATCAGAAAACTATGAAAGCCTGTTTCCACCAGAAGATGAAAAATTAATAGGGTAATTGCGACTTTTTATTTTGTAATTCTGATTGACATGCAATCTGACCAATCAGAATGCTGAATCTGACATTTTGTCCAACAAACAAAATCAGGGGAGGACACTCTTAAAAATAAAGGTGCTTCACGATGCTATAGAAGAACCTTTTTTTTGTCTAAATTGTTCCATAAAGAATGTTTAACATCTGAAGAACCTTTCTGTTTCACAAAAGGTTCTTTGTGGCAAAAGAAAGTTCTTCAGGTTATAAAAAGGTAAGAAAGAGATGGTTCTTTAAGGAACCTTTGACTGAACGGTTCTTTGTGGAACCAAAAATGGTTCTTCTATGGCATCACTGTGAAGAACCTTTTGAAGCACCTTTATAAACTTAGGTGGACTTAAACATAAAAAATTGTGTGCATTGACGTCTTTCTGTGGTTGAAATGAAATACGTTCTGATGTTCATTTAATGTTTATTTCGTGCTTTAAGTAGCCTAAATAGAAAAGACGATTGGTTCAAGTGTGGAGTGATTTAATAAGGCAATACAGTCTCTTACGACACATCGAAGAGCCACAAAACGGTATTTGTTTAAATTTCCTTAAAAAATGACATTTTAAAGCTGAGACCTCGTTTCATACCAGAAGTAACCTGCTCTGTCTTGTCTGTCCACGTGTTGTCAGTTTCTTCTTCACTCCGCAGTGTGTTTTTCACTGAAAACATGATGTGTAGTGTGAGAGCTGGTTTTTGCAAAGGGTCAATTAATGTTACTTCTGGTATAAAACAAGCTTTGAATCAGCTTTAAAATGGTAATTTTTAAAGAAATTCTAACAATAGAATTGTGGCTCTTTAATATGTCATGACAGATCACTGTATTGCCTTATTACATCAATTGGCACCTGAACCAATCATCTTTTCTTCTTTACTTAAAGCACAAAAAATACATGAATGAACATCAGAACGTATTTTATTTCAACCAGGGAAAGGTGTTAACACAAAATTTTTCAAGTTAAAGTCCACCAAAGTTAGTCTACTCTCTGGTCTCATTTGTTTGACGGACAAAATGGTGGATTCTGTGTTATGATTGGTCACATAGCCTGTCAATCAAGCTGTCTGTAGTCAATTGCTAATATAAAATTGCAAAAAAATAATAATAATTCTAAGAAAGGTCAAGTTATGTTCGGTCAAGAAATATTTTTTTTTTAAGCTAGAAAAGGGATTTTAAAAAAAAACTGCAAGAACCTGTAATTATGAGGAAAAATATGAGTTTATATATCGCAATTCTGACTCTTTTCCTGACTGTGAGGGAAGAAAGCCAGGAGTTTGATTGACAGGCGATCTGACCAATGATAACGCCGAAATCTGCCATTTTGTCCGACAAACAAACTACACAGGAGAGTTATGCCGCGTTCCAGACAACCTGTAAGGCCGTGTTCACACTTGGCATCTTTTTTCACAAGAAAAAGTTGACTAGGGCGTTTTTTTAGTAAAAAAAAAAAAAAAAAAGCTGGCAGCCTTCTGTTACAAAAAGCAGCCGAGTGCGTCTTTTGTTGCTATAACAACAGCTGCAACAGTAGCATAGTGCTGTGTGGTGAAGAAATGTCGAGAAAGAGCCTCTTTGTGATGTATATTACGATAGAGTTGTTTACTCATATCATACAACTCCTTGTGCTCCGAAACTAGTACGATAAGTTTATCTACCGGCAACTTCTCCGTTTTTTCTTGTTGTTTTTGTTGTTATGGAAACGATAGGTCCCGCTACTCGCTTGTCATTGGTCAGCTGTCAAAAAAGCGCTTGATGTAGGGCGTTTTCTTAAAAAAAGTTCAACTTTTTTCAACTTAAAAAGACGCTCTGAGCTGCAAAAAAAGACGACGGCGGTGGCGTTTAAAAAAAGCGCAAGGGCTTTTTTGAAAAGACGGTTTACTCCATAGGATTAGAATGTAAAACAGACGCTGGCAGTTTGAAAAAAGACGCCAAGTGTGAACGCGGCCTAACTCGTGTTTTTCCGACCTTCTTCCAGTGAAAGTCCACTGAAACGGCAGTCAAACCCGTGACTTCCCACTCGTGAACTCGTACTAGATCGATGTACTCCCAGTTACGAGTTCTGACGTAACATAGCCCGCGAAACAACAAAGTCAGCCCTAATGGGTGCGGTGTTTATGCAAGTGGCACACGGTGGAAAAATAGAGCTTAAGACAATATAACGTTGCAATCAAATTAATAATAATATAAAAATAATAGTAATTCATAAATGTGCCCATGCAATTTGGCGTGACTTGCCTGGAACGCTACTAAGTCGTGGTTTGAAGTGGTGATTTACCAGTTAAAAAAACCTGCCTGGAACGCAGCATTTCATCGGTGGGCTTAAACTCGAAAGTGGTGAGACGTCTTTGCTCAGTTGAAACAAGATAACGTTACCTTCTGACATTCATTCATATTTATTTCAAGTTATAACTAGTAAAGAGGAAGATAAGCTCGGTTAACATGCCGTTTAAACTGAGACGCTACAGCGAACTGAGGCAGTACGGCGAAAAAGGTATTTGTTTGAATTTCGACAAAATTTTAAAGCTGAGATACTTTATTTCATACCAAAAGTAACTTGCTCTGCCTTGTCTGTCGGTGCGTTGTCAGTTCCCTCAGAATGAAGTGAAAAAATGACATAATTGCAAGATGTAACGTTATATCTCGCAGTTCTGAGAAAGAAAGTCACAGTTACATTTATGGTGGAAACAGGCTTCTGTAGAAAACCATGTTAACTAGTTAAAGTTCTGAATTGGAATCAAGTGTATGGAAACATGAAATATGTAGTTACCAGTGCCAGACTCCCACTCACCGACACAAACGCTGAGGGATCGTGAAACGACAGTCTTGTTTAAAACAATGGTGTTCATTTGAATCCCGACATGTACATGATTTTTCATGCCACCCTGTGTTGTGCTTCCTGTCTTTGCAAGTTTAATAATGAACCAAATGAGAGATGTAGTTTTAACATTCTTATTTTTGTTATATACTGTATTTCAGACATTCTTGTGTATGTGGTGTATAGGAGCAAAAAATGATTTTAAATTGCAGATATTTATGTGCTGGTGCTCCACTGTACATTAGCTTGTATTCGCATGTCTATAGTTATATACCTGAAGATAATGTACATAGCGATGCCATTTTGACTACAAGCACCTGACTAACAGCAGTTGTGACATTTTGAGCAATGCACCGAGATGCTTTTGAAGCTTTTCTTTTCTTGCACAAGCACAGAGAACTAACAAAACTGAAAAGGTTTCGACTTGTTTTACTCTGATGCTTAAAGAGTGTCTAAAAACAGACATTAGATCAGGCCTTTTACACTCTAAATTTCCCCCCAGCTCATGTTACTCCGTATGTTCATGTGTGTGGACATTTTATTTTCACACGCACATGTACATATTTGTTTTATTTAAATCATTGTGGTGTTAAGTAATAGGTTTAAAGCATAAGGTCTGTTACTATAATGCTTTTTTTCTCAGAAAAAGTAATCAAAACATGCTCTAGTCACTGTTATAGTCAAACTTTTATGCTTGTACTTCTGCTGTTGTCCAACTGCAGTTAAACTAATAAACTAAAAGTACCAGTTAATGTGTCTAATGCTTTAATTTTCATTTTAGATATTGAAATAATATCCAGTATGTTTTCAGATCAACCATTTTATTATCCTCTCAAAGAACATTGGCATATTGAGGTGATTTGAGTTTAGATTACAAAACTAGCAGCTTCAGTACAGTAATGCATTCTGAGTGAGCTAAAACGTGGGCTATCAATTGTCTTTATTACCCAATTGTCGTTATTATGCAGTACAGGTTCTCCATAAACACACACAGTGCAATTCAAGACAATGTACAGTCTAGATGACTGTAGGCAATATGCACAAGAACTCAAACACAAACACATACATGATTTAAAAACAAGTGAAACGCATTCAGTATCAAATAAATACTGATATTTAACTATCACTTGGTTATCAAGGATAACAACTGAAGTAAAACACAAACACACTTAATGATTTTGGCTTAATGTAATTCTAGTATTATTGCTAGCTCAAGTTTGATTTTCTCCGAAACACTCAACTTACAGATTTAAAGAGAAAGTTCACCCAAAAATGAAAATTATTCTGAGATTTACTCACTTTCAAGCCTTACTTGGTGTATATGACTTTCTTCTTTAAGACAAATACAATTGGAGTTATATTACAAAATGTCCTGGCTCTTCCAAGCTTTATAACAGCAGTGAATGAGTGGTGAGTTTTTGAAGTCCAATAAAGTGCGTCCATCAATCATAAAAAGTGCTCTACACAGCTCCGGGGGTTAATAAAGGCCTTCTGAAGTGTTTGAGAGATTAACACTTCATTCAAGATCTGGAAAGAATAGGCTAGTTTCACAAGAACCAAGTTTTGTTTAAAAGCAAAGGAAAACCAGTCTCCTCTTGGCACTTACTGAAAGCCTCCCTTATTTTTCTTTACAAATCCTCATTTTGTACTAGTAATTCGTGACTAGTGTGTTGTTTTGCACTTTCCTCTGTACTTCTCTCTTCTGTCATCCGCTGAAATACCACTGTTTTTGTGTATGCGCGTACGACAGTTAGCAAAAGCTAGAGAGTATGGTTTATAAAGTTTTAAATATGGATATTTTTCTTACAAAAACTTATCAATTCACTTCAGAACACCTTTATTAACACCGTAGAGCCATGTGAGGCACTGTTAAGGATGCATGGACATACTTTTTTGGTCTTCGAAATTTCAACTGCCATTCACTGCCATTATAAAGCTTGGAAGAGCCTGGACTTTTTTTTTTTTTTTAAATATAACTCTGATTGTGTTCGTCTGAAAGAAAGTCATGTACACCTAGGATGGCTTGAGGGTCAGTAAATCATGGGGTAATTTTCTTTTTTGGGTAAACTATCCTGTAAGTACATGGAAACAATTTCGACATGAGTTCTTGTATATGAACATTCAGTACCTTAAAGAGATAGTTCACCCGACAATGAAAATTCTGTCTTCATTTACTTACCCTCATGTCGTTTCAAACCTGTATGAACAAAAAAAACTTTTTTTGTCAATGGAATGAAAGTCAATAGGGTCCAATGTTGTTCTGGACTTGACTGACTTGCATTATATGGACAAAAACATTTTTCAAATTATCTTTTGTGTTCAACACAAAAAGGTTAATCATTTTCAGTTGAACTATCCTTTTAAGTCAACACCAAATACCTTGTGACAGCAATTATTGATCGTGTGAAACATTCAATGGTACACTTATGAGTTTTTAGTGACATTTCTCTTCTCTTCTTGCAGCCTAGTCGGCTTTCTTACGGAAAGCCATTTTGTCTTTTGTCTCCTGCAGTTTCTCTGAAAACTTGTCTTTCGTCTCAGAAAAGCGATCTTTGGTCTCCCCCATTCGTCCTGAGAGCATTTCTTTGGTTTCCTCCATCTTCTCTGAAAACCTCCCTTTCGTCTCCTCCATTTTTTCAGTCAGCCGTTCCCTGGTCTCCTCCATTTTGTCTTGAAGGTACTCTTTAACGAGCGGAGGTGTGGAGAGGTATCCTTGTTTGCGGAGGTACTGTACAGACAGGGACGTGCCGCCCAGTGTAACGGTGTATCGTGCAGGAGTAGCGAGCTGTGACCAGATAGACAAAGAAATTATTGATATAAATCACTTATATATTGTAAATCCATGTCAAATAATCCTACATGATCTCATGATGAAAACGTAAGTCGCTAAATGCGTACCAATAAGTACATATCACTGCAGTTTCCAACAGATATAAACACTAGAGGTGGTAAAACAGCGAGCACTTGTAATTGTTTCCGTACACAGTTATAATTACAGCTCCATATGTTTCGCTTTCTGGATGTAACAAGCTTGCTTGGTAGCTTAGCTGACATGGAATTGGACTGGATGGATGCGGAATCCTTGGGTACGAATCCCATGAAAAACATGACTCATGATGAAAGAGCTGAAAGATGGGAATCGAAAAATGCAATTTTGTTCATACTATTGGGTAGGTATAGGTGTAGGGCAGATGGTACATTGTTTTTAAACGTCACAGAGCATTAGAGTTATAGTGCCACTCAACGGACATTTCAAGTCAGAACTGCGGTGACACATACAAAACCAATGTCTCACAAAACATACCATATGTACGTTCATCTGTTCGTTTGGGGTTTGGGGCCACTCAGTGGACATTTCACATCGAATGTGTCATGAAACGTACACGGTGCTACATATTTTGCGTCTTGCAAAAAGTTCCCATAGGTATGTTTTTCGTCATGAGATCAGGTTGAAATAATCTTAGGCTTTTGTTTATATACCTTATACATTGCATAGGCTGTGAGTGCATGGCCACCCTGGGAATCTCGCAAAATTCCCACTATCCAATCCGGTAAACCAATGAACTCCAAAAACGGGACCAGATTCACCCCTCTGCAGAAAACACAGAACATGTCACTTGTGTTTTTTTACAAAAGAGCGATGATTTGCTTTTGTAACCTTCGAGTGTTGTTTGTACAGCAGTAGTTGATTGTCCAGATGACGCTGCTAAAGCTTGTCTGACCTGCTGAAGCTCAGACGGACTTTATCTGGTAAAACTCAACCTTCCTCCCAGCCTCACCTTTATTTTAGTGCGCTTAGTCTGTATGTTTTGATCTTTTAAGCAAAAACACTTCAATTCATATAGTTTACTTAATTAAACACTTGTACATTACCGGTCAAAAGTTTTTGAACAGTAAGATTTTTAATGTTTTTTAAAGAAGTCTCTTCTGCTCACCAAGCCTGCATTTTTGATACAAAGTACAGCAAAAACAGTACAATTTTATATTTTTACTATTTAAAATGTTCAAGAAGCATTTTTATATTATTATCAATATTTAAAACAGTTGAGTATATTTTTTCAGGATTCTTTGATAAATAGAAAGATGCAAAGATCAGCATTTATCTGAAATAAAATGTTGTTGTTTTTTTGGGGGAAAGAAATTATAAAAATACTTTTATTTATCAAGGATGCTTTAAATTGATCAACAGCAATGATAAAGACATTTAATAATTTTACAAAGAATTTCTATTTCAGATAAATGCTGTTCTTCTGAACTTTCTTTTCAAAGAAACTTGAAAAAAAAATTCTACTCAGTTTTCAACAATAATAATTTTTTTGTTTTTTAACAGCAAATCAGAATGTTAGAATGATTTCTGAAGGATAATGTAATGTGACTGGAGTAAATGATGCTAAAAATTCAGTGTTGAAATCACAGGAATAAATTACATTTTAAAATATATTCAAGTTTTTACTGTTTTTTTTTTTTTGAAAAAAAAATGTGTATAATTTTAATATCAGCCATCTATTGACTATTAACTGAAAAAAATTTAGACCAAAGTATTAATTTAGACCATTACATGTACCATTACATTAATTATCAGCAGAATTATCCCCAATTAACTGTCCATTTAATAAAGGAATGTGGTCTTTTAGGTTTCGTGCTTCCAAAAGTTTATCACAAAAATGCAAAACTAAAAATAACTATAATTTCTTAATTAAATCTAATATAAAAAAACACAAGAACTGAGCAGCTGGACAAGTCGAAACAAAGACAGATTTTAAAATAGAATTTTAAAATAGAACTTGGCTCTTGTCATTGTTTTTATTGTCAGAGGGTATGTGTTACTATGTTGATGTTCACTTACTTCATTGCAGCATAATAAAAGCTCCCAAACCACACTGTGGACGTGACGATGTGCACAGGCACCATGACTTTGCCATACTGTTTGAATGTCTTTTTAAATCTCTGAAAGAGCCCGATAGACGTGTCCTGCAGAGGGTCGACTTCACCCTTATTCTGAGGGTCAAACCCTGCTTCATCCTTATAAAGACCCTCAGCCCCTGCTAGACTGTGGGGAGGTTTTAATGGCGTTTCTCCCTCCGTGGACGTTTTGTGGCTCTCCTTTGTTCTGATGACATTAGTGCAACTGAAGCAGCGTGAGGTCCGGACGGTCACAGGAAGCTCACGCACAGCCCAGGTGTGACCCAGGTACGCAGAGCGCAGCAGGACCACGCGCTGCACCGTGACTGGAGCCCACAGCCGCTGCATCTCCTCCCCCACCTACAGGACCTGGACAGACCAAAGAGGTTACTGTCAAAAAAAAAACCCTTAACATTACAAATTACTTAATTACACACACACACACACACACACACATATATGAAATACAAATACAATTTTTTTTTTTTTTTTTTTTTAATTTTTAAAAATTATAATCAAATAATTTTACATTTTTTTAAGTACAAGTTGGGCTACAAATACAAAGAATTTACAAATATAAAAGTATGAATTATGTACAATATTTTACTTCAAATGCAGTTTTACATATATTATTTAATACAATTTAAAAATTATAGAATGATTTTATAATAACCATTTTATCAATTATTTATTACAAACACAATTTACATAAATATTATTTAAAACTATTTGAAAATTGTAGAATGGTTTTATAATAACAAAATAACTTTACCAATTAATTTTATTTTATAAATGCAATTTACATGTATATTTTGGAAATTCAATTTGAAAATTGTAAAATGATTTTATAAAAATCTAATAATTTTACTAATTTTATTTTTTGAGTACAAGTTGGGCTAAAACTACAATTAAAATACAAATATAAAATTGTACATTTCTTGAAATATTTTATTTCAAACACAATTTTACATATATTATTTAATACAATTTGAAAATTGTAGAATAATTTTATAATAAATATTTTTACCAATACTGTTTGAAAATTGTAGAATGCTTTTATAATAATCAAATACTTTAACCAATTAATTTTATTTTATAAACACAATTTTACATATGTATTATTTAATACTATTTGAAAATTGTAAAATGTTTTTATCATATTTAAATACTTAAAAAAATATATATAAGTACATTTTTACGTGTATATTACAATTTGAAAAATGTAGAATGATTTTATGATAATTAAATAATTTTAACAATTTTATTTTAAACATTTTTACACACATGTATTATTACAATTTGAAAATTGTAGAATGATTTTATGATAATCAAATTATTTTACAAATTTTATTATTTTATGATACAATTTTACATACATACATACATACACACACACACACACACACACACATACATATATATATATATATATATATATATATATATATATATTATTTAATACAATTATTTTTATTTTCGTGCTAAACAATTTTTTTAAATTACTATGTTTTAAGTACTAAGCATTATAAGGTTACTGAAATGCAACTTAAAACCTGCTATTGTAAGTTTTAAAGTTAACTATATATTATTATTGTTAGTTAGACATTAGTAATGATTCAAAAGTCACAAAGGTTCAGCATGATAAACGCATGCCATTGGTCGGGTTAGATAAGAGTCATGGCTTTCTGTCAACCACCAGACTGATCAGGTTAAAGACAAAGTACTCTAATTAGGAGATTAATTCGTTTAGTTTCAACCAGTCAGCCAAATTTGACTATTTATTTCTGTTTATAATTTTTGCAGTGGTCAGATTATTCCCTTAAACTTTCTACGGTCCTTTAAATGTAAAAAGCTTTCAACACAATTTTGACATGTTTCCCACCTTTCAAGCAAAAGACCAAACATCTTAGCTGAAAAAAAAAAACTAAATGTGTGCTTTGTTTAGTTTAAGTTACAGAGATTTATTCGGTCACAAGAGTTTCAACACATTTAATCCACCAGAAGTTCAAGGCTAAATTCCTGGCATGTTGTTTTTCTGAATTAACATCAGTCTGCTCCCAACCTCAATCATTATCGCTATATGTTGGTGTTTATGTCTGACATTGGGGTTGTTGTAGAGGACAGACAGACGTTTGCAGAACTAAATTCAGTAGAGCTCAAGTTAACATGGCCCTGATCTAAACTTCAACACACACTTCAACACACACTGCTTCGCCACTCCGATAGAATCAGTCACACAGCCAGAACAACTGAAACAACACCGAACGTATCAGCCAGGAGAAACAGTTCAAAATAGTTGGAAACTTACATTCACCTCTCGAAGGTCTGCTGTGGGTTTAGGGAGAGTCCTCGCAGCGCTCCATACCTCACCAGACACATGTCATGTACGCGCACGTTCTCCAGACACATCCACATGGAGCTGCTGCGCGCGGCATTATGGGAAGTGTAGTCATTTGGGGTAAGCATGAGTTAGCCCAGTTTATGCTCAAGCATTTAAACTTCCAACAGGGTCAGAAATTAACTTTTCCAGGGGCAATATTTGATTTGATTCCCAAGAGATTTTTTTTTACATTTGTGAGGGCAATTTTTAAAATCACAGTATTATAATCACCATACTATGTTGTCTTTAATGACTTTTATGTTGTCTTTAAGTACCCAATTACTTTAATCAGTTTTAATCAATCTAAATTATAGCTACATGTCAAAGGAGTTTATAGGCCTATATTATTATGACAGAAATCATTATTGTATATTATTGTTTTTCATAATGTGATAATGATTTTAAATCTCGATATAGAAAACGTTTTTGTTTTGTGGTTGTGTTTTGAGCTTGTCACATTCTGGCTTCACAGAAAAAAAAAACATTTCTGTCCATGATGCTAGTCTAGTCTAGCGCAAGTTATGCAAAAACTCGCATTATAATTACTGAAGATATGAAATTAATATTTTATTTACATCGTATCTTCACTGTGTTGTTTATGAATTCGCGAGCGTGCGCAATCGCAATCAATCAACAGCTTCGGTGTTTTTAGCGCTGACTAATCTAAGCGCCTCTGATTGGATAATGCATTCCTAAATTCAACCGAAACGCATTTGATTGCGTATAAGGAATTGACACTTTGCATCCATTTTCACGTTATTTTAATCGCGACGGCCGTAATACATTCTTTAATTGTGCAGGGGCATTTCTTGCCCCTTTGTCTTGAATTTATTGGGCAGTTTTGTTCATTTTGGTAGTATTTTTCCACAAGCCCTTGTTAATTCCCGACCATGTAATTTCTGTCACATTTTTATTCAACTATTGTACTTGTTGGTGTTGTTATGAATCCATATTCAAATCTGTTTTTGCTTTTGTTGGGTGAGTTACTAAATAAAACATTAACATTAACTAACACTAACAACAAAAAGAAAAAAGGTTCAAATATATATTTTATTCTATTTTTTTTTTACATTATTTTATTCTTTTCTTTAATTTTATTTTACTCTATTCTAAATCCCTCTGTATTTTCTTCTTTTCTGTATTATTATATTTAGAATAAGGTAATCGAACAGTTTTTATGTGTGGATTTATATTTATATTTCAGTCATTCTCTAAGTCATTTTATTAAAGAAATTAACATGACTAGGTGGTATATCTCGTTTTTTTTGTTTTCCCCATTTGACTGGAAATTATGTATGAATGCAGTTTCGTTTTTTCTCCACTAGATGGAGGTAAAATGGGGGGAAACGCAGAGTTCTCCATAAACTTAAATAGCAGAATAGAGCCAGCGGTTTAATTTTACCAAATGTATGGAATGTGGAACAAAAAAAAAAAAAAAAAAAAAATATATATATATATATATATATATATATATATATATATATATATATATATAAAATTTTTTGTATAATAGGAATAACTATAAAGGTTGTAATGATAATAATAATTGAAAACATTGTAATGGATTAAAATTATATATATAATAAAATTATATATATATAAGTATATATGTAATATTAATTAAAAAAATACATACACACACACACACACACACACACACACACACACACACATATATATGTGTGTGTGTGTGTGTGTGTGTGTATTTTTTTTATTAATATTACATATATACTATTACATATATATCATTTATATATATATAATTTTAATCCATTACAATGTTTTCAATTATTATTATCATTACAACCTTTATAGTTATTCCTATTAATGATTATACAAAAAATAGCAATTGTGATACGATGGCCTAAATATGGTATGGTGGTTCCTCTGTTTTTGTGTTTATCCACCCTAGAATGAACTCTTTCACTGATTATTGTTCTTCTATTCACTCTTCACTGTTGTACTGTATCTCAATGATGATGTTTTGTACTAAAAATGGAAATTCAGTGAATCATATCTCAGGGTCTTCCTCTGATCACTGTTTTAGAGCTCTGAGAAAAGCCCTTTCCATTCAAAAACCTTTTATTTCGATGATGGGCTCTGCGCAGATCAGGACAGGTCAAGTGGAGCCTTCTTTATGATTTTATTATTTCATAATTGTTTGTTTGATTTCTTAGGCGCAGATGAGCAATCAGTAATCCTTTATGGATATTGGCAAAGCCTGCAACATGTACTTCACAACCAACACTGGGTCTCTGCCTAAACAATTACGCTACCTTCATGTAGTTGTACTTCATCACGGGCATCCCTCCCACTGGCTTTTATCTCCCTTTGATTTTTTTTTGTTATGCAACCAAAAGTCTTCTTATCATCTTGTCAGTTAATATGACAGAAAGTGGTCCCCTGAGACAAATCGGAAAACTAAATTCAAAGCAAATTAAGAAGATTAGACAACCAGTGGAAACCAAAAAACAAGATAATAGCAATTTCAGAAAATGTCATCATACGTTTAGTTTGACTTGTAAACATCGGGGCACACACTGAGCTGAGCAGCATTAGTGTTCCATACTTTCTCTTTTAGCCTGAGGGCTTCAAATCACATCTCATGATCGATATTTCATGACCAGTATGACCATTTGTGTGAAACGAGTCATGAAGAGACCCACTACTAGGAATGTTAACATAACTGACTATTTATAAGCAGATTAAAACATTCTTATGTGGATGAGTCGGCTCACTAAGCAACAGCTTTGGGCGATCACTTTGAAGGGGTCACCATGTTAAATATGTCATATGAATGAATCACATGCAATTATCTAAGTGTTAAAAACAGCATGAAATGAGAGTGATTATACATACAAATGGCTATTTATATTCAAGTAGCCTACAACTGAGATGAGGAAGTACTTGTAGTGAACAAATAAACGCTGCTTAACTATATATTATGTATACATCAAGTCATAGTGATTGATTGAAAAAATTAATTCAGGTCTAATCAGCCAATGTGTGTAAATCTCTTTTCAAAGTGATGGTTGGTTGTCAAGTCCTGCAGGGATATTGACACTTTGTAACGTGGATTGCTGAGGCTGAGTTGGAATCCATGTGCGGTTGTTTATTAGAAATAGCAGGAACAGCAAAGCAGGCAAAAGGTCAGTAACAAGAGAGGCAGTCCGAACAGGAAACAATACAGCGGGGCAGTCCGAGAAACAATAGTAAATGGGCAGGCAGTGGGTCCAAACCGTGATGTCAGTCCAAACGAGCAAACAAAACAACAGGGATAATCCAAAAGACATAGAGAGGAGGCAGGCTAGGTTCAAACCGTAAATGCAGTCCAATCTGGCAAACAATCCGAAGGGGTAATCCGTAAACTCGTGAATCCAAAGACAAAGCAAAACAGCAACAGGTAGTCAGACAGAGTAAATAAAGAACGCTCGGTAAGGAAGGTTTAACTGGCAATACTTCGCGAAGAGCAAGCACATGGTCAGTGTTTAAATTCTACCAAACAGGAAATGACAGTAGAAGCAGCAGAGGGAGCGTGGGCAGTCAGTACTCAGGTGAGGGCATCCTCTGCTGGCTTAGCGTTACAGAATCCCCCCACCAAATATTGGAGCTGACCCCCTCGATGTCACGAGTCCAGCAACTCGTTCACCTGATAAGTGGGAGTTCCGTCAATATCCAGTGGTGGTGGTGGTTCTGGGGCTTCATGGCCGGGGTCAGCATCCGGGTGGACCGGTTTGAGAAGGGAGACATGGAAAGAGGGAGAGATAAGCAGGAAGCTCTAATTGGTAAGTAACTTCATTAATTCTTCGTAATATTTTAAATGGTCCTACATACCTTGGGGAGAGCTTCCTGCTTGGCAGCCGCAACTTGATATCTTTCGTTGAGAGCCAGACCCGTTGTCCAGGTTGGTAGGGAGGATGTGGGCGGCGCTGTCTGTTGGCCTGGACCTCTTGTGTCCTTATGGCCCGCTGGAGATGGACGTGTGCACTGTCCTACACCCTCTCACTACGTCGTATCCAGTTGTCCATGGCTGGAACCGAGGAGGGTTCGCCAGACCACGGGAACATGGGTGGTTGAAACCCCAGGACGCACTGAAAGGGGGTAAGACCTGTGGAAGATTGAGTTAGGGAGTTCTGAGCATATTCTGCCCAAGGTAAAAAACTCTGACCATCTGTGTTGCTCTCGGCTGCAATAGGTTCCTAGGTATCGTCCAATTTCTTGATTTAATCGTTCAACCTGGCCATTGGCTTGAGGGTGGTACCCTGACGTGAGGCTCACATTAATATCGGGTTGCTTGCAAAATTCTTTCCAAACTTGGGAGGTAAACTGAGTGCCCCTATCGCTGACAATGTCCTCAGGGAGACCATAGATTCTGAAGACATTGTGGAACAGGGCTAGGGCTGTCTCCATGGCAGTGGGTAGTCCTTTTTTAATGGTATGAGACGGCAAGATTTGGAGAAACGGTCAATAGTTACCTAGATGGTTGTGAAGTCATTGGAGGGAGGTAAATCGGTTACAAAGTCAATGGACAGATGTCAAGTCAAGTCCAGTCACCTTTATTTATATAGCGCTTTTAACAATACAGATTGTGTCAAAGCAACTGCACAGTATTTAAACAGCACAATAGTGTGTAAGTAACGCATTATTGTAAATAATAAATTTTCAGTTAAAGGCAGTTCATCAATGAATTCAGTGATATCATCATCCAGTTCAGTTCAAATAGTATACGATATCGTGGGAAAGTGTCCCCAACTAAGCAAGCCAGAGGCAACAGCGGAAAGGAACCAAAACTCCACAGATGACAGAAATGGAGTAAAAAACCTTGGGAGAAACCAGGCTCAGTCGGGGGACCAGTTTTCCTCTGGCCAGACGAAACCAGCAGTTTGTACCAATGTCTGATTGTAGAGAACTCGTCAGGATCCCGTGGTGTGGCACCGATGGCCGTCTAGGTTGGCGAGGTCTTCATTGATGATCCGTCTCTGCAGCTCATCTGGTTGACATCCACGGCTATTGAAGTCATCTCCAGGTGGTGATCCATGATCTAAGCTGGACTGGATCCGGGGGACTGCAGTGACCATCTGATCTGGATATAGGCTGGATCTGGTGGCTACGGTGACCTCGGAATAAGAACGAAACAGACTAATATTAGCGTAGATGCCATTCTTTTTACGATGCAACGAGTGCATCAGATGTTATGGGAGGTGTTTTCGGTTCCGGTTGACCTTAGTAATGCAGCCTAACAATCCTTTAACGGATTTGAGTTATAGGAATGTGTTAATGTTTTATGTGTAAGCCAGGTTAAAGAGATGTGTCTTTAATCTAGATTTAAACTGACAGATTGTGTCTGCCTCCCGAACAGTGTTAGGTAGATTGTTCCAGAGTTTAGGCGCTAGATAAGAAAATGATCTGCCACTGGCAGTTGATTTTGATATTCCAGGTATTATCAAATTGCCAGAATTTTGAGAACGCAGTGGACGTGAGGGACTATAATGCGATAGAAGCTCGCTCAAGTACTGAGGAGCTAAACCATTGAGGGCTTTATAAGTAATTAGCAAGATTTTAAAATCTATACAGTGTTTTATAGGGAGCCAATGCAGTGCTGACAGAACTGGGCTAATATGGTCATACTTTCTAGTTCTAGTAAGAACTCTTATCTGCTGCATTTTGGACCAGCTGGAGTTTATTTATTAAGCGTGCAGAACAACTACCCAATAAAGCATTACAATAATCTACCCTTGAGGTCATGAACACATGAATTAATGTTTCAGCATTTGACATTGATAGCATAGGTCGTAATTTCGATATATTTTTAAGATGGAAAAATGCGGTTTTGCAAATGCTAGAAATGTGGCTTTCAAAGGAGAGATTGTTATCGAATAGGACACCTAGGTTCCTGACTGATGACGACGAATTTACATAGCAGCCATCTAGTATTAGACTGTGTTTTAGGTTATTACTTGTGGAGGTTTTAGGTCCAATAATTAACACCTCTGTTTTTTCAGAATTTAGCAGTAAGAAGTTATTCGCCATCCAGTTTTTAATATCAGCTATGCATTCCGAATTGATATGTTTTGCCGGGCTGCGAAGAAATATAGAGCTGAGTATCATCAGCGTAACAATGAAAGCTAACACCATGTTTCCTGATGATATCTCCCAAGGGTAACATGTAAAGCGTAAAAAGTAATGGCCCTAGTACTGAGCCTTGAGGTATTCCATACTGCACTTGCGATTTAAATGATACCTCTTCATTTATTGCCATAAACTGATGACGGTCTGACAAGTACGATTTGAACCATGCCAGTGCACTACCATTAATGCCTACATAATATTCAAATCTATTTAAAAGAATGTTGTGGTCAATAGTATCAAACGCAGCACTAAGATCCAGTAGCACTAATAGGGAGATGCAACCACGATCGGTTGACAAGAGCAGGTCATTTGTAACTCTAATAAGAGCAGTCTCAGTACTATGATATGGTCTAAAACCTGACTGGAAATCCTCACAGATACCATTTTTCTCTAAGAAGGAGCATAATTGTGAGGATACTACCTTTTCTAGTATCTTTGACAGAAAAGGGAGATTCGAAATTGGTCTGTAGTTTATTTATTGGGGTCAAGTTGTGGTTTTTTAATGAGTGGCTTAATAACAGCCAGTTTGAAGGTTTTGGGGACATATCCTAATGATAAATACGAAATTAATAATATTTATAAGAGGATCTATGACTTCTGGAAGTACCTCCTTTAGTAGATTAAATGGAATAGGGTCTAACATACATGTTGTAGGTTTAGATGATTTAACAAGTTTATACAATTCTTCCTTCTCCTATAATAGAGAATGAGTGGAATTGTTCCTCAGGAGATCTACAGCGCATTATCTGATGCAATACTGTAGCGGGCGGCTGTATGGTTACAATTTGATCTCTATTAGTGTCTATTTTGGAGGTAAAGTACGTCATAAAGTCATTACTGCTGTGCTGTTGGGAAATGTCTGCACCTGTTGCTGCTATATTTTTTGTTAATTTAACCACAGTATTGAACAAATACCTAGGGTTATGTTTGTTTTCTTCTAAGAGAGACGAAAAGTAATCCGATCTGGCATTTTTTAATGCTTTTCTGTAAGATAATATTCATTCACGCCAAGCAGTACGAAAAACCTCTAGTTTTGTTTTCCTCCAGCTGCGTTCCATTTTTCGTGCTTTTCTCTTTAGGGCGCGAGTGTGATCGTTATACCACGGTGTTACACTGTTTTTCTTAATCTTTAAGCGCCCTGGAGCAACTGTATCTAAAGTGCTAGAAAAGAGAGAGTCCATAGTTTCTATTACATCAAGTTTTTCTGAGATATCATCGCTTTGCTGCAGAATTTCAACACCATTAACATCAATTCCATGTGACAGTATTAAATCTAGAGTATGATTTCGGCAATGAGTAGGACCTGACACATGTTGTTTAACCCCAGTAGAGTTCAAAATAGCTATAAATGCTGTTCCTAATGCATCTTTTTCATTATCAACATGGATGTTAAAATCACCCACTATTAAGACTTTATCTGCGGCCAACACTAACTCGGATAGAAAATCAGCAAATTCTTTAATAAAGTCTGTATGGTGCCCTGGTGGCCTGTATACAGTAGCCGGTACAAATGTTACTGGGGATTTATCATTAGTACTTGTTTCTCTGGATAATGCTATATGAAGCACCACTACTTCAAACGAGTTATATTTGAAGCCCGTTCTCTGAGAGACATTGAGAATATTGCTATAAATAGTAGAAACACCTCCCCCTTTACCTTTTAGATGCGGTTCATGATTACAACAGTAATCTTTGGGGGTGGACTCGTTTAAAATAATGTAATCGTCTGGTTTTAGCCAGGTTTCTGTCAAACAGAGCACATCTAGCTTATGATCAGTGATCATATCATTTACAAAAAGTGCTTTTGTAGAAAGGGACCTGATATTCAATAAGCCAAGCTTTATCAATTGTTTCTCTGTATTATATATATTTTTTATTTGTTAAACATCAATTAAATTGTTAGTCTTGATTTGATTCAGGCGATTTTGTATTTTCTAGCTCGGGGAACACAGTCTCTATAGTGTGATATCTAGGCAAAAGGGTCTCTATGTGTTGAGAATTAACTGATTTCTGTGACGTGAGGCGGCTAGCAGACGGTCGGTTTAGCCAGTCTGTCTGCTTCCTGACCTGGGCCCCAGGTAGTCAAGTGCAAACTCTAAGACTATGTGCCATATTTCTAGATAGAAGAGATGCTCCACATCCGGAGGGATGAAGACCATCTCTTTTCAACAGGTCAGGTCTGCCCCAAAAGCTTGTCCAATTGTCTATGAAACCTATGTTATATCGCGGGCACCACTTTGACATCCAGCCATTGAGTGACCACAGTCTACTGTGTATCTCGTCACCACGATAAGCGGGTGGGGGACCAGAGCATATTACAGTGTCTGACATCATACTTGCAAGTTCACACACCTCTTTAACATTATTTTTAGTGATCTCCGACTGGCGAAATCGAACATCATTAGTGCCGACGTGAATAACAATCTTACTGAATTTACGTTTAGCATTAGCCAGCACTTTTAAATTTGCCAAGATGTCAGGCGCTCTGGCTCCCGGTAAACACTGGACTATGGTGGCTGGAGTCTCTATTTTCATGTTCCGTACAATAGAATCGCCAATTACTAGAGCACTTTCATCAGGTTTCTCAGTGGGTGCTTCACTGAGTGGGGAGAACCTGTTTGATGTTCTGATCGGAACGGAAGAGCGGTGTTGTGACCCGCGACTATGGCGTCTCACAGTCACCCAGTTGCCCTGCTGCACGGGCGTTGTTACCGGAACCGAACAATGTACAGGGCTTTCTGAGCTAGTCGCATCCAAAACCGTATCTAAGGCCCTCACATTCTTACTATCCTCCATTAAAGTTTGGATGCGTGACTCTAGTTCTAAAATCTTCTCTGTCAGCCTGACTATATTCCTGCATTTATCACATGTATAAGGCTCACTGCTGACAGAGATGGATAAGCTATACATGTGGCAAGCAGTGCAGACAACAATTGTAGGAGAAGAAGCCATTACTCACCGTGATTGTAGAATGATTCCAACTTACCACTGTTGTTGAATTAATTCCTGAAGAACAGATCAGGGTGAGAAAAAACTGAACGGAACAATCTAAAGGCTGTCCGAACAGGAAACAATACAGCGGGGCAGTCCGAGAAACAATAGTAAATGGGCAGGCAGTTGGTCCAAACCGTGAACCGTGTCAGTCCAAACGAGCAAACAAAACAACAGGGATAATCCAAAAGACGATAGAGAGGAGGCAGGCTAGGTTCAAACCAAAATGCAGTCCAATCTGGCAAACAATCCGAAGGGGTAATCCGTAAACTCGTGAATCCAAAGACAAAGCAAAACAGCAACAGGTAGTCAGACAGAGTAAATGAAGAACGCTCGGTAAGGCAGGTTTAACTGGCAATACTTTGCGAAAGAGCGAGCACATGGTCAGTGTTTAAATACTACCAAACAGGAAGTGACAGTAGAAGCAGCAGAGGGAGCGTGGGCAGTCAGTACTCAGGGCTCCCTCTGCTGGCTTGGCGTTACACACTTGAACTTTTGGCTTTCTTATAAGTGCATTGAACTCCCAGTTCAGAGACTGCTCAGTCTGATCTTACTCATGGCAAGGTCGAAGGCCTAGTGTGAACATGCAGAGCTTTTACAAACCTGCCTGAAAGATTGAGAAATGAAGCATGTCAGACTAGGTCAGGACCTGTCAAGGGCAAATTCGAGAGCTGGGGATATACCAAAACACAAAATGAATTTGTGAAAACAGTCTCAGTTTTTAATGAAAGCAACACTTGAGCTCACATGAACTCCACAAGTTTGTGTAAAACTTTAAAAAAAGAGACAAAACCACTCGTCTCAGTTGAATAATGCACAAAGCTCGAAATACATTCAGACAGATGATTTAAAATGTTCATGTAAAGATGATGAGGGTTGCAGACTGATGCGTTTGTACAAGTGGGTGACCATTGGCTATGTAGGCCTATGATAAAAGGTTAATTATTGTAACTAAATTGTAGGTGTAATATTTTTTTATGTAACTGTCTAGTCATGCTTCACACATTTGACCGTGAGATTAATTCTCATTTTGCTTCATTAACTACATATTTTCCCTTTTGTCGTGTTATTTCTGCTAGGCTGCATCTAACAGGTATTTTGAATGAGTTTTGATGAAAAGGTTTGTGCCCCCTGTAGATTTGCAATATAAAGTTCTGAAATGTAGCAGTGGGACGCACTTAAAAAATTTCTCATCTGAATCCAATAAACAGTAGCTGATTGCTATCTGCTCAAGTTGGGTTTATCCACCTTATTTTTCCCATTTGTAAATTTTATGGATATGGCTTCCAGTCTCAAGTATTTTTAGCTGTACAAAACAGCTCGTTTTGCAGCTTGATGTTGCAAATTTGGGTGTCTTACCGTATTATTTAAATTATGAACACACTGGTTTGCAGTGCAAACAGTTTTACCGTTTACTGCACGCTGTTATTCTTCTTCTTGTTTCCTTAAAGACCTTTTTCCTGAATAAACGATGAGCGCCGCCATTACGAATTCTAACATCAGATTGAATGCTTTTCTGTTCCGGTTTCCATAGGAACCCATTCAAATAGCATCCATCTGTTTTTAATGTAGCTAACGTCCGCAGCTTCGTGTCATCTACACACTCATTAAAGTGAGGCACTGACAAATGACGGTCATTGCAACATTGCCAAGTGATGGCGCTTTGGAGCCATGTGCTTTTTAAAAACATTTTAATAGGTTTAACATTAGTTTATTAGCTCGGAATATACCCTAATTTGACTAGAAACAATGCAGACCGGAAATGTAAAGCATTCTTTCAGTTAAAGGAACCGTATGTAGGATTGTGGCCAAAACTGGTACTGCAATCACTTTCAAAATACTGTAGAACAGTGTTTCCCCTCCCGCTCCCCCCTGACTCGAGGTTGCCAGCTAAGCTGCAGGAGTAGGCTGCTACAAGGAGCTTCCAATGGCAAGTGACGAATCCTACACAGTAATTTGTTTTTCTTCTATTAATTATGTTTATGCTTCACAAGAGATGTTTTGCGAAGTAATTATGTATCGCAAAAATTTACAGATGGCGATTAGCCAAATATTTCGTAAAGATGTACTGTAATACCACATTTCAGTCGGAACATAGGTTGTTTTCATACCCTGCTAGTGGTGCGATATAAAGCTTTTTATGAACGCATTTAGCACGGCCGACCGTGGAAAATCCACTGTGTACGGAAGCAAAGTTAGCCAAACATAGATGAATCTTGCCTGTTCAGGAGAAAATTAGCAACGTTGGCGTATATCTTCAAATTCTTCTCCGTTTTCAGCCGTCTCCATCTTTCAAAGGCATATCCTATACAAATCCTTGTTTTTTTTCGGACTTTGACACAACGTATTTCGGATTCATAACGAGGTCTTTTACGTTTCGTAACGTCATACATGTTTTATCCGACACGTTTGTATAGCTGCAGCTGTAACAGAGCTGGCAACCCGTCTCACGAAACTCTACTGACTTCGTGATTGGTAGATAGCTGGAGGGTGGAGCCTCAGACCAAAACACAAAATGACAACAATAACATCAGTTGAGGGCTGCAACTCTCACTTTTAAATGACAATATCCTGGCCGGACCACTGTTGTCAGTGATATAAGTATTTGAAATGAACATGATTTCTTAATGTCTAGTGACATGTCAGGGCCATTTTATGATTAACTGACATAAATTTCTTACATACGGCTCCTTTAAGAGTCGGACTTACTTCCGTGTTCAGGAAAAAAGTCTATAGTGGCAAATGAACTGGCAGTGTCATCCATAGGCTTACTTCTGCATTGTAGAATAGAGGGTTTGCACTTACATCATGATTTGGTCAGTTACCCGGATGCACAGCCACACTGGAGATACTCAAATGTAAAAAACAGCATGGACTGCACAGTTAATGTACTACTGAATACGTTGTTCTGTTAATTTATGCTGTCTAAACCATAGAAAAAATGTGTGGAAGCTTCTAAATCATATAGAGAAGGACTTAGTAAGCAGGAAAGGGCAAATATTTTAACAAACTAAAGTTAATAAGTGGTAAGGATACGTACGAGCAGTAGGCTATTAATTAAGATATTAGCTTAATATTTCATCTCCCTGCTGAAAAAAACAGCTGGTTGGCTGGTTTTAGCTGGTCAGCAGACTGGTTTAAGAGGGGTTTCGGCCACTTTCCAAGCCTGGTCAGGCTGGTCTTAGCAGGCCAGGCTGGGAGACCACCGCCTAAAACCAGCCTGACCAGCTTTTCCAGGCTGGGAGACCAGCTAAAACCAACTACTTCCAGCTTAAACAAGCTAAGACCAGCCAAACAGCCTAGGCTGGTTTTAGCTGTTTTTTTTTCAGCAGGGCTACCTGACCGGAATTGATAAGAACAAACACAAATGTTGTCAAGATTCCTGCCCTGGAAATCCTGGTTCAGTTTGGCCAACCACAAACGCCCTTTGTTCCTCAGACAGTGTTTTGCACTCTTCTCCTTGATGTGTTATAACTTTTGGCAGTCTATAGTACTCCAAATGTTTTCCCACATCCAGCTAATTAGTACAGCCCAAAACACAACGATAATTGGCCATTTTCAGCAGCAATAATCGGCAAAATTGTTCAGTGGCATTGTTTACGTTTAGTGCTGCCAATATGGCCGACTGGTGATGTGTCATGAAAACACTATTGGGAAATAATGAGAAGAACTAGATAAAAAAGTTCGTCGAGACAAACTTTGAAGTTGGCTTGAGAAAGTCTGACCAGATAGTTTTAAAAAGTTTTTAAAGTTTTTAAAAGTTTCAAAAGTTTGACTGTTTTCAGTCTGAAATAGTTTGAAGTTTTCAGCAGTTTTAAAGCTTGAAGTTTGATAGATAGATGTGGTTGCTATGCGGTTTCTAGGGTACCCGGGGTGGTTGCTAAGGTGTTGCTATGTCGTTGCCAGGGTGCCTGGGGTGGTTGCTAGGGTGTTGCTATGTTGTTGCTAGGGTACCCGGGTTGGTTGCTATGGTGTTGCTATGCGGTTGCTAGGGTGCACGGAGTGGTTGCTAGGGTGTTGCTATGTCGTTGCTAGGATACCCGGGTGGTTGCTAAGGTGTTGTTATGCGGTTGCTAGGGTACCCGGGGTGGTTGCTAGGGTGTTGCTATGCGGTTACTAGGGTACCCAGAGTGGTTACTAGCATGTTTCTAGCATGTTGCTAGCATGAATAGCAAGTTGCTAGCATGATTCTAGAATGTTTGTATCATGATTAGCAAGTCACTAGCATGATTCTAGAATGACTAGCAAGTCACTAGCATGATTCTAGCATGATTCTAGCATGATTAGCATATTGTTAGCATGATTTAGATAGATAGATAGATAGATAGATAGATAGATAGATAGATAGATAGATAGATAGATAGATAGATAGATAGATAGATAGATGAGTTTGATTGGATTAGAAATAGTACATAGAAGGGAAGCTTGATTGAGTCTCAAAGGATTCTGGGAATTTTGACAGTTGGAGTTTGAAAAGTCTTGGCTCATTTGAACATTCCGTCAATGTAAGTCTATGGGATTTTTCCCAGTTTTAATCAGCATTTTTAGGAAAACCGGAATTCTGATCAGTTAGAAAAGATATAGCAACTCGAGTCAGATCAGACTGAAGATCTGGGCTGAGTTTGGAGTTTGTAGAGTTAAAGCTCTAGGAGGAGATACAGTCAGACAATTTTGGCTAGGAAGAAAATATAATATAAGCAAAGTCCTTTTAAGACAAGTCATGTCACTCGGCGGCCATCTTTGAAACGCCTCTCAGGTATCCAAGTGCAGCTCCTATCTCTTTGAATGGGGAAACATCAAATTCTCCAAAACTGTTCGCCAAACTTACGATTAAATTTCATATTTGAAATCTCCAAAGAAATCCAACAAGAACTGCCTCATAAATATAGTTCCTTGTGTTCCATAAATATAGTTCCTTTAATAGCGTTAAAAAACGCATATTTTTCCGGCTAGATGAGCCAGTGCATATGCGCAGTACTGAACGCATGTCTTAGAGCGCCGACTGTTTCTATAGCAACCGGGACTTCTAACTGCAGCTGCAGTGACGCGCTGACTTTACTCATCAACGATTGGCTCTTTCACTAAGAAGGCGGGGCTTCGCGGCCATGATGACCGTTGCATTTTTCCCCGTTCAAAACTACACAAGTCACATGTCTTTGGTATTCTATAGTCTTTGATATAAGTAAGTTGGCTCTCTCAAGCCAACTTAAAGGTCCACTGAAGTGCCTTGAAACACGCAGTTATTCTATTTGGTGACGTACTTTTAACTGAAACAAAAACATATCGCCCAGCCCCGCCCACTTATTTTGAATAGCCAATAGCGTTCCATTTATATCTGCTCGGGCCACAGCCGTTGAGCTCGGTAAAGCCGCATTTGTAAGCTTATGACAGCCACAGACTAATAAATTTCCCCATAGATTCAATATGAAACTCTTGCTAAAACAAAATAGTGATCATAATCATGCTGAGGCTGTGTAGTTTAATACATGCCGATCGCACATATGATCTGCTCCGGGTTATTGCGTCTCTGTGTAGGGGGCGGGACACTACGGACTCTAGAGAGCATTTGATTGGACAGAACGTTTGATGAGAAACTGAAGTGCACGGTGATATCATCAAAATCGCTGATTCATATTGGCGGAAGTGACGAGACTGTAAGTTTTGAATGCCCATATCTTGTAACCGCGAATTGTGTCTTTGTTTTGAAGCACACTAACTTATAGATATTCTTAAGGCTAATATATTCATACTAAAAGCCAAAAAACTTTCATTTTGATTTCAGGGGGACTTTAATAACAGGGTGCAGTAAACGGTAAAACTGCTCTACAAACCAGTGTGCTCATAATTAAGATAATGTTCTAAGACACACCAGTTTGCAATATCAAGTGGCAAAACCAGCTGTTTTACACAGCTAAAAATAGCTGGATGTGGATAGACCAGAAGCCACACCCATAAAATGTACAAATGCCCGTGCCCATTCTTACAGGAAGAAAAAGGTGGATAAACCATGGGATTTGTGCCACTAATGCTTTAAAAACATTAAGCGACTTCCAGTTCCCTATTCATGTAATAGCTAGCACGTAAGGTGTTCGTTTTCATGTTTTTCTTCACACGCTTTTCTTTTTAATCAACGCCTTTGTGGTTCCTTTTCCTGTTTTGAGTTTGGAAAAGGGCCACTGAGCTGCAGATATTAAGTTCTTTAGACATCAACTTAACCTTTTAAGCAGACCGGAAGTGTCCAGGTGTTCCGGAGCTGCCTTTTACTCAAACAATACAATCAAAAAATTCTCTCTAATACCGGTATTTGTTTCAAACTAACAACATCCTGTACCGAAACATCAAAACGAACATAATGAGTGTACATTTACTATTGTAATGCTGCAGCGTACTGTCAATATTACATAAGCCGGTTTATTTTAGTACCTTATTTGTTGAACACTTACATGACTAGGGACTAAAATGTCCCTAAGGTCAATATTTAAGATGCTCCTCAGTGCAAACAGCATCTCTGCCCGGGACAGAGCACGACTCTGTGCTGGGGGGTGGGGGGGGGGAGCGCGCGTGGTGCTATATGAACGCGCGCTGTGAAATTCTACAGCAGTCTTCACACAGCTCTCGCATTAGATCATTCACCTCCCAAATACGCGATAAACCACTTCCAGCGATGTTTAGCCATGTGAGTAAAATTTCTTTTGCTTCTGCTTCTTCTTTTTTGGAGGTTTATTTTTCTATAGCCTTTTTATTCATTATTTTGTCGTTCCATTTGTTGTTTTATTGGTTTATCTATTTCATTTTATATCATATTGCTGTTGTACTTATGTAGATTTGACCGTCATTTCTTGCAACAGTTTTTTTCACTCCAGCAACAGGAGACTAGTTTGTGCAGTCGGTCAACTTTATATAACCTAACTGAATGAATAACAGCTGCATACTTTGTTGCACGCGAATTACGTACAAAACTTGTTTTTTATTTTCCCGAGGTGGAGGCATTTGAACTAAACACCTGCTTGTGAGAATTGTCAGGGGGTCGCTACAAACTGTGATTTATAACACCACTTACATCCTTGTCAAAATGCAACTCACCAAGGGGCAGCTTTTATAATCCAAATCAGCTGTCATAGAGCATTAGGAGTGTTTGAATGCTATCCCACTGTGTTTGACAAATCCACTCAGTAAGTGTGGTTTATCGAATAAAGGCAGACCGTCTCCTGAATATTGATGCTCTGTCACAGGCTTGTGAGTAATGTCTTTGAATTCAGGTAAGGTCAGGACAGTCTTGGCCCTCTAATAAATTACTGTTAAATTGACAACAATGGTGCATGTACATACATATACAATTACATTTCATTGATTGTGTGGGTGTTTGACAAATGTTTGTCTGTGTTTGAATGCATTTTTCATATCTCTATGAATGTGCTCTCTTTCTGAGGGCATAAAGTAACTCTTGACTCATAGAGTGGCTAAGAAAAATGGTAAGAAACAATCTGTCTGGGTGAGGGAGTGAGTTTTTCATAACAAGCTCCCCACAGGATGTGACTTCTGACCTAATGTTCAGTGTCACATCTGACAACCTGAAATAGAGAAATATAGAGTCAAAGATGGTTGCGAGATGGATGATTTCTGTCTCATTTAGGTTTCTTTTCTGGGTGTTTGTCTGTGTATATACACACACGTGCTTGTGTCAGTATGTCAGTTTCTGTTTTAGATTATAAATACTCTGAACTGACATGAAGGTGTGCAATAATCAATAAACACCTATCAGAGAATGAAATGGCAAGCATCTTTAATGCCACCAAAGCAAGCTTTAAAATCAACATGTCACTTGTAAGGACTATTGAGGATATACTTTGATTCACCCATTGTTTTGAGTCCAATAAGCTGTGATTTCAAGGATTAAAAAGATTAAAAACAACTTGTATTCAGAGGAGATTTAAAAGAGCTTGTTTTAAGAAGAAAAGGATTTTAATGAAAAGACGTGACAAGATGCTTAGTAGAAAACACTGAGAAACAAACCAACAGTTCGAGAGCATATGATAAAAAGAGAATTGTTGAATTACATTTCATTTTTTTCAGTTTGGTTCACTTGTTACAAACGAGCATAACCTTGCTGTATAAAGTGCTGTGCATAGCTCATCAGGTGGGCTGAATGTGGGATGACTTGAAGTCTGTATTAGTTTCTCCAACATTTCATCATATTCAGGTATTTTTGTGGTGCCTTGTAGATACAGCATTGTTGTTGTTCCTATGTTATAGCTTAAAATATGTTTTGCAATAGCCTCAGTAAGATGCGTTATTGATGTAGTCTAGTCCTTGACCAAACATGATCTCTTTCAGTAATTCAATATCAGATATCCTTGTATAGGCTAATATTGATTGTGCCTTACAGAAATAGTTTGATCAAGCATTTTTAATCTAGAGACACCTAATAATCGTTGTTTAAAAATTCTATAAATAAACCTACAAAGGCATTTCACATTTAAACAGCCGAGTGGAGAAAGACATTTCCGCTTAGGCTTCTGAAAAAACATTGTGGTTAAATATTTTGAGGCAAATATCTGGAACATTTCAGGGATACAGATATATTTTAGTTTCAGATTGACTGGTGTCATTATGAGCAATTCAATAGGCTAGTGGACACCTAGATTTGAGGTCAAATATTAGTCAAGATTAAGATGCTGTAATATCATTTTACATTCAGTTTGGATAACAGTTTCTTCCAGTGGTAACTGGGTGAAAATAGAAAGTTAATCCCACACTGAAACTGTTTTAATGTACAGTTTAAGTCAAAAGTTTACATACACCTTGAATAATCTGCAAAATGTTAAATATTTTACCACAATAAGAGGGGTCATACAAACTGATCTAAATAAGATAAAAGATGTTTACATATAGTCCACAAGAGAAAATAATAGTTGAATTTATAAAAATGAACCTGTTCAAAAGTTTACACTTGATTCTTAATACTGTGTTGTTACCTGAATGATCCACAACAGTGTTTTTTTTTTCTGTTTTGTTTAGTAACATTTGTTCATTAGTCCCTTGTTTGTCCTGAACAGTTAAACTGCCCACTGTTCCTCAGAAAAGTCCTTCAAGTTCCAAAGATTCTTTAGTTTTTCAACATTTTTGTGTATTTGAACCCTTTCCAATAATGACTATGATTTTGAGATCTTTTCACACTGAGGACAACTGAGGGACTCATATGCAACTATTACAGAAGGTTCAAATACTCACTGATGCTTCAGAAGGAAAAATTATGCATTAAGATCCAGGGGTGTAAACATTTGAACAGAATGAAGATGTGTACATTTTTCTTATTTTGCCTAAATATCATATTTTGCTCATTTAGTACTGCCCTCCAGAAGCTACAGAATATACTTACATGTTCTCCAGAAGACAAAATAAATGACATTTACCCCGATATTCAAATGAAAAAGGTTTTCACACCCCGGCTCTTAATGTATTGTTTTTTCTTCTGAAGTATCAGTGAGCGTTTGAGCCTTCTGTAATAGTTGCATTTGAGTCCCTGAGTTGTCCTGAATGTGAAAAGATAGATTTCAAAATCATACAGCCATTGTTGGAAAAGTTTCAAATACACAAAAATGCTGAAAAACCAAAGAATTTGTGGGACCTGAAGGATTTCACTGAAGAACAGTAGGTAGTTTAACTGTTAAGGACAAACAAGGGACTTATGAACAACTATCACTAAACACAGCTGTGGATCATTCAGGTAACAACACAAGTGTATCAAGTGTATGTAAACTTTTGAACAGGGTAATTTTATAAATTCAGCTGTTATTTTCTCTTGTGGACTGTGTGTAAATGTCTTTTATGTTAAATATTTTATTCAGGTCACTTAATAAAAAATAACATGCACTTTGTATGATCCCTCTTATTTTGGTAAAATAATTAACATTTAGCAGATTCTGTAACGTGTGTGTAAACTTTTGACTTTAACTGTATATTTAGGCGGATACGTATGACGTTCGGTTTACATCAAATCAACGCCATACAAAGTGTTTGACATCAGTTTGATTTCGATATTTGACCTGTTTTTTTTAAGTCATTTTTGATATCCATTTGATGTCAGATTGATGCCTTTTGAACATCAGTTACCCACTGGGAGGTGACTGGAATTCAGCAGTGGTAATGAGCTCCAGACCTGTAGGTTGCCAGGTTGTGTGACTTACAGTCAACTAATTGCATGGCCAGTCTTGCAAGTTGAGTGCGTATTTACAAAGAGATTCCTACCAGGATAAAACCTACCAAATTAATGTGAGAACACCCTTGAGCATGAACTGCTAGGCAGCCATCACCTCAAATAGTAAAGGCAGCAAATGCCTTAATTGGAAGGATGTCTGCATATAGTTCAACCACCTCAGCACAGCAGGACACACTCATAATGTTCTTGACTCCATGCTGTTCTCCATTGTACTACCTCTAGTCATGTAACGCAAAGTGACATGCAGCAGTGATTGGCCTGATCCAGCATATCTGAGGGATTTCCTAGGTTCCCTAGGAAGGTCTTAATGTTTCCTTTTCTAAACAGACATTGTTGTAAATAATGGTGCTCCATACTCAAGCTGTATTGTGTTGATATTTAAAAGGACAGTCCACCCAAATATGAAAATTGTGTCATTAATTACTCACCCTCATGTCATTTCAAATCTGTAAAATCTTTGTTCCCTTTGTACCCCAGAAAGGACATCAATAAAATAGTCGATGTCACATCAGTGGTTTAACCATAATGCTATGAAGCTATGAGAATAATTCTTATGCACAAAAAAAAAACATAATTATTTTCAAGAAGTATTCCTGTAGCTTTATAACATTACGGTTGAACCACTGATGTCACAAGAATTACTTATAGGTTTGGAATGACATGAAGATGAGTAATTCATGACAGAATTTTCATTTTTGGGTGAACTATCCCTTTAAGGTTCTGTATATGATTTTATTTAATTTTTTTATGGAAAGGTATGCAGAAAAATTCCTGCTGCCTCAAAGATATCACTGAAATCTCTCCAGAGATAAGTCGATCTCTGACTCTCCGACAGCCCTAGTTCTCATAAACAGTAAAATAAATAGTGTATGTGAGCTGCGATCAGATTAATTGTTTAGGCAAACAGAAAGCTTTAATGGAAACATTTCCACGTCCTAATTAAATAAATAAATATAATTGAGTTAATATATCATAATTATGTAAAATCTAAGTGAACAGTTCTAGGAAAAAAATCAGAATAAACTTGAGATAGAAATAAACTTGTGTCAAATTGTCAAAAGTCCGAATTGTAAGAAAGAAGTTGGACCTGTAAACTAGGCTAAACTCAATTCAGAGAAAAAAAAGTTAGAATTATGAGAGGTTAACTCAAAATTGTGAGATATAAACTCTGAATTTCTAGAAATAAAGTCAGAATTGTAAGGTTTTTTCGTTTACAGTGGGAAGTCTATATATGTGAACCCATAAGGGTCTATTTTTTTAATCAATTTATATTATTATACATTTTTATATAATGTATACATACAGTTGAATAAATAAGCTTTCCGTTGATGTATGGTTTGTTAGGATAAAACTATTAAAATTGAGAAAACCACTATGAAAGTTGTCCAAATTAAGTACTTATTAGGTTTTGATATATTTACAGTAGAAAATTTACAAAATATCTTCATGGAACATGATTCTTCACTTAAAGGTGACATAGAATGGAAAACTGTATTTACCATGGCATAGTTGAATAATAACAGTTCAGTACATGGACATGACATACCATGAGTCTCAAACACCATTGTTTCCTTCTTCTAATATAAATCTAGCGTTTGCAAAAGACCACCGAAAAATAGGTCAATTCCATTGATGATGATGATTGAATGATTTGCAGATCCTGATCACCGCTGACAGCATCTAAACTTGTCAAATGTGGTAAGTATTCCCGCTGTAGTGTAACGTTACACAGAGCGCGTGCGATCGCCGATCTCAAAAGTGAAACTAAAAGTTATCGCGCATTCAAAACAGCAGTTTCAATGCACCGCATATTAATAGCAGCTTGAGCTCCGTAAATAAATATATATTTCCTCCATGTGTTACAGCAGTGAAAGAGCGAGCCGCTCTGTGAAACAGCCAATCAAAGCAGAGCTCCTCATTATTATGCAGGAAGCTTCCAAAAATGGCAATAACAGACCATTTCATTCTAGGGCCATATACCTTCTATGTAGACATCAGAGAACAGTTTTAAAATATTGTACCAATGCATTCTATGGCACCTTTAATATCCTAATGATTTTTGGCATGAAAGAAAAATCAAAAATTTTGACCCATACAATGTATTGTTGGCTATTGCTACTAATACACTCATGCTAGTTGCAACTGGTTTTGTGGTCCAGGGTACCACATGGGTCTGTATGTTGTACACAGAGCATGATACAGTAGATGAATTTAGAGTAGTTTTCATGAGCATGTGAAATGTATGATACTGCAATTTATCTCTATCGTTTAAACTGTTTTTTTATTGTAAAAACAACAGATATTGGTTGCAATGCTTCTGGACATTTCTGAAATCTCTCTTTCTTAATAGCAGATGTACATGGATGCAGCATCATGTATCTAACATCACCCGTTACCAGACCCTGAGCATCAATTCCACATCAGGTCATGAACTCCTCAGAGTGGCCCACACTTTCTCCAAACTCGTCTTTGAGTCACCCAAACCACAGCGATGAGTCAAACCGGTCCAAGTCAAGCGCTTCAGCCGCCTGTGAGCAGGTCCACATTGCGCCTGAGGTCTTTCTTACACTGGGTCTCATCAGCCTGCTTGAAAACATCTTGGTCATCCTTGCCATCGTGAAGAACAAGAACCTCCACTCACCCATGTACTTTTTCGTCTGCAGTCTAGCAGTGGCCGACATGTTAGTGAGCGTCTCCAACGCATGGGAGACAATAGTCATCCATCTGCTGGCAAACAGGAGCTTGGTGATTGAGGATCACTTCATCCGTCAAATGGATAACGTCTTTGATTCTCTCATCTGCATCTCTGTGGTGGCATCCATGTGGAGCCTCTTAGCGATCGCTGTGGATCGCTACGTGACTATCTTCTATGCTCTGCGTTACCATAATATAATGACCGTGCGGCGAGCTGGGATTCTCATCGGCAGCATCTGGACCTTCTCCACAGGTTGTGGGATCATCTTCATTATCTACTCTGACACTAAACCTGTGGTGGTGTGCCTGGTGGCCATGTTCTTTGCCATGCTGCTAATGATGGCATCGCTCTACAGCCACATGTTCCTACTGGCCCGTTCTCATGTTAAGCGCATGGCGGCATTGCCAGGCTATAACGCCAACATCAGGCAGAGAGCTAGCATGAAGGGGGCCGTCACCCTCACTATACTACTGGGCATCTTCATTGTATGCTGGGCGCCATTTTTTCTCCATCTCATCCTCATGATCTCCTGCCCGCGGAACATTTACTGCGTCTGCTTCATGTCACACTTTAACATGTACCTGATACTCATCATGTGTAACTCTGTGATTGACCCACTGATCTATGCGCTCAGGAGCCAAGAGATGAGAAAGACCTTTAAAGAGATCTTCTGCTGTGATGGACTACGCAACCTCTGGAACATGGTCAGCAAATATTGAACAGGATTCCTGGAAGAACCTGAAGGGATGGACTGATAGATGAATGTGTGTATAGATTGATGGATTGGTGTGTAATTGCAGTGGAGGAGGGGTTGGAGATAAAGCCTGAATCTCTTAATTAACAATGGTAAATACAATTTGTACACGGTTTACCATGTACCTCATCATGTGAAATGTTTTGGTGCTGCAGTGGATGTTTTATGTTGTGTTGTTGTAAAACAGTGAAGTGTTCATAATGTGGCATTTTGTTATATGTGTATTTATTATAGGAATTACATCTTCCTTAGCAGGGGACATTCGTCAGTAGGGATGTGCCCAGATAGAGTGTTTTCACGACACGTCATCAATCGGCCATATTGGCGGCACTGAATTTAAACAATGCCACTGAACCGAATGAAACTTGCATAGTTTGCTGTGTGTTGCTGCTGGAAATGATCAATTATTGTGTTTTTGGGCTGTACTAGTTGGTCGGACCAAGAAAAACATTTGAAGTACTATAGACTGCCAAAGGTTATAACAAATGAAGGATAAGAGTGCAAAAATGTCTGAGGAACAAAGGCGTTTGTGGTTGGCCAAACTGAACCAGGATTTCCAGGGCAAGAATTTTGACAACATCCAGTCAGGTAGGTGATATATTAGGCTAATATCTTAATAAATACTGCTCATACGTATCTTAACCACCTATTAACTTTAGTTTGCCCAAATATTGCACCATTTTCTGCTAACTAAGTCCTTCTCTATATCATTTAGCAGCTTCCATGTGTTTTTGTTCTGGTTTTGACAGCATAATTATATTAGCAGAAAAAATTATTCAGTAGTACATTAACTGTGCAAGCCATGCTGTTGTTTACCTCCGAGTATCGCCAATGGCTGCACATCTGGGTAACTTACCAAATCCTGACGAACTTGCAAACCCTCCATAGTGAATCCCTATTGGGAAAGGCATTGACAACTAATAACATGTTCTACGGAGTCAATAAGCTGCTAGCTGTACCGTTACATTGCAGTGCATAAAATTTCACTTACCACATGAACAGACTAAGGAGAGATGACACATAGGACAAAGGTGAATATTTGCAGATCTAGATAACCACTGATAAACATCTAATCTTGTAAAATGTGTGGTAAGTACTGCCACTCTGTAGTAAACACAGAGTACATGTGAATCTCGACAATGAAAGTAAAAAGCAAGCTTATGCCCGGCATATTAGCGGCTCCCTAATGCCCGTAATTTAAATACAGTATAATTACCAAAAGATGTAACTGCAAGAGAAAACTTTGAAATATATATTTTTTCTCTTCCATCTCGTATGTATTCCCTTTAGTGGTTCCTTATGCTTAAAAACCTGCAACGCAGCATAAGTACAAGTAGTTTCCTTTCCGAACACGCCTACACGACGGTATTCGGATTCGGGCGGTGTTGCCAAGTCCACAGTTTTCCTGTGGAATTGGGCTACTTTACCACTACTGCCAACTGTTGTTTTACATGTCCGCGGGTTGAATCCCCTGGAATGCGAATTTTACCAGAAGAACTCCGCCAAAAAAAGAGTATTTACCCCCCCCCCACCCCCAAACGCGACTGTGCTAGTGTTGAGATAATTTTTAATAGCATGTTGTGGGCGTGTTTTTCTATGAAAACCTGGCAACCATCGGTCACATCACTGGTCAATGCAGTGATATTTTGTGCACAAAAACAGCTTTAATATTAATATGTGGACTAGAAATGTGTTCATTTTTAGATATTTTCTTTTTAATGAAAAGAAAACACGGAGAACAGAAACAACCACAAGGAGACATTTAACAAACAAAAACATAATAAGGCAAAACCATACAGAAACAGTATAGAATCATATACAGACGGTTGTGAATAATATTGTATTACATCTGGGAAACCATAAAAGTCTTACAATATATGTACCTCAATACTGTCAGTGTAAATTACCTGTAATGAAATGATACATTTCATTGTCATATAAGCAGACAGTTATTCTGCCCTACAAAGCAAAAAGGCAGTAACTACGCCGAGTGCAGAACTGAGAAAAATGACTTTAAAGTTATCCTGTGATCCAGCCTGTTATCCAATGTTAAAACCGTCCCGTGAGGATGCCGCGAAATCACACACATTTGAGATAAGATATTTTGTCACATAACAAAGGATGCCTTGAATGTCATGAAAATGATAATAACTCTTTTTTGACCAAAAATGCAGTTACTGCCTTTTTGCTTTGTAGGGCAGTATTGTTTTGTGTTATAATGGGTTAAAAGTCACGCACAAAAATATAGTAAAGATTTTATTACTTTTGTATAATTTCGGAGTTTAGAAAAGCATGAAAATTGTATTTAGAGTTGTGTGTTATGCAAATGTACGGTGTATGTAATGTATGCATGTAAATGGTTGACATATTTTGTCTAGTCTTCGGATTTTGTCTTTTTTACTGCAAATAAAAACTGGTCGGAAATTCTTCGAACAGTTGCACTTGTACATTACGATTTCTAAGCAGTCTGATACATGCAGGCTACCGTGTTTGTGAACAAATATAGAATTTCCTGCATTAAACTTACTTCACAATCATTTTCAAATTATTGAGAATATAATGCATTAGATCTTATGAACTAAAAATGAACGATGTTTTTCTTTCTTTCTTTATTTATCTTGCTAATACTTTACCATAAGGTACCATTAGTTAACGTTAGTTAATGCATTGCCTAACATTAACTAACAATAAGCAATGCATTTTTTACAGTATTTATTAATGCTGTTATTAACAAAAATACAGGTTAAATAATGTTACTGTAACAGACTTCCACATCAAAATAATATAATTTTGGTCTACTTTTATTTAGAAAGGAAGCATAAAATGTAAAAAAAATAAATAAATAATAATAATCACAAAAACACAACGAAATTACTGAATGTTTAATTAAACTTAAAATGAAAACTGAAATAATACAAATATAATACAATAATATTAATAAGATAAAAAAAGTATTTTTCATTATGTTGGTTCATGTTAATGTATTTAACTAATGTTAACAAATCAAACGAAATTAATATTCTACATTTTATTTTTTAGAAGACTCCACTTGAAAAAGCAACAGTTCTATACTTTATCCTTCAATAGTACACAGAACTTACTGCTGGGACACAAGCTTCTCACTCAGACACATTCTTTAAAGATCCTTGAAGCTGAGCACATGAACATTTTCTTGTAGGTGTTGCGCAGCTCTGTGCTCCGGAAAGCGTAAATGGCTGGATCGATGACTGCGTGACTCACCAGTAACACCACGTGGAGCTGGAAGAGCGAGCGGTAGCACTCACAATAGGGGTTCTCTGGGCAAATCATCATAATCAGCAGATGAAGAGAGAAAGGAGCCCAGCAGGCCACAAACACCCCAATCAAGATGGTGAGTGTCAGCGCCCCCCTCAAGCCACTTTGTCTGTGGCGCGCCTGAGCCCCTGGCATAGACACAATCCTGTTGGCGTGATGGCGAGCTAATAGAAACATATGGACGTAGAGCAAGAGGATGAGGAGCAGAGCTGTGAAGAAGAGCACAACGAAAATTATTTTAACCGTGGCAGCCTCGAAGAACCCGATCATGAGCACTCCGCTGGTGCCGCACAACACCCAGATAGCTGATAGAGTAACTACTACGCGCCGCATTGTCATGAGGGTGTGGTAGCGTAAAGCGTGAAATATGCTGATGTATCGGTCCACGGCTATGGCGAGGATGCTGAAGATGGAGCCCAGGAAGCACATTAAAAGTAGAGAGTCCATAATGTCATCTATATTTAGCTCGAGAAGACCAAGGGAGTTCAGGTGTCCAGCCTGTTTAAACAGCAGCAGGATGTTCTCCAAGGCCTTGAAGAGACTGGAGATGGTGTTAAACACTGCCAGGTTGCAGATGAAGCAGTACATTGGAGAGTGAAGGTTCCTGTTTTTGATTACGGCCACGATTACCAAGAGGTTCTCGCTCAGACTGGCCACGGCAATGACCATGAACACCTGACTGGGGACCTGAACCTCAGCGCAGTCAGTCAGGTTTGTGAATGGAGCTGAAGTGCTCCAGTTCATGGTGGATGGAGAACACTTGGTTGTTGGATTGTAGATCAGCTGAAGGTCTGAGGTGAAGTGACCTGGAGGAAAATTGTTTATTATTGTTATCAACCAGTCACAATTTTTAGACAGTAAGATATTTATCTATTTATGTTAAAGAAGTCTCTTTTGCTCACCAAGTCTGCATTTATTTGATCCAAAGTACAGCAAAACAGTAGTACTGTAAAATATTTTTACTATTTAAGTAACTCTATTTGAATATATTTTAAAATGTAATTTATTCCTGTGATCAAAGCTTCATTTCTCCAGTCTTCATGTCTCATGATCCTTCATAAATCATTCTAATATGCTGATTTGCTGTTCAAGAAACATTTTTTTATTGTTTTCAATATTTAAAACAGTTGAGTAATTTTTTTCAAAATTCTTTGATGAATAGAAAGATCCAAAGGTCAGTATTTATCTGAAATAAAAAGCTTTTGTAATATTATACACTATATACCATTTAAAAGCTTGAAGTCAGTATAATTATAAGAAATGATAGAAATTCATACTTTTATTTAGCAAGGATGATTTGGAAGGAATTGATCAAAAGTGATGATAAAAACATGTATAATGTTACAAAGGTTTCTGTTTTAGATAAATGCTGTTCTTCTGAACTTTCCATTCATCGAAGAAACCTGAAAACGTCTATTCAGCTGTTTTCAAAATAAAAAGAAAATGTTTTTGGAGCAGCAAATCAGAATAGTAAAATGATTTCTGAAGGGTCATGTGACTGGAATAATGATGCTTTGAAATCAGAGGGAAAAAATCATATTCAAATATAGAAAACAGTTACTTGAAATAGCAAAAATATTTAATTATTGTTTTTTATCTTTAATTTTTTGCTGTATTTTGGATCAAATAATTCAGGAAAACATCTAAAACAAAACAAAAAAATCTTTTGACTGATTTTGTACAATGGATATGATTTACCCCAATATTTGCACATTAGGGTGATGCATTAATATCCATCAATATATTATTGTTTTTTGGCCTTTTTTATTCAGCAGGAATGCATTAAATTGATTGAAAGAGACATTAAAGAACATTCCAATGTCCAATTTCTTTTAAACTTTCTATTCATCAAGCAATCCTGAAAAAAGTATCATGGTTTCCACAAAAAAAAAAAAAAAAAAATATTAAGCAGTGCAACTGTTTTCAACATTGCTAATAAGAAATTTATTTTTCTTGAGAAATGGCTACTGAAAGTTAACAGGAATACATTATATTTTATATGCTAACATGTTTAATTAAAAAAGTTAAACAAAATATCAACAAAACACAGATCCCCAGATAGAGATAGACAGCCATCCATGCACATTAGCGCCATCTTATATTAAAATAAAAAACAGTTATTTAAACTGTAATAACATTTCAAAATATTAGTGCTAATGAAACAGTACTGTATTTTTGATCAAATAAACACAGCCTTGGTGAACATTAGAGACTTCTTTCAAAATCATAGTTTTACTCAAAGGTAAAATATTAAAAAAATATTTTTGATACCTGAAATAAAATTTACATGAACTGAAACAAAATAAAATATAAAAATTAGATTTTTTATTTATTTATTTTAGCTATCTAGGCAATATCTCTTATTTTTATTTAGTTAAACTTGATGTTTTATAAAAATAAAAAACAGAAATAAAAATAAATGATAACAGTATAAATAAAAATACATCAATAAAAATTACTAAAATTTTAATTATACTTAAAATTAAATATCTGAAAAATAAAATGTGAAAATAATTATTGTCTCGACTGTATCGGACTCACACTTCCTAAAAGCTGAAATGTATAAATAAAAACAAAAACAAATCATATACAGCTAATATGACACACTGTGGGACCAAAACACTTACAGATATGATTAGTTTTAGTGCATGCAGGTCATGTTTTTATCTTGTCCCACTCAGGTGGATATGCAATCAAGAAATAGAACCTATAGAGGTTTTCTATTATCTAATGCTTACAGAGCATGTAAAAAGATATTAATGCTGAGGGAGAGTGGAGAGCCACTGGATCATACATGAACCAGAAGAAAGATAAAAAAAGGAATGAAAAGAAGCTGTTAGCGCTAATGAAGCGAGGACACTGTGCCTCGGGTCACAAAATGAGCATTATATGAATCATTTCTGAGCCTGTGGAGCGTCACATGTCCCTCTAAGAAAGTCACAAATATATGACAAAGACAGTATCATAAAGTTATATGTAAAATGTTTTAGACAGAGCTTTTCCACCACTGAAGATTTAAAGAATATTAAAATTATACAAAAACAACAACAACAAACAAAAAACATTATGTATATTTTAGCAAGTTGTTAGAAAATAATGTTCCAAGCAAAGGTTGAAAGCAGAAAAATAGTTATGTAAGCCTCTACACCTCTTGAAATGTGACTGAACAACATTTAATACTGAGGATCAATTAGAAACATCAAAAAAGTTAATTTGATTAGTTTGATCCGTTATTAGTTAATGTATTTCCACCCTTAAATCTTTGTAAGTTTCAGTTACGTGAGCTCAAAGGCAAGCTTAATTAGAACTTAAAAGGCTGGTCCAGACAAGAACAGAGCCAGTGATTAAAACCTCCCATGTCGACAAAAATCCTACATTCCTGAGAATTAAACTTCTATTCATCCATATCAAGCCCATGCCCACTTTCAGACAATTTAAGACCATCTGAGAACAGTTGGATTTCCAGACACCGATCACAATGGATGAACTAAGTGTCAAATTATTCAATACATGTCACATTTACTTACCGTTTTTCTCATCAAACACACCCACAGGGAATTTTCCTCTGCTTCACGTGGAATGTCTCAGAGACATCAGTCTAGTGGCACTGAACAAAACAGAACAAAAAACTCTTTTCTGGCTGTTAATAGACAGCGTGTGGTCATGCCTCTGTATTTGTGTACCCTTGAATGCTCAAGGCTGTGTGAACCATTTGTGTTCATGTTCCTTTTGACAACAAATAAAGCACAACGCAAGGCCTTTCCTCCCTAACACCCTTTATTTATCAAACCTTGTTACACATGTGTTGCATCTGTGTGGAGACAACCACCTCTCATCAGTGATGGGTGAAGTGGCTTGTTGGCTGTTCAACCTTGGTCTTTTTAAAGAGCGATAAAGGATTTCATATGTTCAGATTCTATTTTTCCAAGTCTAAAATAACCAAGGTTAAACACACAGAAGGGTCAATATCACTATAAAGAGGCTTTGACATCACACTTTCTAAAATAAAAATATTAGATATTCTATTAAACTTCATGTTTGTTTATTTGAGGCCGTAGGCTGTTAGATATGCATATTGGTCAAGCTCCAGCATTTATTAAAATAACTGCAAGCAGACTGCAATCCTGTCATGGACAAATTCAAAGTAGAGATTTAAGCTGCAAGCAGCGATGAAGAGGCCCTCGCACCCGGGCTCACCGCCGACGGGTGGCTTTAGGAAAACAGCAAACGATGGGCAGTATGCTTTTAATATAGTAAATATAGGAGAAAAATGTCAAAGTCATGTATATGTGCCAAACTTCCTGCTGCCAGCTGGTGGCGCTATGCCTATAACTGATTATTGGCATGTAGATGTGTTCAGGTCAGCACCTTTATTTAACATATGATGTTTGGTGCAGATTGAACTTGGTATGTTTGAGTTAGTGTAATACATGACATATCCTGCTGCCAAAAGGTGCCGCTATGATTATATCTGAATATTGGCCTTTAGGTGTCTTCAGGCCAGGGCTCTTACCAAATCTGTGAAGTTTGTTGCAGATCGGACATTGCATGTTTAGGTTAGTGTAAATCAAGTCTGTTGCCAACAGGTGGCACTATGATTATGAGAGAATATTGGTCTTCAAATGTGTTCAGGCCAGGACTCTTATTGAACTTGTCAAGTTTGAGGCAAATCGGATATTTTATGGATGAGTCACAACAACTTTTATTTTCATGGCGAAACATCGAACTTTGTCACACCACTACGGATACACTCTTAAATGAAAACTCAAGATCTTCGCAATTTAACATCGATATGGCCTTTAGATTAAAATAATGTTCATTTTAATAAATCTCTAGGAGGAGTTTGTTACAGCGTAAAACATGTCACTTCCTCTTGCCAGCAGGTGGCGCTATGACTATAACTGAATACGAGCATGTAGATGTCTTCAGGTCAGGAGTGTTATCACACATGTGAAGTTTGGGGCAGATCGGACATTGTATGCCTGAGTTACAACAACTTCCTGTTTCATGGTGAAACATCGAAATCTGTCAGGCCGCCACAGAAACACCAACGAAAACTCTAGATCTGCGCAATTTAACGTCACATGGGCCTTTAGATTAGACTCACCAAATTTGGTGTTGATCTGATTAAATCTCTAGGAGGAGTTCGTTCAAGTATGATGCCTGAAAATGGCACAAAATTTGTAGGTATTGGTGTGTTACATGTGTGTACCGATTTTCGTGCATGTATATGAAGCGTAGCTCAAAGTGAACACAGCTGAACGTGTAAAGGTGGCGCTATCGAGCAATTTTGCCACACCCACTTCTGAAACCCATATCAGACGAACATTTTTGCCAGGACTGATGTGTGTGCAAAGTTTCATGAGTTTTCAAGCATGTTTATTCTCATTACACTGTGATTATAAAATGTAGATTTTCATTAAGATATTTTGTACCTTTCTCAAAAATACATTTTAGATAGTGGGAAAAGTCTTTTGAAAAATTTAAATTACAGCAAAATATTTGTTTCCCTATAAAATATGCTAAAGTTGCACTTTCTTTTCTTAATAAAATCAAACAAAAAATATATCTGGTCAAACTTTCAATAACTGGCCCTCGTTTCTTCATGAAGAAATCACTCAAAAGGTTTTGCTAACTTGTTAAAATAACTTGTTTATTTTCATAAAAGATAAAGATGACAGGGTGTGCAACAAGATGAGGGATTCTTACATTTTAATCAATAATTTACATTGGAATAGTAGGACACTATAGAGCTGTTTCACATCAAATGAAATCATTATATGTGATGGTTGATGATATGGTTTTGTGGTCAAGGGTCACATATGATTAAAATATAATACAAGGGCATTTTTTGCCTTCATATCTTGAATTTTAGGCACATTCATTCTAATAGACTACATCACATTGTTACCTTGGATCATGTTCATCCCTAAGCAACTGCATGCAATGAAAGATGGCATACAGTTCTGGGCAGGGGTGCATTAAATACATTTATAAATTCAACGTTTTTTCAGCATTAGTTAATTACACCAATTTAACATGTTAAATCAATAGCATTATTAAAATTTGGCAAAAACTATGCACATGTCCCCCCACATGTCATGGAAGGCTTGGTGACAGGGTGGTCCTTTTTGGTTAAAGTTAGCATGACTTGTTTTTATCAAATAACTTGTTGAGGGCAATGAAAACATTTAAAAAGTATTTTAATTTGATGTCATTTATCCACTTTTTACACTCACTGAAGTTAGCTGAGCAGTGCCATGCCACAATCACATACATCCAATTAAAGAAAATAGTATAAAATGAGAAAGAGACTTATCATTGTACTTGTATGTGTGTAAATGTTTGGCCATTTATATTAAAACCTTAGAATTTCATTATGTTCATGATGACATGATTCTGATGAGGACACCAAAGGCACTTTAGTGATTTTGACACAGAAACGGTTTCCCAGGCGTAACCTTTCAGTTTGAACACCCATTATTATATCTCTACTTGGGAAAAAAAAACTTTTGGGGTTTTCAAACTTTATTCTACCACAAAATCGTAATTAAAATCATTATAAAATGGATGTATTGAACGAGAGTAATTATTGACGAACAGTGAACTCTAAATGAGAAGGTGGACACTCTTTTTCAAGTGATGCACTACACTTGTAATTATGGTAAGTCACGATTTGCACTTGATAATGTTCATTAGCACATATCATCATGACAGAGGCGTTTTGGATGGAATTATCCTATATTTTGTATTACGCTATTCTTTTGCAATATACATTTGAGAGTAACGAGAGTTTCGAAACAATGCAGCATCACCCTACTGAAAAAAAAACATCTAATACCAGCCTAGGCTGGTTGGTTGGTCTTAGCTGGAAGTAGCTGGTTTTAGCTGGTCTCCCAGCCTGGCCAGGCTGGTCAGGCTGGTGGTTTCCCAGCCTGACCAGCTAAGACCAGCCTGACCAGCCTGGCCAGGCTGGAAAAGTGGCCAAAACCCCTCTAAAACCAGCCTACTGACCAGCTATGACCAGCTAAAACCAGGCTGGTTGACCAGCTAAAACCAGCCAACCAGCCTAGGCTGGTTTTAGCTGTTTTTTTCAGTATTGTCCGAGCCCGAGGATAGTGAACTCTGTGTTAATGCTGCCACCAGCTGGAGACTTGGTAGTTTAGGGAAAACCTGAGAAGCTGCTGGAAAGTCTTGAGTGAGACTCTTCGTCGTCAGCAGCAGAGGTCACTAGAATACTAAACTAGACCTTTTTCCTGAGTAAACGATGAGCGCCGCCATTACGAATTCTAACGTCAGATTGAATGCTTTTTTGTTCCGGTTTCCATAGGAACCCATTCAAATAGCGTCCATCTGTTTTTAATGTAGCTAACGTCGGCTGCTTCGTGTCATCTACACACTCATTAAAGTGAGGCACTGACATATGACGCGCATTGCGACATTGCCAAGTGATGGCGCTATGGAGCCACGTGCTTTTTAAAAACATTTGAATAGGTTTAACATCAGTTTATTAGCTCGGAATATACCCTAATGTGACTAGAAACAATGCAGACCGGAAATGCAAAGCATTCTTTCAGTTAAGAGTCGGACTTACTTCCGTGTTCAGGAAAAAGGTCTATACGGGTAAATGCAGTTTTTTGGTAAAATAATTAATAATACGTTTTTTTGTAAACCAAGTTAGTTTGACCGAAAGCCCATGAAAAGAGAAAACAGTATTACAAAGGGGACCCCTAGTCACTCATGACTGCTGAAAAAAAAAAAAACAGTTAAAACCAGCCTAGGCTGGTTGGCTTGTCTTTGCTTTTTTTAGCTGGAAGTAACTGGTTTTAGCTGGTCTCCCAGCCTAACCAGCCTGGCCAGCCTGGGAAAGTGGCCAAAACCCCTCTAAAACCAGCCTGCTGACCAGCTAAAACCAGCCATCCAGCCTTAGGCTGGTTTTAGCTGGTTTATTTACTTATGCACATATTAATTTATGTACTTAATTACATATATAAATATTTTATAAACATAACCTACACTACCAGTCAAAAGTTTTTGAACAGTAAGATTAATGTTTTGAAGAATTCTCTTCTGCTCACCAAGCCTGTATTATAAAACATAATACTAATAATAAATGTTTTTCGAGCAGCATATAGAATATTAGAATGATTTCTGAAGGATGTGACTGGAGTAATGTTGCTAAAATTTAGCATTGAAATCACAGGAATAAATTACATTTTAAATAGTAAAAATATTTCAAAAATGTACAGACTTCCTTAAAAAAACATTAAAAACTTTTGACTTGTAAATAAATAAATAAGAGAACCAAAATTAATTATTATATCTATTTAATTTTTACATATACACATTACCAGTTTAAAAGTTATTTATTCATTTAAAGGATGTATAACACTGACAAATTATGTTAAAAACAGCATTAGACATTTAGAATTAAATGAAAACGATCTACTTTCAAATAAACGTTGTTTGTATTCTTTTAAAATGTTTCACGGTTATTAACTGTTTTCAGCGTTGATATTAATAAGTAGCTAGTAGATAATAACTGTAGTGTAATTTAGTTGAAATTACAATAGCGCAAGGGATTTTTGTTTTTGAGTATTTTGTTTTTGGTTACCATAGTAATTCTCGTCAAAATATAAACTCTGCTTTTCTATTGAGTGGCCAATAGAGGGCGTTGCACAGTCCATCTGCAGTGCCATGGCCCATGCTAGACGGGAGCGTATGGTGGATCCTTGAACGCCAGCAAACATTTCCTGATCTTGGGATTCGGCAGCTGTGAGTCACTATTTCCCAGACTGACTTTTTGCTCAAACGTTTAATCTTCTGCGGTGGTTACCCTAGTCCATAGCAACGGCATTCTGCGGGGTGTTTATGAATAGAAAGATTTGTATGCTCATTCTCAATGCATGACTCAACAGTTTTAATAACCCGTAATTTTACTCAAATATATCCTAGTTGATTCCAGGGAGTTCTCTTCTTTAGACCTGATTTAGTTATTTGACTGCAGTAGAAAGTGTATAGCGTGTTATGTAATTTTGTGAAGTAACGTTACATATATGTATCACAATGTCCTTGATTACCTTTTTAAGAAGGAAATTATGTGCTATGTAATTTTAATAAGAGTTTAGTGGTAAAATTCGACCAAAGCTGAGTGTGTCTGAATTCCATGTTGTGAAAACATTCTGGTTGGAACCTGTCATGTCTTGTAATTTGCTGCATGTGTCCTAAAATTCCACCCTTTGACCTCCCAAGTAATGTTCTTGCAGAAGAGTAGACCCCCACCTGCTAAAGTTAGCAGGTTTTCTGTCAAAATCTACACAGAAATTTGTCAAAGTCTGCAGATTTTATCTGGTCATATTGTGTTATGATCTCCCAGCAGCTTCCACTGATTTTTGAGATAGCACTGGGGTGGAGAGACATTTACCCTGGGGAATCTCATTGTTACACTGGAATGCTGTGGTTGTGTGTAATAATGCGACGAGGGTGACAGAGAAAGAAAGCCTACAGGAGAAGAGAAAGTGCAGAACAGACAGGCTCATCCTGCAGTGTTACACAGCTCTCTGTGTTTAGCTGTCAGGCGTTTCTTGTAGACTGAGGGTACTGGCGTCTGGTGGGACTTTTCCACTGATCCGCCTATGCACTGGTGCCAGGATTGTATGTTTTTTTCATAACCGTCTCTCATGCCAACTTGCCTCACGGTGCTGTTTCTAGAAAAGTTTTTGTGCACAAATAAACATGGCTCATAAATTATTAGTATGTATGTCAGCTTTTTTTTTAAAGATCCTTTGAAGTGATGTGCACAATATTAGGGCCGTGGATTAGTGTTATATTAGTATACATATATTTTTTATTCAAATTTTGAATTAGCTTTTGTTTTTATACTTCCAGTCAAAAGTTTTTGAACAGTAAGTTTTTTTTTAAAGAAGTCTCTTCTGCTCACCAAGTCAGCATTTATTTGGTCCAAAATACAGCAAAATCAGTAATACTGTGAAATATATTTGCTATTTAAAATAAGTGCAATTTATTCCTGTGATCAAAGCTACATTTTCAGCATCATTACTCCAGTCTTCAGTGTCACATAATCCTTCAGAAATCATTCTAAAAACCTGAAAAAAATTCTACTCAGCTGTTTTCAACATAATAATAATAATAATAATAATAATAATAATAATAATAAAAATGTTTTTTGAGCAGCAAATCAGAATATTAGAATGATTTCTGAAGGCTGGAGTAATGATGCTAAAAAAATCAGCTTTAAAATCACAGGAATAAATTACATTTTAAAACATATTCAAATAGAAAACAGTTATTTTACCTAGTACAAATATTTCAAAATTGTACTCTTTTTGCTGTACTTTGGATCAAATAAATACAGGCTCGGTGAGCAGAAGAGACTTTATAAAATCATTAAAAAACTTTTGACTGGTAGTGTATATTTTCAGTTTTCATTTAAATTTTTGTTTAGGTTTTAGCAATTTTATAATGTGCTTTTGTCATTTTTATTTCCTTTTTCCCTGTGTATTTCTGTTTAGCCGTATTTATATTTATTTTAATTTCAGTAATTTTAGCACCTTAACCTTATTAGTTTAGTTTTTATCTAATATTACTATTTAGCTTTATTTAAATTAGCTAATATTATTTTAAATAGTTTGCATACATAGTACCTAAATGATACATAAACGTACCTTTTGAAATGGCCCCGGTGACAGCTTTTGTACCTTCTTTTTCTGAGAGTGAATAACACTGAACTCTAATATGCACCAGGGAGATGATGGGAGGTGACTACTTAGTGATGGTAAAGTGAATCGAAGCACAGCCTTCCTACACAAGATGGATTCGTCTCGTCCACTTTCTCTCTTTCTCTTTCTCTCTCCCTCTTTCCTTCTCCAAAGACACCTGATTGGATAATTCATTTTTAGTTTGTCCACCCCTCCGAAATAAATACGAGGCAGAGTATTTATTAAAAGGCTGTTTTCTGTGACTTCCCCCTTTAAAGGTTCATGCAACAGCAAATGGATGTATTCTGGGCTTCTAGGATGGACATATAAAGGATATTTTTCTTTGGCTCACACGTTTGGATGCATAGATCTTCAGAGAACTCTGTACTAGCTTTAATTTTGTGGAAATACTGACTCGAGAAAAAAAAAGAATTGTACTTATTTTGTTTGATTTATTATTGTAATATTTATTTTTAGTGGCTTTAGATCAGACATTATTTTACAGTATATATTTAATTATTTATTTGCAGATTAGCTATTAGCAAGAAAGGGATCTAATTTACTTTCATTTTGACTGCTTATCTCACAAGTTTATCATTTTATTTTACAACCTCAGAGATTATAAAATAAAACAATAAGCCGAGACGACTCTGTGACAATGTGAAATACAGTGAAAGCTCTATTCCCTTGTGTGGGCTTACTGAGTCAGACCTCTCTAGCTCCTCCTTCCTTTGCTCTTCTCCTCCTCCTCCCCTCTCATTCCTGAGAGGCGTGAGTTTGTGAGAGACTAAGAGCGCCAGTCAGAACAGACACTCTCTCTGCAGAGTTTCAACGGGACACACCAGCCGTAGAAGCCTTCAGTAACCCAAACTCTCTCTCAACTTTACCAGGTCAGTGATTCAGGCATTTTGACTAGCAGTACCGTAAATGCTCACAGCCCAAATGTGTTTTTAATTTGTGTTTTTCACAGCTTTTTTTTTTTTAGCATTGCACAGTAAAAGACAGGTTACTCTTGTAGTTGCGCCTAGGGGGAGTGTCACATGTGCCTTCTAAGCACATTGTAATGTTTGGAATTACTTAAGCGTTCCAAAACAAACATGCGATCACAGCTTCTGTGGATGGGACTTTGACATGCGTGTCTGTGCCGGTTGTGTATGAAATGTTGTCAAAGTTTGTGTCTGTATCCAAAAGAAGTTGCAGTGAATGCATTCTAAACCAGTCCGAAGTTTAGATCTAAACCAGATTAGTCTATTCAGAATCAGAAGTGAAAGTGTTTGAGACTTAAGAAATGTGTCCTATGTTTATTTGGAGAAGTTTGTGCTGAACATACTTGGACGGGATCAAAGGTTGGGCGTGGCAGAAACGGTAAGGCACAAAGTGAGGGAGAGGCATGGTGGGAAGGGAAGGAAGGGACAGTAAGGAGGGCTGGAGTTTATAATTTGCATAAATTTATTATTTTTTGTAATCATCAATGTATTGCATATCATTTTCAAAATCTCAGATTGTAAAAGATGCTCACCTCTTAAATACGTCTCACCTATTTCTCTCTATTCTATTCTATTCTATACCCTCTACAGGCTAGCAGCAGCAATTCCAGTCAGCTATGGAGACTCCAGGTCAGAAAAGAACCACCCGCGGAGGGACGACCACCGTCCTGTCCCCCACCCGCATCACTCGGCTGCAAGAAAAAGAGGATTTGTGCAACCTGAACGACCGCCTGGCTACCTACATCGATAAGGTGCGTTCTCTAGAGTCGGAGAACGCAGGTCTGCGTATGCGCATCAGCGAGTCGGAGACGGAGATCACCCGGGAGCTGGGCGGCATGAAAGCGGCGTACGAAGCCGAGCTGGCGGACGCCAGGAAGACGCTGGACTCGGTGGCCAAAGAACGAGCCCGACTGCAACTGGAGCTCAGCAAGGTGCGCGAGGACTACAAGGAGCTGAAGGCCAGGTATGTGTGCATTCCAAACCCATGACTTAATTCGTTTTTGTTTTTTTTAAGTTTAAAAGCTCTAAGATTTAAGTTTTGGATGAACAAGTCCTCTTAAACTGAAAACCAGTGCTGTTCCCGTAAGTCAATCCAAGTCTGGAGTCAGCAGTGGCAATTACCATGACTCATTCCACCCAGAAACCTACAATAATTCCACCAGGTTTAGTTTCTGAACAGACTAATATGAGGGCTTGCCCTCTTTCCCTAAAATTTCTTTCACACTTCCAAGAGATACGTTTAACCCTAAAGTGCAGAACGGTGCCGACCCCTGGGCTCTTAGCCTAGTCCTCAGCTAAATTTAGCTGAGACATGACGGCAGTTTTCTGCAGTGTGCATCTGCTTATTGCTCCTGTCGCTAAGGCTGACAGCTCAGTGCTTTAGTCTGTTTGATGCTTTTTAAAATTCAATTTACATGTAATTAAATTATAATAATGAATTCAAATAGAAAACAAGTCTACATTGGACAGTGTTATGACAGCCATTTAAACCTTGTGGTTTGGGGTTTCTTTGTGCTCACCGAAGCTGAATTTATTTGAAGAAAAATACAGCAAATAACCGTTTTTTATGTTAATACATTTTAAAATGTAATTGCAGTCAAAGCTAAATTTATTCAGACAGCTTCAACATTTCTCACATTTTCACAGTTTATTCGCTATAGTTTAGAAAATGGTAAACTGTGTCAGAAATTCATTTTAATAATGTCAAATAGCTTTGATAGAAAGCTATGTGATGGATTACAGTCGACCAAAAATTCAAAAATTACCAAGCAATGCTTCATTTTGTTCAGTCGGTGGCGTAAAAAGGTTGCATTAGCAATGAAAGAAAAAACACTTAAGTAAAACATGGTCAGGTCAAAGAGTTTGAATAATTTTTGGTCCCAAACATTTATTCATTTTACTTTTAGTCCACTTTATAAATTTTTTTTTTGGTATAATAGGTTACAGTTTACTTTATTTTGCTATCCTCACTTACATAAATGAACTATAGTGTCGTGCACCCACTAGTAAAAAATATATATAAAAAAAATACATCTGGTGTCTGAATATTTTTGGGTTTGACTATAATTCCAGTGATTGCACCATGATACGTTTTTATTTGATGAGAAATAGTTGACCCAAAAATGAAAATTCTGTCCCGTAAGACCTTCGTTCATCTTCGGAACACAAATTAAGATATTTTTGGTGAAATCCGGGAGCTTTCTGACCCTGCATCGACAGCAACGCAACTATCGCGTTTAAGGTCCAGAAAGGTATTAAGGACATTGTTAAAATAGTCCTTGTGTATCCCATGGATTTCATATTTCAAAAATATCTTAATTTGTGTTCTGAAGATGAATGAAGGTCTTACGGATTTGCAAAGACATGACGGTAAGTAATTAATGACAGAAGTTCATTTTTATATGAACTACCTCTTTAAAAGAACAGTGTTTATTTTAAAAATGTCACATTTTATCAATTTAATGCATGCTTGTTAAATAAAACTATTCAAAAATGAAATCTTACTGATCCCAGATTTTGAACCACTGGTACATACCCACACACACCGGCTCAGTCTGTAGTACAAGTGTGCTGAATCTCAGGTATGTGAGGTGTGAATGTGGGTGTGTTGCATATGCTTGGGAAATGGCTGTTGGATTTGTCACCACACCCATTGCAACAGGTTTAGTGTGTCTGTTTCTGGTTCGAATTCACATTACATTTTATAGTTCCTTTGTACCTTTGTAAAGCTTTACACTGATTAAAGTAAATAGATTACATCTTTGTTGTGTGTAAGTTTAGCCAATAAACCATCAACACGTGTTCATTTTTTTTTTTTTTTTTGCACTGCAGTGTGTGGAGCAATGTGATCCAAAGTGTGTTATCTACAGAATAATAATATAATGTGTATGTAGGAATGCATGATAAGATTGATATTAAAAAGTTTACTATTTGGTCTAAATAAAAAACAAACAAACAATAAAATCTCAAAATTAGTCATTTTAAAAGCTACAAGTGAATTGAGGCACAATGACATTATAATGTACAGTATGAAAAATAAATATTCATTTTCAGTTTTGCTAAGTTTTCAATGCTGTATTTATTTGTAAACATAGTTTGGCAATAACTAATCGCATTATGCAAGAGAAAAGATGCTCTCAATAAAACTAAGAAGCAACTATGCATCATAAAATCTTTATTATCATGCATTTGTCCTTTGCACTTGAACTCTCTCATATCAGTGTACTTCAAAGATATCAAACTTCACAGAGATACCATTTCAAACTAGTCAGTACCACTGAAAAAGTGTATGTACTTGCTTATAGTATATTAAGTAAGACTGTGATGTAGTTGTCAATGAGTCACAGTGATTGTCATTATAATCTACTGTTTATCTTGCTGTCTCTATGGAAGTAGACTTAGTCAATGGGTTTGTTTAGGCAAGAGGTGTGTTGATCCCAAAAGGGTGTGGTTCAGAGACAAATAGACATCAAGGCTGAAGATGCGCCTTCGTTGAATGATACGAGACAAGCTGAGAGTTTAGTGAAAGTCCTTATGATTATGAGTCACGTTCATTCATTTCATAAGGTTTGTGGTTATATTCATTTCAATGGCTTTGTGGTTATACACACAGGGGAAGTCAGAAGAAGTAGACAGTCTTATTTGTGTACTAGTGTTACAGTAGCACTCATCAGTTCCTGTAAGTGTCCATCACTCATTTAATGCAGACGGATTCGTACACTCATTGGAGCTGAGCTGTTTGGAAGTGTTTGGTTTCCACAGCAACCATTCGGCCTTGCCAGGGTGTGTGAGAGGTTTTGACTGGACTGAGTGGTGACTCATGAGCTTTAAGTAACTTTGGGGAAAGCACTGTTTGCTCTCACTTTAACCCCTCGCCACATTGGAACAGTAGCCTTGTTTTATTCCACCGAGTTTCATATATTTGCTTTACACTAATGAAAACAGCAGATGTTTTCTTACTGAAGCGACTACGGAGAACAAACGCTCCATAAAAAGTTAGAAAAAGAATGTTTTTTTAAGGCATATTGCCACAGGAGAAGTTCCACAGGGAACTCTTTATTTCGTAGTTCTTAATACACTGGGGTTTTAAAATGCCCCGAGGCTATTATGTTGATCGGTGGAATCTAAAATATAACATTTATATCTCAAATAAATAGCTTAACTCAAAAATGCTATACATCTAATTTATACAGGGGTGCACATGCATGACCAAATAAATAAATAAATAATCAATTTGTGTAAATATGTTCAGAAATTGACATGGTTTGAAAATGATGAAAATTCATAAGAAAGTCAAAAGTACTATAGTAAAAAAAAAAAACTTTAGCATTATTAGCAAAACTGAAATCAATGGTGCATATTACTTGCTGGCAACCTGCCAAAATAAAAGCTTGCTGATTTTAGGTTTAAATGATGGAAATTCATATTTTAAAAAAATGAAAAAGTAAGAAAGCAAAGCAAAAAAAGCTTTAACATTATTAGCAAAACTGACGGTTTATTTACTGACGCACTTCACTCAGGAGCGCTAAAACCGATAGCGCATATTACTTGCCAGCAACCCGCCAAAATAAAAGCTTGCAGATTTTAGATTTGAAAATGATGAATATTTGTATTTAAAAAAAAATTTTAAAGTAAGAAAACAAACAAAAAAGCTTTAGCATTATTAGCAAAACTGATGTTTTATTCACTGATGTGCTTCACTTAGGAGCGCTAAAATCAATGGCACATATTACATGCCGGCGCATATTACTTGCAGGCAAGCCGCCAAAATAAAAGCTTGCAAATTTTAGATTTGAAAATGATGAATATTTGTATTTTAAAAAAATTTAAAGTAAGAAAACAAACAAAAAAGCTTTAGCATTATTAGCAAAACTGATGTTTAATTCACTGGCGTGCTTTACTCGTGAGTGCTAAAACCGTCAGTGCATATTAATTGCAGATTTGAAAATGATGAGAATTAAAAAAAAATTTAAAAGTTAAAAAAGGAAAAAAGTTTTAGCATTATTAGAAAAACTGGTGGTTCATTTACTGAAGCGCTTGACCCAGGAGCGCTAAAACTGACATTGCATATTATTTGCTGTCAACCTGCCAAAAATAAAAGCTTGCTGATTTTAGGTTTGAAAATGATGGAAATTCAAAAAAAGATTTAACCTTATTAGCAAAACTGACGTTTCATTCACTGACATGCTTTTCTCGGGAGCGCTAAAACCGTCAGAGGATATTACTTGCAGGCAACCCACCAAAATAAAAGCTGGTTGATTTTAGGTTTGAAAATGGTGAAAATTCATATGAAAAAACGAAACGGTAAGAAAGCAAAAAAAAAAAGCAAAAACTTTAGCATTATTAGCAAAACTGATGTTTCATTCACTGATGCGCTTCACTTGGGAGCGCTAAAACCGATGGCGCATATTACTTGACGGCAACCCGCCAAAATAAAAGCTTTCTGATATTAGATGTGAAAAAAAATTATAATTCACATTAAAAAAATTAAAAAGTAAGCAAAAAAAAGCTTTAGCATTATTATCAAAACTGGCATTTCATTCACTGAGGCACTTCACTCGGGAACGCTAAAAGCAACCCGCCAAAATAAAAGCTTGCTGATTTTAGATTTGAAAGTGATAAAAATTCATATAAAAAAGTTAAAAAGAAAAAAAGTAAATATTAGAAGTAAATAAATTTTTTTTTTTTTTTTTTTTACTTTTTTACTCATTTTAAAATAAAATGGTATGATCACATTTTATCATTTAGTTTGTTTACTAAAATAAAGTGCTTTTCTTTTAATATAATTTACACAATTTAAAATTGTGCTTTTTGTTTAACAAAGGATTCTCCATGACACTCCTTACAGAGCTGTGTAAATTTGCTTAATGATCCCTCATATATATCCTTATTGCCTCAAGTCATTGTTTAGGAAGCTTAAGGGTCAGATATGTTCTTGAATGGGGAGTCATGCCGGGTCATGCAGCAGAGACAGATCGCAGTTTTGGCTGACAGGAGTTGTCTGTGTGCACATGCTGTGGGTGTGCATGTGCTTGTGGCTGCTGTTGCGGCTGCAGCATTTGGCTTCTTAGGTCATTATCAGACAGAAGACCGTATCCTGTGTGTATTCTGTGTGTGTGTGTGTCACTGTCTGAACTGTTGACAGGTGCAGTGTAGGAGTGTGTGAATGATATGTGGAAAAACTACAGATGGAAACTGAGCAGATGAAATGCATCTTTCAATTCATACTGAAAGAGCAGTATGTCATCACTTACCTTTTATTTAAAATGCTGCAAATCCCCTCTGTGTTTGCTTAGGCAACACAATCAAACTGTACGTGGTTACGGTCTAGAAAGTGGGGGGCTCTAAGATGACTCAGTATTTACATAAATGATTCAAATGCTAACTTTAACCCACCTTTACTTGCTCTGCATGCATTTCAAGGTGTTTCCCAGACTCCCATTCATACAATGAATTTTCAGGCCCACGTGTGGGCATATTTGGACATATTTGTGAAAAATGAGTCATCTCAGTCTTAGTCATTCCATTATTTCACTGGGGGAAAAGGAAGTGTGTTCATTAAAAGATTAGAGCATTGATCCTGCACACAAGAACATTTCTCAGTTTTATCCTAGCAAAATATTAACCAGTCTTTTACTCATGTGCTCTTTCTCTGAGATGACTGAGATTGTAAATATAATCTTGCCTTATCACTTTCACTTTCACAGTGTTAAGGCTTTGGGTGTCGTAAGTAACAAACTTTCGATTTATATCTGGCTCTGGCTCAGGATCAAGAGTAAAACAATAAAATGTAAACATGAATCTAAAATGTAGTAAGAAGTAATAATGAAGGCATGGTAAAATGTTTTAATGTGATCTTATAAAACATTTGTAATATTTTTCATAATTAAAAACACCCTTACATTTGAATCACTGTTGTTTTAGACATCAAACTTTGACCCCAGGCTCTCATTCTGTAAATCTTGAGGTTTTTTATAAAATAATTCCCTTGTTAAACATATAGGGCCCTATGAAATTCAATGAAAAAAATTTCCCCAAATTCCATTTTTTCACTTTTAATTTTTCTAGACTCTGTTTTAATGCTTAAATTAAAACAATATTATTCAAAAAGCATGTCTAATTAATTGAAATCATGAAATGTATAAAATTTATTAGCAATTTATTAAAATTTTAACAAATATCACATAATTAAAGCCCTATGAAATACGTTTTATTATTATTCTTTTTTTTATTCAGTTTTATTTTTTATCAAATCTGTGTTTTCCATTAAGTTTCTGGCTTCCATTTTAATGGTTTCATAAAACCATTTACATAAAATCATTTACTAAAAAAGCAAAAACAAAGAGGTATTATTTCATTTATTTATTTTTTCAGAAATAATGGTTTGTGTATTTACATTTTTCTGGTAAATAAATTAAGGTAAATAATTATTCTAGTAGATATTACTTAGAATATATTGCTTAAATTAATGATATTACTACTTCTAACAGTAAAATTATTAAAACATTACTTTTTTGTTAAAACATTATAAATTCAGGTAAATCATTTTTCTAGTAGATATTACGTGGAGTATATTGCTTAGTACTGTAATTATAGTACTGCTTTAACAATACAATTATTAAAACATTATTTTTTGTCACAGTTTCTTCAAGTTAAACCAAACTTTTATTTTGACAGGTTGCTGTGAAGACCTTTATGACCATAGTTTTTCTCACAAAAAGTCTTTTTGTTGCCTAATATTCACAGACACTAGTCATTTGCATTTTAATTTAAGTATACTAACCTACTTTTGATTTATTCATTCCAAATTTGTCAAGTTTTGTGTATTTACATTGTTCTTATAAATAAATTCTGGTTGATAATTGTTCTAGTAGATATTACTTAGAATTTATTTTGCTTAAAGTAATGAAATTACTACTTCTAACAATAAAATTAAAACATTATTTTTTTCGTCACAATTTCTTCAAGTTAAACCAAACTTTTATTTTGACAGGTTGCTGTGAAGACCTTTATGACCATAGTTTTCTCACAAGAAAGGATAAAATGCTCATGAAGTAACTCTCAGAGCTGTTCTGGAGATTGCTTATTTGTTCATATACACCTATATTGAGGCGGCAAAGGCTGAAAACACTGCAAACGTCACACGCGCTTCAATATGTTTGGTAAATGAAACCGCACCTGCATCATTCATTCACAAAGAGACATGCAAAACATGCAGGATTCGTATTTAAATGGTCTTTTTGTTGCTTAATATTCACAGACACTAATCCTATGCATGTTAATTTAAGTATACTAACCTGCTTTTGATTTATTCATTCCGAATTTGTAAATTTCCATGTTTTCACATGATCTTTCACGTTATACAGTAAAATTCATTTTTAATGACTTGACTCTGTGATCCCGTCCGCATTTTCCGCATTGCGGAACTAAAAATATTTTCATACATAATCAGTTTTATCAGTTTAACGCTCACTGGCTTTGTGGTCTGCGATCTGTTAAACAGTGTTCATAGCTTACGGGCAAACAAAAGTATATTTGGCAGCCTTCAGATGTAAAAAAAAAAAAAAAAAAAAACTCCAGTAAATAATTTTCTGCCCCTCCCTCATCATCCTGTGTTTTTGCCTTCATGGTTATGGATATCCAACACAGAACCTCTACCCTGCCAAAACATGGTCACTTTATCTGTGGGCATTTATCTTGCTTTAGAAATCATCATTTTTACTCATCTTCATTTATATTATTTAATACACCAGTTTAAAAGTACTACATGCACAGTGATATGTGCCTTGTGGTATCGTGCAAATACCACGGTTCATGAATATGGTAATCACTTTTTAAGGTTAATTTACTTCTTGCGTTCTGTTTGTCTGTCAAGTTTATGCAAAGTATTTGCCAATGCAAATATTTTCTCATCATCCTCTTTTTCCATTATCAGAATAAACACATGCCAATGAACAGTTATCATACACAGTATGCTGCTAATATGTTTCCTGCAAAAGTCACCCGTCACATTTAAAAAAGACAGGCCCTCTGTGGTTATGTCATTAGGAGTTTTATATTGTCTAACATGAGAATCACACCTAATGAGTATATTTTTGGGTGTAATTCTTTAGGTGACATTTAACAATGAGACTAAGCTTGATCTGACAGAGAGAGACGCCCAGATTACAGTGTTTCATTGTTTAGTTTAGGGCTGTCCTGTCTAAGAAGGAATAAAATGAGATTTTCCTTTATTAGGCTGTTCTGTCATTTTAACCTTCTGGCAGATCTACAGTATGTGTGACCCTGAACCACAAAACCAGTCATAAGGATGAAAATAAATGATTTATGCATCAAATAAATAATAATAATTTGATTAAATAAGCTTTCCATTGATGTATGGTTTGTTAGTATAGGACAATCTTTGGCCGAGATACAACTATTTTAAAATCTGCAATCTGAGGGTATGACAAAATATTGAGAAAATCACCTTTAAAGTTGTCCAAATGAAGTTTTTAGCAATGCATTTACTAATCAGAAATTAAGTTTTGATATATTTGTGGTAGGAAATTTACAAAATATCTTCATGGAACATGATCTGGACTTGAAATCCTTGAATCTATAATTTTGACCCATTCAATGTATTTTGGGCTGTTGCTACAAATATGCCCATGCTACTTGAGACTGGTTTTGTAGTCCAGAGTCACATATCATTTTCAAACAGTTTAGGACAGATTAAATAACTCTCTGTTCAGCCTGACATATGCATCTGAATAGAGCTCCATCTCTCCTTTCCCAGTAAAGATCATCTCTTTCATTCTGAGAGGAGTAGGCTCATTCTTTTTCTTTCCCTCTCTGTTCCTTTCTTTTTTGTGATGTGATCACTGCCGGAGGATATTTAGGTTTTTCCTGCTATCCTGATGACCTCACTGAAGATCAACTGTCTGAACGGTCTTACGTTACAGTAAATAGGGGAATTCAGTAAGGATGCTTTAACATCACTTTTGGTTCTTGTTTTAAAAGAACATACATTATTTTCAGACTGCTTTTGTTTATTTTGATCTATCTTAAATCAGTTGTAACTTCCTGGCATGTAAAAAGCTCTCAAACATGTGGTATTTATGAATTTTATTCTGGTACAAAAGAAAAAAAAAACTAAACGTATGAACATTTTTAGTTAGAATATGCTGCTAGCAGGGGTACAAACATGTTTTAGATTAGGGATATTCAGTTAAAAAGACTGTTTCTGCATTTCCTCCAAGTTATGGTCCAGACAGGAGGCAGGTATTGACTTGCACTGTTTCAGCAGCCAGTATATGACTTTTATGGCTATGAAATAAAATAAGCAATATGTAGGAATATTTATCACTAATATTGCAGCTATATTAAATACACAACCAGTCAAAAGTTTTTAATGTTTTTCAAAGAAGTCTCTAATGCTAACCAACCGTGAGATATTTTTACTATTTAAAATAACTGTTTTCTGTTTGAATATATTGTAAAATGTAATTTAGCTACATTTTTTGCATCATTACTGCAGTCACATGATCCTTCAGAAATCATTGTAATATATTCCATTTTGAAATAAATGCAAATAGAAAACACTTATTTTAAATAGCAAATAAATGCAGGCTTGGTGAGCAGAAGAGACTTCTCTAAAAACATAAAAAAAATCTTACTGTTCAAAAACTTTTGACTGGTGGTGTATAAAAATTAAGAGATACATTTAGTAGTGCTAATAGCCTTTTAAAAAGTAAAATTGTAGTTTTTCTCTTAAAAAGCTCTTTGTAATGCGTAAATAAGTTAGATTTTGCAGATTTCTTAACAGAAATTAAGTGCTATTAAATATGTCTTTGAACAAAGTAATGAAAACAAATTTACAAAATATGTATTTCAGCCAAATTAAAATAAAAAGCTGATAAAACACAAATATGGGTTTGATTCCTAGGGAACACACATACTGGCAAATACACAAAGCATACAAGTTGCTTTGGATAAAAGTGTTTGCCAAATGTGTTAAATGTCATCTGAAGTGTGCGCTCGCATTGTACACAGCTTCACTGAATATGCTATGACAACTAGCAGAACTCATTTTCCTCTCGCTGTTTATGTTTGTTTATAATTACATTAATTTATGAGAAATGATTCTCAGTGCAGAACCAGACCTCTGTACTAAATTTGTCTTTAATCTGGAACTTTACACATAGACATTCTGAAAAAAAATAATTTCTCTTGTTTGATGTCATGACAAAAATAAAAAAAACACAATTGTGGTGATTGATTCAAGATGCTTTTTTATTTGTTTCAGCCATTGCATTCTCAGGCATTGAGTAGTATATCTGTCCAGTCTTGTTAGTGCATATTCAAACCTCTCATCCTTTCAAAGGAGTGATTGGGGGAAAAAGCAAACATCCTGATTTTTCAAAAAAAAATGCTGTAGCTCTAAATTGGTCTGATTGATGATTTTAAAAAAGGTCTTTAACCACCCAAAGAGCTTCTCTGTGCTACCATGAAGTGTGTGTGTGTGTGTGTGTGTGTGTGTGTGTGTGTGTGTGTGTGTGTGTGTGTGTGTGTGTGTGTGTGTGTGTGTGTGTGTGTGTGTGTGTGTGTGTGTGTGTGTGTGTGTGTGTGTGTGTGTGTGTGTGTGTGTGTGTGTGTGTGTGTGAGAGCTTTGAGCCATAAATTGTAAATCATTTTAAAATAATGGCCATATAAAATGTCTCTTGTGCGCTCGCCTAGACACGCATACATATTTGGTTAGACTCACCCACTTCTGGTGGCTTTTACAACAATTCTTTTGTTCTTAAAATGCTAAAAGTTGGATGCGGACACACACGCACTTCCTTACACTTCATCCCAAATGCACATGCAGTGGTGCTTCATTTGGTTGCGGTTGGATCTGGAATGGCCTTGGACAGACTGACTCATTCGGTCTGTTATATAATCACCATCCACAGACTCTCTAAACTAAAGATCAAACATGTTTTTCATTTGCAAGTGATTTGTTAAGAATTCAGAGCGAACTTGTGTGCAGAGATACTTCCACCTAAAACAAGACGGTTTAGTTCGGTTAAGGCAACAAACCATTACCAAAAGACAAATTAAGTTTAGAGTTTTTATAAACAAAGCTTTTGTGTGTATTTGATTCATTGAACAGTTTGGATGCGAATCAGGGATGTTAAAGACACACTCACTAATTTGTTTCCTTTTTTTTTTTAAACTTATGGTTCCAAGATGCCAACCTTTTTATACCTTAACAAATGAGCTGTTCTTGTAATAAAAAAAAAAAATACAATTATGTACACTCACATGAGATGACTCACTTTATTTTATTTCTTGTATAGCTGAAATATCACTTTGTTGCTTATGTGAATACGTTTAAGGCATGCTTTGCATACAAACACGTTTTTGTACAGTAAATTACCAGTAGTATTTTTTGCATAAAACTGTTCTAAAAATCAATGTGGTTATGAAAGAGAAGGAAGTGTCACGTGGCAGTGCCATGTGACTCGTAGCCTAAACTGATGTTTGTCTTTTTTGCCAAACCACTCGTAATGGGGAACACTGGCGGTGTAGTACTACACACACACACACACACACACACACACACACACACACACACACACACACGGCATCTCCATCCCGTTCCTAACCAAAGGCAGCTGCGAACATACGAACGTTAAACTTGGAGTACCGGAGATGACAGTGGAATCTCGTTATGTTTATTCCATGGAAAAATGAGGGGGAAACTGTTTATATTGTACGGCCGGAGACCCTCCGATGCAGATCATGTTAAACTGGGCTTGTATAAAGAAAGGGAGGAGAGAGGGTTACAGTAATTGGTGCTGTTCTGGTGGCGTGTATGGGCCACGGGCGTGAGGGAGAGAGTGAGTCATCATCGGCGCCTAAACGCAGAGCTGCCACGCTGGCAAGGCCACAGTCTATTCTGCCTTTTGCGGAATTTGAAACAAAACATATTTATGCATATTGATAGATCTAAAGTAGGTATTGATGTGTGACCCTAACACACTTTGTTTGTCAATGCAGAAAGAGAGGAGACTTAGGTCTGCAAGATCTCAGCTCTCCTCCATCATTGTTCTATCTTGGAAAAAATGCGTTTTGAATTGACATTAAAGATTGTCCTCATTTGTGGCAGACTAGACAGAAGGATCAGATAAATCATGTAATGCTGTTTCACTCCGAGGGAAATAGTTTTAGGATCTGTCATGTGCTAATGAATCAGGGAGGAGGAATAATGTTCTCTTTGTATTGGGTGTTCAAATTCAGCCGCGGTTACAGGATCTGGGCTTATTATGGGACCACACCCTTCCAAACCACCATTAGGATTTAGAAGAACTTTTATAATTTTTTGTATTAATCATTTTCCTGAGGCTATACCTTTATCTCTGTTCACTTGGAACATCAGTATAAGCAGTAATTTTTTGATCAAATGTTTTTGTCTCTTATGTGTGTGTATATGTATGTGTGTGTATATAGTGCTGGGTAGTAACTGATTACATGTAATCCAGATTAATAATCAATTAAAAAAAATTAAGTACTTGTAATTAGAGCATATTACATTTTAAAATGCTTGTAAACTGATTACAGTTACTTTTTTATGGATTACATGATTATGTATTATTCTCACAATGCCAGTAAATTATTCTTAATTGATTGATTCTGGACATGTGGACAAAAATATTTTAAACTTGGAAAACTGTGGGCGTGTCGTTGTTTATTAATGTGCATTTAATGCAGGGATTCCCAAACATTTTTGTTACCCTTTAAAATGCAACATTTGCTTGAAATATCGCTGAGAAAATGTATATTTCAGTAATTTAACTCATTAACTCATTCACATGTCTACAGTTCTCTAAAGTTGGTTAATGGTCATGTTGACTTGCAGGTAAGCTAAAATATTATATTTTGAATGTACAAGTGTTTAAATTACATTTTTTGACTTTTTTATGCTTGAATTAATTTATTAGGTTTTTATCAACTCACTGTTCATTGTCTATTAACTCACTCTATCAACTCACTATATATATATATATATATATATATATATATATATATATTTTTTTTTTTTTAATCAATATGGTATGTTTAATGATAAGTTTAAAATGAGTTTGAACAAAAGTACTCTAAAAAAAAAGTAGTTATAGTAGATTACATTACCAAAAAATAAGTAATCTAGTAATCTTAATTCGGTTTCATGTGGACGCAGATATTTCTTAAGGCAAGGGTAAAAAAAGATCGGATAGGGAAAGCTCTGGCTTCGTGTAGACGTAGCCAAAAAAAGTAGTCCGATTACATTACCTAAAAAGGAATAATCTATATATGGTATGTTTAATGGAGAGTTTAAAACAAGTTTGATCAAAAGTAATCTAAAAGTACTCTTAAAAAAAAGTAGTCAGATTACATTACCTAAAAATTAGTAAATATGTTACTAATACAGTTTTCATCATGTAGATTGTAATCATTAACAGACTACAATTTGTTAGTAATCTACCCATTTCTGTGTGTGTGTGTGTGTGTGTGTGTGTAATATATATATATATATACACACACACACACACACACACACACACACACACTCACACACACGCATACGTATACATTATAATGCCTGAAACTTTTTTTTTAACTTAAGATGTATTAGAGCAAATAGAGCCCAGACAAACCATAATTATTCTTTGAGAGACTAACAAGACTTTGGGTATCTGCACCAACAAAATTGCACAACTATCTGGAACATAAAGTCGTTCAACAGATCTGCTACCTGTATGTATCAAATAACAGGTAGTGTTAGTGGAAATTTTTAACTACCAAATAGATTTTAGACTCATCCATAATGTAATATGATGTCTATAGTAGGTCATGCTTACTCTAGTTTTTCCCAGCTGGTGTAAGACTCTGTCAAGATTTATGTCTTTTTAATGTTATTCTTAAATTTCTAACCATTACAGTTGGCCAATTCTGGTTCTGCATTGGTCTATTTTTAGTGTTTATATTAGAGCATATTGTACAACTCAGTCACCGTCTTTTTCCTCCTGACAATACATTTTTCTTTCTGTATGTTTCGTTTGGTCTCCATAGAGATCTCATGGTGGGCCCCCGGCCAGCTGAAGTGAGTCAGAAGCGCCTCGACAATTAAAAAGGAAACGTTTATTCATAGTACAGTGGGAAAATGGGGAACCCCTATGTGAGACGTTTCTGTTTTAAGACTGAGTTGCGTGGCCGCTCCACCCATATTGTAAAGTGGAAAGTAGAAGTCACATTTACGTCAAAAGCAGTGAATCGATGTATTATACAGCTGAATCTAGGATGAGGAGGTAGAACTTGGGGTTTAGTGATAAGGAATTGAATTGCACTTGAATATGTTTTACTCTGTATTTAAAACACTGGAACACTTTTACATACAGGAAGTAAATTTCATCGTTGTTCATTCAGCTAATCGCCTTTCAACAGAATTAAAAATCAATTATTGTTGGAATATGGCAGGATTAGGAAACAAATTACTTTAAATACTGACCCTAGTGAAAAATAAATATACTAAAATGTATTTGAAATGCATTTATTTCATGCTATATATACTACAGATACATTTACATATCTATGTACTTAAATACTCTAAAATACCCTGCAGTTGTATTTTTAGTATAGCAAACTGGTATACTTACCCCCACAGAAGAGGCTTAAGCCTAGTCCCAGACTAAAATGTAAGTCTGAGCTGTTTCAGCTGAAACAAACTTGCACAGATTTATCTTAAAACATGCCAGTGCCTTTGTTTTGTCTTAAGATGCACACCAGTAATGTTTTTTTCTAAGGCACATTTATAAAAATTACTTAAAAGTCCTCTGGACTAATCCTGGTTTAGTCTAAGCCCTGTCTGTGAAACCAGGCCTTTAAGTTTAACTTTAATTGGTGCTTAATGCACTTTAATTGTGCGGAAATAGTGCTGAAGTCCAACTAAAGATATGCTGAAGTATATTTGATTGTGCTAAAGTGAAACTATTGCTAGTATACTTCAGGTACACTGTAAATATCTTGCATTTAAAGGCCCGTATTATTCACAGATCATCCAATCCTTATTAATAATGACATTAAAACAGCTTTTAGGCTTAATAATAAGAAATGTGCATTGTGCACAACTCCAAATAAAATTTAATTTACATTTCTATTATATAAGTAGTCTCAAGTAAATATGTTAATGGATTTGAACGGTACTTCAATATATGAATTTTTTTAGTATGTGAGACCATGATCTGCGCTCACAAAAATAGTCTTCTTTTTAGAGTTTATTTTACATGAATCAGCAACAAAACACACTAAAGAAGGCATTGAGCTGAAACGTTCTAAATAAACGTACTTTTTTACTAGAGTAGACATTAAACAGATTTCCACAAGTTTCCTTGATGCTTACACAGACATACAAGCTTAAACTTTGTCCAGTTGTAAAACCATAAAATGGTCATAAAACACTTAACTGAAGATACAATGAATTTTCATTGTAACATTTTGTATTCCGTGCAAATATTTTTATATTTAGCAAACATAGATTGTAGTAAAAGTTTTTTGTATGAGCTTCCTCTCAAAACCTCCAGTTTTGGTCCTATCATATTGATGAAGTGTTATCAGACTGTTGCGGTTTTACTATATGCTTTTTATGGCATTACATGTGCTTTGATAAACGCCTACGGTAATTTTTCTTCTCAAAACCTCCAGCTGTTGCAGGTGACAGCTGTCATGTGGTGCTTTTTGTGAAGCTGGAGTTTTAGCAGTAAATACAGTGTTAGAGAGAAGACCGAAATTCAGAGAATGCACTCACACACAAGACCTGAGGGTGTGCGCGTGATCGTCCACAACTTTATTTGATGTGGTTTTTGACTAAGTACATTTAAATGAATGGCTATCAGTTTTATTAACACTTAATCTGTGGGAAGTATGTATCTGCTTTTGATTTTAACCTTTCAAATGGATGGTTTCAGCTCCCTTGTTTTTTTTTTTAATGTTGGGGAAACCCTGTTTGTGGTCTACGTGTTCTCAGAGATGGTCACATGTGAAATATTTCCACGATACTTTGCCATGGTAACATGGCAAAACATTCAAAGGGCTTTATTTTGTGGGTTTCTTTTTCGTCACAAAAGAGGACAAAGATAGCTGTGATTCATAGAGGGGCTGGAGGCCGACCTGGAACATTCCTCTCCTCCTCTCTTTCTCTCTCTCCCTCAACTGGCTCTTTTTGTGCCTGAAATGTTTCCACTGGATCAAAGATGCCAAGCCAAACCCTTTTCCCCTTTATTCTCCTACACACACATACAACTCTGCACACAAAATACACACTTTTAATGAAACCTTACTGGAATTGAGCTTTTTTTAATAAGCACTTGAGTTTTGTAGTATTTTACTCAACGTATTATATAACACACTTTATTTTCCAGTTAGTTTAGCTCCCATCGCTCAAATTTAGATTCATTCAAAGTTGTCCATTTGCTGTGTAAACTTCGACAAGGTTGGTTTAGTCAGCAAGGACAATGTGACTCGGAGCAGAGGTGATGATAACACATGTTCTCCTATTGTCTACTTTAAACAGCCTCTGGTTGGTTTGGCTTCCTGTGGGCAGATCCTGGAGATGTTGGAAACTAAATAAAACAAAGTAAAACAAATACAAATATATATATAGAAAATATTTGAACAACATTAGACCACATGAGGCCCTTAAAGTTTTATTGTTTTTTTTCCAAATCTGCTCAATATTGTGTAACCAGAGTAAGTACAGCACATTTATGGCGCTGACAGGAACGCGCTGGTTTTTAATTACCAAATGTCCTAAAAAACAGAAGAGGTTATGTTTCTGGTGTGTTTACTGTTAGCTTAGTACAAATATGCCCACCCACTGTTTACACACCTTCATTGTAACCCACCTACTTTACTGTAGCCCCTTCAGACTAAAGTAGCAAATTCTCCCCCCTCTCTGGCTCCATTAAAGTTTTAATGAGCAGATTTAGGTTAACTTTTCCATATAAACACCATATCCCGCTAAGGAACAATGCTTGTTTTTATTTCTGTAGCGTGAACAGCTAAAATTCTGGTTAAACTGTTTGTCAGAAATAGTGATGAATGTCACCTCAAACACCTCTCTGCAAAAGCTCTTGCATATATCTTCCCTGCAGAAAAGATTTTTCCATAATTTTGAATTTCAGTAGCTTCGTAAATACAGTTGAGGTCAAAAGTTTACATCCCCCTTTCAGAATCTGCAAAATTTTATTTTACCAAAATAAGAGGGATCATACAAAATACATGTTATTGTTTATTTAGTACTCACATGAATACGATATATCATATAAAATATGTTTACATATAGTCCACAAGAGAAAATAATAGCTGAATTTATAAAAAGTTACATTCCCTTGGTTCTTAATACTTTGTTCTTACCTGAATGATCCACAGCTGTGTTTTTTTTTTTTTTAGTGATAGTTGTTCGTCCTGAACAGTTAAACTGCCTGCTGTTCTTCAGAAAAATCCTTGAAACATGTAACTATCTTCTGTAGCCTCTGAAGGGAAAAATGTACACATCTCACAAACTTTTCAAAAGTTTTCACCCCCTGGCTTCCTTCTGGAGCATCAGTGACATTTGACCCTTCTGTAATAGTTGCATATGAGTCCCTCAGTTGTCCTAAATATGAAAAGATGGATCTCAAAATCATGCAGTCATTGTTGGAAAGGGTTCAAATACACAAAAATGCTGGAAAACCAGAATTTGTTGGACCTAAAGGATTTTTCTGATGAGCGGGCAGCTTAACTGTTTAGGATAAGCAAGGGACTCATGAACAATTATCACTAAACAAAAAAAAAAAAAAAAATTCAGGTAACAACATAGTATTAAGAACCAAGGGTATGTAAACTTTTGAACGGGGTCATTTTTATAAATTGAAATATTTTCTCTTGTGGACTATATGTGAACATCTTTTATGTGAAATATCTTACTCAGGTCAGTACTAAAACTTTTAATCCCAACCTTAAGTTTAGACTGCTCATTTGCACACTGACATGGTCGACTACTGTTAATGTACAATAAACGTTTTTGAATACTGTATTAGATTTCCATTCGAAATAAAAGCATAAATCTAGGCAACGTGCAGTTGGTTTTAGAGCGAAACGCAAAACATTCACTGATGCGCTTTACTTGGCAGCGCTAAAACCGGAAGTGCATTTGCCAACAACCTGCCAAAATAAAAGCTTGCTGATTTTAGGTTTGAAAGTTCATATAAAAAAAACGGGGGAAAATTTAAATATTTGCATTGTATTTTTTTAGTGTGAGCACCAAACCAAATCTCCAGGTTCTCTCATGAACCAGACTTGAAAAACTTACGTGCACCCGTGCATATTAGTCTTTGAAAGGTTAACGGTTTTTCATGTTCCCAGCCTCATGAAGCTTTTAGTGAAGGTATGTGGCTGTAAAGTGAAGAATGTGACCTAACAAAACCTCTGATGTTGTTGTGAATTGGAAGTTGGTTAAGGAAGGGGGCCCGATGGAATGCTCCTCAGAACAGAGTACAAACTCTAGAAGTTAGTCGCATTAGTGACTTTTTAGTTCGTAGTGCATGCTTGAGTGTACTTTAGTTTAAAAGGAGTTGTGTGTGTGGGAAAGGTGCCTTAGGGAATCAAGTGTGGCAGAGTTTTAATTGTTTCAAGCCCTGTTTGGCCATCAATCACAACTAATTTTGGAGTAGCTATTTTACAGGCCTTGTGAAATCTGATCTGGGAATGCACAAAGAAGAACTCTAAACCTAATCTGATATGACTGTACTTGTACTTTATTGTCTTTCTATATTTTAAAACTGCAAACCTGAACCTTAATTCACTTGACGCCACAACATTGAAGTCATTTATTGAAGTGTTTACCATTCTGTGTTTTTATTAAGGTTTGTGTAGTTCCTCTCTGCAATTTTCGAAATGAACAACACTGCAGTCCCACACATATGGTTTAAATTCACTGTTGGAGGCCCAAATCCTGCTCTCTTTCTGAGAGAGGGTTCTTATGATTATTGTTTACAGATTTTAAAGGGTCCTTGGTTTTGGTACAAAATCCCAGGCAAAATTGTGGGTAGTCTGGTGTTCATTTGCACTGAACTGATTATTCCTACTTGGCAAACATATTCAGTCAAGCTTATGGATCTAAATCAGATGCATATTTTACAGTCTTAGATCAGTTCTGACAGCCGAAAGGATTTGATCCTCTCCTGAGGGGCTTTACTCGGGCCACAGTGCCCTGCTAGTGTAGTTGCTCGCACTTTTTTGATACAAGAGACTTTCTACTCAAACCGCAACATGCACGAACGAATATAATAATCCGTCTATACAGAATCTAATTGAGATAATTGTATACCTCTGTGTGCCGAGATGAAAAAATGCTTTAATGCCTTCTTTGTATTTTTATGACTGTAGGAATAATAAGAAAGAGGCGGATCTGGAATCGGCTATGGCCAGACTGAAGGACCTGGAAGCTCTGCTGAACTCCAAGGATGCATCTCTTTCCACAGCACTGGGGGAGAAGAGATCACTGGAGGTCGAAGTCAGAGACCTGAAAGCCCAGCTGGCAAAGGTGATGATTCTATAAAAAGTTGCATGTCTAAGAGTTTGGGTGGTGTGGTACTGTGGTTAAAGATCTGGGTTAGTGACCAAAAGGTTGCAGTTTGTGCCATTACTTTGGTTATCTATGTAATACATGTACTGGAAGATTTTGTGAAGCATTTAAAAGCAACCTTCTTGCTTAGGGGAACAGGATTAAGCTCTAATTTTGCCAATATATTATTATTATCACATAAAAACAGCCATATTAATTCCCGGTTAAAATATATTATGTTATAATATATTATATTATATGTATAATATATTATAAATTATGTTCATGTATGTTTGGGCATCAGAATTGTATGTACACTGACTTTCAAAATTTTGGGATCAGTAAGACTTTTAATCTTTTTTTTTCTAGAGCAGGACTGCCCAACCCTGTTCCTGGAGATCTGCCTTCCTGCAGAGTTTAGTTCCAACCCTGATCAAACACACCTGTCTGTAATTATCAAGTGCTCCTTCAGATTCAAATTAGTTTGATCAGGGTTGGAGCTGAACTCTGCAGGAAGGTAGATCTCCAGGAATAGGGTTGAGCACCCCTGTTCTAGAGCTTTCTTATGCTCATTAAATTTCATTCATTTGATCAAAAAAACAGAAAAAAGGCAATATTTATGGCAATATAATATGAAATACTATTGCGATTTAAAATAACAGTTTTCTAATTTAATATACTTTAAAATATAATTTATTTCTGTGAGGCAAAACTGAATTTTCAGCATCATTACTCCAGTCTTCAGTGTCACAGTCCTTCAGAAATCATTCTAATATGATTTGTTATCAGTGATGGAAACAGTTGTGCTGCTTAATATTTGGAATAAAAGTATAATATGTTTTTCTGAATAAAAGTATTAATTTCTTTCAAACAAAGAAAAAAACAAATTTCTATTTTAAATAAATGCTGTTTTTTGTAATGTTTTATTCATCAAAGAATCCTGAAAAAATAACCACAGGTTCCAAAAAAAAAGCAGTACAACTGTTTCCAACATTGATAATAAATCAGCAGTAGAATGATTTCTGAAGGATCATATGACACTGAAGACTGGAGTAATGATGCTGAAAATTTAGCTTTGCATCACAGAAAGAAATTATATTTTAAAATATATTAAAATAGAAAACAGTTATTTTATAATGCAATATTACTGTTTTTTTCAGAATTTTAATTAAATAAGCACAGCTTTGAAGAGCAGAAAAGACTTCTTCAAAAAACTTACTGTAAAAATCTTACTGATCCCAAAACTTAGTGAAAAAAAAATAAAAAAATATTTATTTTTCTTAAATCTTATTAAGTTTGCGAAGTACATTTATCTTGTTTAGATAAGTGGTTCTCAACCAGGGATCTTAAACTTACATAAATATTTATTTTCATTTATTTATTTTAAAATGTTTTTCTTTTTCTTTTAGTATTATTACAACAGAAATACCAGCTTAGATAGCAGGGGTTTCTTATTTGTCTTGGACACAGAAAGGCCTTGGAGTCAAAAAGGTTGAGAGCCACAAGATTAGATGTTTTATATTTTTATAAGAAAACAAGACTTGCATGGTGTAATAGGTTTTTAACAAGTATTTTGTGTAGCACATTGCTTTGTACTTTGAATTTATATAGAACTAAGCGAAGTGAATATGTCTGTTGCAGGTGGAGGGCAGTCTGATGGATGCTAAGAAGCAGCTACAGGATGAAATGCTACGACGTGTGGATGCTGAGAACCGAATCCAGACTCTGAAGGAGGAGCTGGAATTCCAGAAGAACATCTACTCTGAGGTTTCACAAACACATCTACTTATGCTGAGCTCTCCTTTGCAGTAGTCACTTCTACCTGCTAACATATTTAAGTCAATTACCGATTCTGAAACAAAGACATGCAGGACTTTCTCTGCTACTATAACCTAATGTTTTTTTTGTTTTTTGTTTTTACAGGAGATCCGTGAGTCTAAGCGCAGACATGAGTCACGTTTGGTGGAAGTCGACAGTGGCCGCCAGCAGGACTTTGAGAGTAAACTGGCCGAGGCTTTGACTGATCTCCGCAACCAACATGAAGAGCAAGTTCGCATCTACAAAGAAGAAATTGAGAAGACCTACAACTCTAAGGTAACAGAACAGTCAAATGTGGTGGATTTTTTTTTAGGCTCTAGGTCTCTATATCTCCCCGGAGGCGTCTGGTTAAACTGGGCCCACCCTGTATACATATTTGCTGACTGATCCGTTGCCAGTCATATTTGTTGTCAAATTTTTACACTTGAAGACATACAGCATAGGGTTTAAAAATACCCGCGGTGCCATTGCATTTTTGAAACGGTAGTGCCGTAAGATACATTGTATGCACGGCAGGAACACTGTTGAAAACGTTCATTTGAACATGCATGCCAGAAGAAACATTACAACTTGATTGCCAAAATGTCCTCCTGTTGTGCTTTGTGTAGTACAGGCTGTGTAATTCAGTGTTTCCCAACACTTCAGTTCAGTTTGAAATGAGAAGGTGCACGCGCACGCCGTTGTTCACGCTGCAGTTTATCAGAAGAGAGGGTCTGATATTCAGACTGTCTAATGCTATTTAAAAAATAGCCGCTCAAGAATCACTTATTAAACATCAAAATGTTTTACAAGAAAGTATTTTCGTATTTTTATTCATTTGCCCACTTTTAGAACAAGTGTAATAATTAGTTTCTGGAAGCATCTTTGCGATCACGAATGCAATTCCATTCATTTACATAGTGGCTTTGCACTTGGTTCTTATCAATCATTATATATATATATATATATATATATATATATATATGTGACCCTGGACCACAAAACCAGTCTTAAGTCGCTGGGGTATGTTTGTAGCAATAGCCAAAAATACATTGTATGGGTCAAAATTATTGATTTTTCTTTTATGCCAAAAATCATTAGGATATTAAGTAAAGATCATGTTCCATGAAGATTTTTTGTAAAATTCCTACTGTAAACCTATCAAAATGTAATTTTTGATTAGTAATATGCATTGTTAAGAACCTAATTTGGAGAACTTTAAAGGTGATTTTCTCAGTATTTTGATTTTTTTGCACCCTCAGATTCCAGATTTTGAAATAGATGTATCTCGGCCAAATATTGTCCTATCTTAACAAACCATATATCAATAGGAAGCTTATTTATTGAGCTTTCATATGATGTATATATCTCAGTTTTGTCAAATTTTACCGTACGACTGGTTTTGTGGTCCAGGGTCACATATGACAACATATAACATTATAAATGAATACATTTTAATATAGAAGCTGCTAACTTACACATTTTAAGATATGCGAGCAAAAATGCTCCTGCAGTTCAGCAATATGACACGAAAAAGATGTTGTAGTTTCGTTTTTGTGTTCGAATCCGCGTTGGTTTGGGCGAATCTCTGATTCACTAAGCCATTCATAAAAACTGTTTTACGTTTCCCATCACATTACATTATTTTCCAACATATTTCTATATTCAGAGTTTTGTTAATTAAATTTGTTAATTGTTAATAGAAACATTAATCTTCTAACATTACTTATGCAATTATAAGTACAGTGTACATGTATAGACACCACATCTAAATGTCACTCCATGCAGCTTCTGTGCGGTGCTAAGATGAGTTTCGTTTACATGATTTCATGGATAACAATAGCCAGTCATTCATTCACATTAATGAAGTATTCAGAGAAAAATCTTGTCTGTTTTCATTTACATTTTTATTTTATTTATGAAATTTAGATTCATTTTGTAAAATTGAATTTTAAACGAACAGAACACTGCATGGTATCGTGATACTACTTGGTATCGCGATACTTCGGCTGGTATAGTATCGTAAGTCATTTTTCTGGTCTCGTGACAACCCTAATACAGCATATCTGTCAGTTAAATGTCATTGTATGTTGTCTATGTGTAGCTGGAGAATGCCCGTCAGTCGGCTGACAGGAACAGCCATTTGGTGGGAGCAGCCCACGAGGAAATGCAGCAGACACGTTTGAGGATGGAGAGTGTGTCCTCTCAGCTCTCTCAGCTGCAGAAACAGGTACACACAAATATTTATTGCAGTACTGGCAAGGCATCAACGTGTTGACAGCTACAGTAGAATAACTTGCAATAGAGCTATCTGCAAATCACTTTTTAATAGAGATAAACTCCACCCTCAGAAATTATGTTGGTACACGCACGCACACGCATATATACAGTACCAGTCAAAAGTTTTTGAACATTTGAACGGTACAACTTTTAATGTTTGCTCACAAAGCCTGCATTTATTTGATCCAAAATCCAGCAAAAGCAGTAAGATGGTGACATATATTGTGACATATAAGTGCTGTCTGTTTGAATACATTTTAAAATGTAATTTATTCCTGTGATTGAAGCTAAATGTTCAGCATCATTTCTCTAGTCTTTAGTGATCCTTCAGAAATCATTCTAATATGCTGATTTTCTGTTCAAGAAACATTTTTATTAGTATCAATATTTAAAACAGCTGAGTACATTTTTTTTTTCAGGATTCTTTGATGAATAGGAAGATCCAAAGAGCGGCATTTATGAAACATGCGAAATAAAAAGCTTTTTAACATTTATACACTATACCATTCAATAGAGGAGAAATTTTAGAAATAGAACTTATTTTATGTTGTTAAAAATATAGATTACATTTTTGCATTTTTATTTATTTTTTTAGATGATTTAATAAAGTTAGATAAGAATATAAGTAAAACATTTATTTAAAAATTATCAATTAACATTGTTAGTTTTTGGTAATTTTTAAATATTAAACTATTAAAACTATTTTAAAACTATTTTTATTATATAACTTTTACTATATACTTTTATTTAGCAAAGGTTGATTTAAATTTTTCAAAAGTGATGACAAATACATTTATAATGTTATAATAGATTTCTATTTGAGATTTCTATTTCTTCTGAACTTTCTATTCATCGAAGAAACCCAAAAAAATTCTACTAAGCTGTTTTCAACATAATAAAAATAAAAAAATGTTTTTTTTTTTTTTATTTCTGAAGGATTGTGTGACTGGAGTAATGATGCTAAAAATATAGCTTTGCAATCACAAGAATAAATTACATTTTAATATATATTCAAATTGAAAACTGTTATTTTAAATAGTAGAATTATTTCAAACTATTTTTTGCTCTACTTCGGATCAAGTAAATATTACCTTTTTAATAAATGTAAAATGAGTTTGAAAATCAGACTTGTAACATTCCTTGACATTATTTAAATTGCACAATTGTGCTCTCTTTATTAGTTGAGTGCTCGTGAGGCGAAGATCCGTGAGCTGGAGGAGTCTCTGTCTAGAGAGAGGGACATGATGCGTCGTCGTATGGAGGAGAAGGAGAAGGAGATGGCCGAAATGAGGCATCGCATGCAGAAACAGTTGGATGAATACCAGGAGCTTCTGGACATTAAACTCGCGCTCGACATGGAGATCAGTGCCTACCGGAAGCTTCTGGAGGGCGAGGAAGAGAGGTGAGAGATGGATTATCGCAAATTTTGTACTAGTAAATAGAGCTGTCAATTGTTTAAAAAACATAATCAATTAATTGCATGATATTCTGATAAATTAATAACATTGACTTGAACAGTATTTGTGGAATAAATATTTAAAAAGTTGATTAAATGACATTTTTAATATTAATTTAGAATTTATTTGATAAAATGTTTATTTTATGTTAATCTTATTAGATAAATTTAATGATTTTTAATTTGAATAATTGCAAATCTAAAAGCAAATATTCTGATTAGTTATTTGCATATATCAATATTTGCTAACTAAAGCCCTCAAATAAAGATGATTATACTGGTGGTGAAAATCAGCCTCATGCATTTTCTCACCAACTGTTCTCACTTCCTTTGCTCTGCTATCCCTGTTTAGGCTGCGTCTCTCCCCGAGTCCTCCTCCCACCCGTGGGGTGACTGTGACCCGCTCCTCTGGTTCTGGCACTCATGCACGTGTGGTCCAGAGCAGCACCAGTCGTACCTCTTCCGGCAGTGCTAAAAAACGGCGCTTGAACGATAACGACAGCGATGCCTCTAGTGTGGTTGGCGGAACTGTTACTCGTACACGCGTTGCTCAGCAGGCCTCTGCCAGCGGCCGCGTGACCGTGGATGAAGTAGACATGGAGGGCAAATATGTACGGCTTAGTAACAAGTCTGACCAGGTGAGAAGGAAATAGAGCTTTGGCAACCAATAAAGAGGAATGAAGTATGATTTACATTTTATTAAATGAATCATCTTCCTCCAGGATCAAAGTATGGGTCACTGGCAGGTGAAGAGGCAGATTGGTTCCGGCACCCCCATTGTCTACAAGTTCCCACCAAAATTTAACCTGAAGGCTGGACAGACTGTCACAGTATGTATTGTTTTACAACAGAACAGTCACTTTTAGTATTTCTTTTAATTCCTGACTCACTTAAGTGTCTCTTTGTTTCAGATCTGGGCTGCAGGAGCTGGAGGAACCCACAACCCTCCTTCTGATCTGGTGTGGAAGACCCAGAACTCTTGGGGCAGTGGAGATCTGTTCCAGACCACCCTCATCAGCTCCAGTGGGGAGGTGGGATAATGTTAAACCGAACCAGCTAGCGTTTTGAATGAGGTTTTATTTGATTTGTGTAGCTAAGTGACTCATCCGCTTCCTTTTTTTCATTCTTTATTTGTGTTTCTCCAGGAAATGGCCATGAGGAAGGTCACACGCACTCTGTTCCAGGATGAGGATGAGGATGATATGGTACTTAGTCACTTGCATGCGTCATAGTTAATGTAGAAAACTCATTTTTTCTTTGCATGATGCATTTTGAGTTTGCCAGGTTAAGTCTAAGTATGAGTAAATGCTCAACGCCAAGACCAAATGTACAGTTGAGGTCAAAAGTGTACATACACTTGATTTTTAATACTGTGTTGTTACCTGAATGATCCACAGCTATGTTTTTTATTTTAATGATTGTAGTTTATGAGTCCCTTGTTTGTCCTGAACAGTTAAACTGCCTGCAGTTCTTCAGAAAAATCCTACAGGTGCCACAGATTATTTGGTTTTTCAGCCTTTTTGTGTATTTGAACCCTTTCCAGCAATGTCTGTATGATTTTGAGATCCATCTTTTCACACTGAGGACAACTGAGGGATTTATATGCGACTATTACAGAAGGTTCAAACGCTCATTGATGCCTCAGAAGGAATCATTAACATTGAGACCTAGGGGTGAAAACTTTTGAACAGAATGAAGATGTGTACATTTTTCTTATTTTGCCTAAATATCATATTTTGTTCAATTAGTACTGCACTTCAGAAGCTACAGAAGATACTTACATGTTTACCAGAAGACAAAATAAGTTAAATTTACCCTGATCTTCAAGTTCAGAAAGTTGAACCTTCTGTAATAGTTGCATATGAGTCCCTCAGTTGTCCTCAGTGTGAAAAGATGGATCTCAAAATCAAACAGTCATTTTTGGAAAGTGTTCAAATACACTAAAAAGAATTTGTGGGACCTGATGGATTTTTCTCAAGAACAGCGGGAAGTTTAACTGTTCAGGACAAACAAGGGACTCATGAACAACTATCACTTAACAAAAAAAAAAAAAAACAGCTTTGGATCATTCAGGTAACAACACAGTATTAAGAATCAAGCGTATGTAAACTTTTGAACAGGGTCGTTTTTATAAATTCAACTATTATTTTCTCTTGTGAAATGTATGTAAACGTCTTTTATGTTAAGTATCTTATTAAATAACTTACATTTTTTAGATTCTGACCTTAACTTTAGCTCAATTGATGTGTATTCATACTAGATGAAGTCTAGCTGCAATCACATAATCGAAATCTGTAGTCTGTTTTAAAAAGATGAATTATTCCTTTAGGTTGACCAAAGTCAAACTTATAAAGTGCATGCAAATGCATTTTCCTGCACAGTATAAGGCGTATAATGTGTTACATAACATTAACATCATCTTGTTTCTTTACACAGTATACTTTTGTTAAAGAATGTTTGTTGGGTTTGTTTGGGTGTAGCCTTCTCACAGTGATTCATAGCGTTAAAATGATCCGAGAGCAGCCAGACTTCATCTCTATAATAAGATCCATTAAGGTTCCCAGTCTCAGTTGTTCTCTGTTTGTTGTCTCCCCCTGCAGGCCGCCCATAGCACATGCGGGGATAGTGAGTACAACCTCCGTAGCCGTACGGTGGTCTGTGGCTCATGCGGGCAGCCATCAGATAGGAACAGCAGCTGCGTGTCGGCCAGCTCTGGAGTGTCGAGCGCGTCTCGCTCATTCAGCAGTGGAGGGGGCCTGCCTGATGCATTTGTCTCTCCCTCGCACTTCATTGTGAGCAATGACAAGCGCAGACAGGTTCGTGAAGTTATTTTTGATTTTGCTGCCTTTCACCAGTACCTTTTCTGTCTCTTATTTTGAGTTTTCAAATATTTTGTGTTAGATGACATAATCTGGTGTAAAAAAAGAAAAAAGAAAAGTTGATTAAAATACATTGATTTTTCTTTTTGTTTTATTACTTTAAGTTTAAAGTCTTAGATTTAAAAATTGTAGATTTTTAATATTATGTTATAATTTTAATAGTATTTTAATAATATTATACAACTTTTTAAAACAACCTTAAGAGTAAAATAAATTGTAAAAAAAATCAGTTAAATTAATGTAACACAAATTTGTCTTTAAGTTTGAAAAGAAATGCTAAAACAATTTTGATCTGATTTATGTAACAAAAAAAAATCAATGAACAAATCAGTGTCAAGTTTCAATAATAGTAATTCAATAAAGATTCAATAATAATAATACACTTGTTTGTAACGAAGACTAAAACATTGCAAATAATCAGAAAAACTAAATAGCAAAGTTTTAATGAATTTTGATGTTTCTACTTTAAAATTTCAGATTTTTTGTAATTGCTTTGTCTTAGATTTAAAAAAATGATACATATTTAATATTGTTTAATTTTTTTTTTCATTTTTTTTTAATCATTTTTAAACAACTTTTAAAACAAAACCATAAGAGTAAAATAATTAATAAAATAAATTGTAAAAATCTATTAAAGAAAGGTGAAAATTATTTTGTCTCATTTTAAGTTTGATAAAAGAAAATGCTAAAACAATTTTGATCTGATTTTTTTATGTAACTAAAAATTAACATTAAAACTAAAATTAAAATTAAAAAATGTTTGTAACTAAGACTAAAACATTACAAATAACATTAAAACTTTTTAAATTAATGAACAAATCAGGGTTAAGTTAGATTAGAGTTAATAATAATAATAATAATTTTGTTTGTAATTAAAACTAAAACATTACAAATAATTAAAAAAAAACTAAGTAGCAGTTTTAATGAGGATTTTGATTAATCAGAATTTATGTAACAAAAAAATTAACATTACAATTTTTAAATCAATGAACAAATCAGTGTGAAGCTAGATTCAATAATAATTGTAATAATAATTGAGTTTGTATCTGCAACTAAAACATTGTATTAGTTTAAAATAAAAATATAAAACATATAAAAATATAAAAAACTATTTTTTTAAATTTTAACATAAAAAAATAACAAAAATCTGAAAAATTAACCAATTCAATTTATTCTATGCTACTTTGATGTTTTTCCGACTTTTTGTTAACACATTAAAATTATGATTAATTGATGTTTGAGAAATGTATTATCAATATACTGCTGTAATATTTTAATCATGATTTAAAACTGAATCATTATAAGAAAAGGTTCGCAGCACATTCAATTTACATGAATTTCTCTCTCTCTTTCACTTTCTCTTAGGCTGGACCCAAACTAGACAACTGCTCCATTATGTAGACTAGCTGTAGACAGCACTGACCATCTGTCCCTTCACACAAACCAGGATTCTTTTTGGATTACGTGTCGTCTTATTACACGATATATTTTGTACTTCACTTTTTGTTTTGTATTTCATAATCTGCAGGGTAGATTTTTGGCTTTTGTATGGCATAAGGCTTCATACGCTAGCAGCTCGTAGGCTGTAGTTTTGCGATTATTATGTACAGTGTTCCTCTATAATATATTTGCATGGTGGCCTGGCAGCAGCTTCAAAGTAATCGTACTGTACTCAGGGAGAGAGGCGAACGGAGCACTTCACACTCACACCATGAGCTCTCAACGGGAATGCTGTCGGAATGCAACACGCACAGTCAATACAATTTCTCCATCACTAAACTCTCATTATAATCAACCTGGTTACCTAGCTCACATGCAAAGACAAATAAACATACAGTGAGCTTCAAGACCAGAAATGAGAGGTCATTTGTCCCAAACTCATTTGTTAGGAAGTAATTTGTCAGTAGGTTTTATGGTGTTTTCACGCTACCTCTCGCAGTTACTTGATCAAAATTATGTGCACCTACAAAAGGGAAAGGAAAGTGAGTGATTCTATGCAGTTTTGTTGCAACTCCAAGATAGAAATATGAATACAGATGTTCTGGATGTATAACGGCTTACAATTGCACAGTTGAATTGGTACTTTGTGTCTTTTGGCAGTGCGTTTACAAGCTCTGACTAGACTGCAGTATGTCGTGTCTTGCGTAATAAGTGTTATGGGATGTTTCTGAAAGACTTGAAGCAACTATAAATCTAATCCAAAGAAAATCTCCTTAGCAGTTTGTCAACATGTTAAAACAAAAGCGTATTGATTGTTTTAGAAAATGCATTTTTGAAGTTTATTTGCAGAGAAAGACATGTGTCATGTATTATGTTACCAGAGAATCATGTTGTGTTTAAAGTACTGAGTAACTATTGCAGGTTTAAAGAGATGTATTTTTGTTTTCGAGCTTAAATATGCAAACGACCAGGTCATTCCCAGCTTTAATGTTTTGTTATTGTTTTTTACGACAACACTTGAAATGTTTGAGTTTTATTGAAAGCTCAAACTTACATGTACACTAATGGGACTGAGTGTTGATTTGCTCTTGTCACTCCTCTCTTGCAGTAGATGATCCAGTTCCTCTCCTGGATGGCTGTAAGGCTCTGGTAATCTGAGCAGTCTGTCCTTTCCTTCACTGCGCACAAGTCCAGTCTGTTTAGGGCAGTTTGAGAATCAAAATCTAAACTTAAAACAAAAATTAGATTCAGAACAGCTTTCATCATAGGAAATCAAGACCATAACCGAGCCTCCTCACAGCTGTCCAGAAAGAGGACTGGATATTGCTGACATTAAACATTTATTTTATTGCTTTGCAAAGCTTTGGGTTTCTAAAGGAGAATTTGGGGATAGTACATCTATTTTTTTTCTATATATATATATATATATACACTTAAGAACTGTGGTTTTGTATCTCCACTTAAATAGCCATTGACATTATTGTAATACGCCGTATGTTTTAGTTTTGGAAACTGATTGTGAATTTCAGTTGTTTGTAATTTGGCATCTTTGACATATTTGCCTTATGCAAAGAAAAACTTCTTGAGTATCAATTATAGAGTGCTAAAATAATATTTTTCTTTATTTTGAAATGTTTTTAGTTAGGTGGCTAATTTCATGAAGGCTTTGTATTAAAAAAAGTTTAAACCGACTGCAGGACAATGCAGTGAATGTTTTGTTGATTTTTCTTTATCATTTACTGTTTTGTGAGAAATTTCATATTTGTGAAACCTTGTTGTAAACTGTGCCTTGACATTTTTTCAGTTGAAACAAATAAAGCCGTTTTGACTTTTTCATTTGCTCTGCAACTTAATAGAAATGTTTATGTGTGCGAGTGTGCTTGCTTTTTATTTAATAATTTTTTTAAAATATAATTTAGGCTACTTTATTTTAAAACCTTGTTTGTACTTGAGTTAAACATGGACAGAGTTTCAGTAAGAAGCTTAATCTACTGATTACAATTTAGGGATTACTAGTTTCACAAAACACCCATACATCACGTTTCACAACTGACGTTTACCTCAAGCGTGAGCTCACGAGGAACATGCACTTGACAGTTAGCCGGAAGCGATGTTTTATACTATGAAAATTTCATAATCAAGATAATATATTAAAATAATATGGTAAGACACACTAATTTGCAATATTAAGCAGCAAAACTAGCAAATCAGGGTTGCCAGGTTTTCACATCAGAACCTGCCCAATTGCTGCTCCAAACTAAAATTTGCATTTCGGAGGTTAAATATCACGCTTAAAAATCATCAGATGCTGTTGATTTGATTCATTAGGGTCTTAATGAAGAGTCTATAACATATTAAAATAATATAGTAAGACACACCAATTTGCAATATCAAGCAGCAAAACTAGCAAATCAAGGTTGCCAGGTTTTCACAACAAAACTTGCGCAATTGCTGCTCCAAACTAAAATTTGCATTTTAGCGGTTAAATATCACGCTTTAAATAATCAGATGCTGTTGATTTGATTCTTTAGTGTCTTAATGAAGAGTCTATAACGTACTTTGGTAAAAAAAAAATTCTCATTGGTCTCGTAAAATAACACCCTTTTTTCCTTGTCAAACGCGCTTGACCATTATTTTTTTACTATATTTTGATCATATTAATCAGAATGAGCTTTATTGCCAGGTATGTTTACACATACTAGGAATTTGTTTTAGTGACAGAAGCTCCTCAGTGCTACAGAATGACAGTGACATGACAACACAGATTATAAAAAGAACAATATACAAGTATACAAGACAGCTAATGTGTAAAAATAGCAGACACAATATACAAAAATATTCAATTTACTATGTACAGGTATATTAGGTGCAATATTTGAATGTAAGTAAGTATGTGCATTAAATAAAATAACTGAATAATGAGTAAAGAGTGTATAATAGTGTTGTACCGTGATCAAGCGCTCATGAGATGGATTGCCTGTGGAAAGAAACTGTTTCTGTGTCTGGTCGTTTTGGTGCTCAGTGCTCTGTAGCGCTGACCAGATGGTAAAAGTTCAGTGTGAGTGTGCTGGATGTGAGGGGTCCAAAATAATTTTGCCAGCCCTTTTGCGTACTCTGGATAAGTACAGATCCTGAAGGGTAGGGAGGGTTGTACCAATGATTCGTTCAGCAGTCCGGACTATCCGCATAGTCTTCTGAGATCAGATTATCTGGAAGTGATAGTTTATAGTGTAAAAAGTTTAACATAATAGTATTTTTCTCACACGCATCTCATCCACCCTATTCTTCAACTCAGAAGTAAGCCTATTTGAGAGACTTCCGGTTCATTTGCCACTGTCCACCTTGTTTTCAAGTAAGAATGGACTCAGGCATTTGTAAATTTTATGAGTCAGGCTTCCGGTCTCATCTGCGTCTAGCTATAGCTGTACGAAACAGCTGGTTTTGCTGCTTGATATTGCAAATTGGTGCGTCTTAGCAAGTTATTTGAATGTATTATCTTAATACCCTGTTGAAAAAAACAGCATATGCTGGTTAGGTAGGTTTTGATGCTGGTTTACGCTGGTCCTTTTGCTGGTTTATGCTGGTCCTTGACCAGCACATGGCCTGCTAAAGACCAGCATAACCCAGCAAAGGACCAGCATAAACCTGCTAAGGACCAGCTTAAACCAGCATCAAAACATACCTAACCAGCATCCCAGCATCAAAACTACCTAACCAGCATATGCTGTTTTTTTCAGCAGGGTAATGAACACGTTGGTTTGTAGTGCAAACCGTTTTTACCATTTACTGCATGTTGCCATTTTTCTTGTTATTTCCCTATAGAGAGTTTACACTTATGTCACGCTTCCGTCAGCTGCGCGGCCATATTGGAGATACTTGGATGTAAACAACAGCATTGTTTGCATGGTTAAATGTACTACTGCATACATTGTTCTGCTGATTTATGCTGTCGAAACCACAGAAAAAACGTGTGTAAGCTGCTAAATCAAGGAAAGGGCGCAATATTTTGACAAACTCAAGTTAATATGGTAAAGACATGTACATGCAGTATTAATTAAGATATTAGCCTAATATTTCACCTACCTGACCGGAAATGATAAGAACAAACATGAATGTTGTCAAGATTCTTGCCTTGGAAATCCTGGCTCAGTTTGACCAACCGCAAATGCCTTGTTTCTTAAGACAGTTTTTTGCACTCTTCTCCTTGATTTCTTATAACTTTTGGCAGTATGTAGTACTCCAAATGTTTTTTCTGGTCTGACTGGTACAGCCCAAAACATAACAATAATTCACTATTTTCAACAGCAATAATCAGCAAAATATTTGAGTTTTATTTGGTTCAGTGGCATTGTTTACATTCAGTCCCGCCAATATGACTGATTGATGAGGCGAGATGAACCGGAAGTCTCAACTATAGGCTTACTTCCACGTTGAAGAAGAATAACAACCTGCAGTAAATGGCAGTACAAACCAGTGTGTTTGTAATTAAGATAGTATGTTAAAATAATATGGTAAGACACACCAATTTGCAACATCACGCAGCAAACCAGCTATTTTGTTCAGCTAAAAGTGGCTGGACGCGGATGAGACCTAAAGACAAACCCATAAAATTAAAAAATGGCTGCGCCGCTCTTACGGGGAAAATAAGGTGGATTTTCGCTTCGGAAAACATTGATTCATCAGTTGCGGTCATATGGATTAGAGTTATGTTCGTTTTACTTAGTTTTTAAAGCGTCAACTTGGAGGATCCATCACGTACATTAAATGACTCAGAAATAAGCTCCGAGATGGATTATCTATCTACAAATCTCGTCTGGGTCACCATAAGGGTGAGTAAATAGGGCTGTTCGATTCCGAAAATTTTGGAATCGATTCCGATTCCTGGTTCTGGAATCGATTGGACTCGATTCCAGAATCGATTCCTCACTGTTGTTTCGATTCTTTTTCGATTCTTGCTTTTTTAGATTGGAGGAAGCTAATTTCGCAATGAATGAAGGATGTAAAGGTTGTATAAAGTTACCTTCTCATAATATGAAGCTTCATTTGTATATATATACATACTATTTTTCTGTAGCTCTGACTGATTTCAAATTGTAATTTTTTATGCATTGCCCAGGAAATTATTCGTAACCCACAGCTCAGCAGTGGACATGCATTTATTGCATGAATAAAACAAGACGTGACGTGTATAAAATGACAAAATTAGCAAACTATACACTGAAACAAAATAAACAGAACTTTAACAACAACACTGATATAAGAGCTCGTGGCGTAGCTGTCAATCAGATGCGCTCAAGGCCACTTATACGTGCTCTCTGCGTTTTCTTTCAGAGTTATCATTGGCTGATAGAAAGATTAAAATTAGCATTTATTTAAGATGTAAATAAGATCAAGACACATCATGACCTATTCTGTCGTGCAGCACTCAAAATTGTGGACAACATGAGCCGTTCTCCCGTAAAATAACATCTGAATCGTTTTTTGAACTGGTTCATTTAATGATCTATCCGAACGAATCTTTTCGTGGAAATGTATCAGGCTATAATAACTATTAGCGAGCAAGAGGCAAATTAATGGGTGCTTCTCAAACTGAAGGCTGCATCCTTAAACTCAGACGAGTTTAGTAATGAGTCGTTTTTATTGAGTTTATTTTCGTCAATCGACGTTTGATGACTTGCAGCCGAAATGCAGCCTTCATGGAATGCAGCCTTTCGTTTAAGAGGTAAGTTTTGTTGAACTGAAAACGGCTCTGAATTAGGAGACGATTCCCCTTGAGAGGATCGATTCCAAACGTTGGAATCGACTCTCGATTCCCAATGCCTCGGAATCGATTCTTTTTGGAATCGATTCCCAGCCCTATGAGTAAAACAGAGAAATTTATTTTTTGGTTGTAGTATACCTTTAGTCACAGACAATAATGAGATTCATGACAAGTTGTGCTTGAAAACCTTGATTTTATTTACACTATTTACAATTCTTATGGTTAAACTCAACTGACATTCATAGCAAAATGTTCCCGATGCTGGATCTTACAAACATGAAAACTTGTTTTGTAGCTGTTATAGTCATTTACACCCTGATTACCAGATTAGTTAAGAAACATGAATAGCATTTAAAACAGAAAAATATGTAGCATTTAACCCATTAATGCCCAGATATTTCGTATTAATATCTTTACTTGTACATCTTTTATATGAGCATACGTGCAGTTCTTTTGCAGTTTTCACATAAGATTTAATACAGCAACTTGTGATAGGTGAAAAGATTTTTGTATAGAAGCTCGTCGAGTCGTCCAGCAAGTTCTAAGGTTGTCTTTTTTATGGCAGTAGTTTAGCGACCCAAAAATACTGTCGGAAGAAAATGAGTAACAAAGTTCCTAGCAGTGGGTTAAATGCCTGTAAATTAGATATTTTTCTCCAAGACCATTCGATGGTTGTTGATGTTGTCCAGCAGATGGCAGTGTTGCGCAGTTTTGGTGGCATCCATTCATTCATCTGTAGTGGGCAGTATTTCATTATTCAGTTTGTAAAGCAGACTGTATTTGGCAGTGATTTTAGAGAAGAACCAAAGTCTTTAAGAAGATCAGTGGGGCACTCTTCGTGGCGATGGAGAGGGTGGTCTCCGCACAGGGGGCAGATCATAATGCCCAGGAATGTGGCTGTTGATAGGCATATCATAGTGATTCTGAGGTTCCTGTTCCACAACGTTGCTAAGGGAACAGTGTTCTGAAATACAGTGAACAAACACACTTTAAACGCTGTACCAGACAAAACTCTGTTATCTTATGTCACAATATTTACATTTGCATAAATTTATTTTTGAGACATTTTAGTTATTTACATTTCCGCATATATTTAGGTCATTTTTATATATGTTCTCTATCTAAAATGAATTTTGAGACTAGAAATTATTTTCTGGCCCTCTGAAGTACCTTTTGTAATATATTCTGGCATTGAAAGTTTAAACAAAATTTTTCAATTTGAAAAATATATTGCTGTGTTGTTTACAGTGTATATTTAATAGTTTTTTTTAATTATATATTTAGAATATTTACACTACCAGTCAAAAGTTTTTGAACAGATTTTGATGTTTTTTTTTTCATTAGTCTCTTCTGCTCACCAAGCCTGCATTTATTTGATCCAAAGTACAGCAAAAACAGTACAATTTTGAAATAACTGATTTCTTTCTGAATATATTTAAAAAATGTAATTTATTCCTGTGATTTCAAAGCTGAATTTTTAGTATTATTACTCCAGTCACATGATCCTTCACAAATCATTCTAATAATGATTTGCTGCTCAAAAAACATTTATTAATGTTATTATTATTATGTTGAAAACAGCTGAGTAGAATATTTTTTTTGATAAATAGAACGTTCAGAAGAAATCTTTTGTAACATTATAAATGTCTTTATTAGTGGTGGGCATAGATTAATTTTTTTAATCTAGATTAATCTAGATTAAATCTTGAAATTAATCTAGATTAATCTAGATTAAAATGGCTAATTTGAATTCTGCTGAAGGCATTCAGAATATGTGTGCTACCCAAATAATGACTAGTAAGTCTTTGAGAACGGGTTTCTCAAGCCAGGTGGCGCATTAGACCATGCAGGCGCTCATCTCCTGTTTCCAAAATGCATTACAAACTGCTTGACAATTGCATTTACAACACAATTAACTATACAAACTTGTGTAACCAAGTACTTCTGCTCAAAAGGCTGTACGACGTGCGCGTTCCAGTAAAATATACAGGCGCGCGGGTATGGATAGCCTATCTGCGTGCATCTTCCAATAAACTGCGTTGCTTTTAGAAGCGTCAATTCAGTTGTTGCATATAGTTTAATGTCTTTATTTCGGGATTATCAAAGTAAATTATAACGTGCCCCAGTAAAAAGGGTCTAGCAACGCACGCACCTTCCCTGAAGCGGCTTCATAACTGCATCCATGTCTGGGCGTCTCATTCGATGTGGTAATTTCACAGAAGTTGAAGACTTGTTCTCGCCCCCTACATTGCAATTCAACTAGATATACGTCATCCGCGCTAAAATATCAAGGTGAAAGTCATCATATCTTGCGTAGTTTAGACCCAGCTCCCAACCCAACTTTGAGAATAGATTAACGGCGATATTTTTTTTATCGCGCGATATGAGTCTCACGTTAACGCAGCACGTTAACGCCGATAACGGCCCACCACTAGTCTTTATCATCACTTTTGATCAATTTTCAACATCCCTGCTAAATAAAAGGATTAATTCCTATAATTTCTTCCCAAAAAAAGATATAAAATTATAGTGAAAAAAGTGTATAATGTAAGAAAAACGTTTTATTTCAAATAAATACTGATCTTTGGATTTTTCTGATCATCCAAGAATCCTGAAAATAAGTACTCAACTTTTTAAGTATTGATTATAATAATGATAATAATTAAATAATATTTCTTGAACAGCAAATCAGTATATTAGAATCATTTCTGAAGGATTATGTGACACTAAAGACTGGAGTAATGATGCTGAAAATTTAGCTTTGATCACAGGAAAAAATTACATTTTAAAATTTATTCAAATAAAAAACAGTTATTCTAAAGAGTAAAAATATTTTTACATTTTACAGTTTTAGCTTTACTTTGGATCAAATAAATCCAGGCTTCGTGAACAGAAACATTAAAACAATGTATATTTTATATATTTTGGCCAGAAAATGTAATTCTAAGTTTGTAAATATACATATATTTGCATAAATATGAATTGTAGACATTTTAGTTACTTGTTTTTCCCTACATATTTTCCCCATTTTTTCAAATATATTTTAAAGGAATAATACCCAATTTCTTTTAATAAAACTACCTCTGCATGACAGAGCGGAGGGAGTCATGACTGGTGGGCTGATTTCAGTGTAGGATCTTTCACGAGGCACTGCAGATTTCATCTCCATGTAGCTGCTTTCCGGAGGACAAGGCGGCAGGCCAGGCAGATCTTTGATGGTGGCATATGGGTTCTCACTGTTCAGAGAGCTACTGCTCACTGCCACACATGAATCTTTCAACTCTGCAAACACAACAAGATGCTAGACACAACTAAGATATATAGAAGAACATTCAGAAGAGGAATGTCTGGGGGACTTTTACCTTTGTTGTAGTGCTTCCCAAGAGTAGCACTATAGCTGTAACTTCGATCGATGCCAAAAGCCCCTGCAAACACAATAAGACCACATTCAATTTACTCGGACAACCGCACAGCACAGAGCAAACTAAAAATATAGTGCAGTCATATGGTGAAAACTGTTTCCCAGTATCCATTACCTGGATCTTTAGGTGGCTCCTGGTGTTTCCAGCCTGGAGGAAGAGTTGCATTAGTGTCAGCCGCAAACAGACCTCTCCTCTCTCTCTCCATGTTCTTCAGACTGCAGAAAAGCTGGTTGTTGGTGTTCTGTCAAAGCATAAGACAAAAAGGAAAGTTGTTTCTTTTAAATGTTCAAAATTCGCAGGACAGCGTGCAAACAAGGCGCAGCACATCCGGGTTCTACGTCAGAATATCGGCTTCTTTCTTTGCGCACAAAAAGTATTCTCGTAGCTTCATAACATTAAGGTTGAACCACTGATGTCACATGGACTGTTTTAACGATGTCCTTACTACCTTTCTAGGCCTTAAACATCAAAAATATCTTAAGATGAACGAAGGTCTTATGGGTTTGGAACGACATGAGGGTCAGTAATTAATGACAGAATTTTCATTTTTGAGTGAACTATCCCTTTATACATAATCTGTTGCTCTGCCCAAAACAGACAATGTGTAATGAAACTTAAACATGTAATTAATTTACTTACTGCACTTCCCACTACCGCTGACAAGAGATAACTGCTTTTTTAGAGGGTTATGCATAAATAATTGTATAAATGAAAGATTTAATTCTTATGGAAGCCCATTTCTTATAGAAGTGCATTTCCACCACATAAGAAAAAAGCATGCTTTGGTAAATCATAGCTATGACAAAGTCATAACTATAATATAAAAAGCATGAATTATGATACGCAAAGTCTTCGTTATAAGATAACATGCAAAAATGATTTACTAATTATGATGTTTTAATCTCATAATTGGATTTGGATTGGATTTCAACTTTTTATCAGATTTTTACTGACTTTTTATCTCGTAAATTCATCACATTGCTATGGAAGCCTGCTTCCACCACTAAATAAATAAAATGTTATTGCGACCTTTTCTTAGAATTGTAATAAACTCACAGTTCTGACTGTTTTTTCTTAGAATTGTACAATAAAAACTCTTAATTGCGATGTTATAAATTCAGAATTTCAAGAAAAAAAAGTCAGAATTGCGAGTTTTCATCTAGCAATTCTTAATTTTTTTCTAAGAATTGCTTCATATAAACTAGCAATTGCCAGATATAAAGTAAATATTGTGTCATATAAAGTCACAGTTGTGAGTTATAAAGTCTCAAATTGTGAGATATAAACTGTAAACTATAAACTTTTTTTCTTCTCTGAATTGGGTGACAAACTCACAATTGCGAAAAAAAAAAGTCATAAAATCATTTGTGAGAGAAAAAAGTCTGCATTGCAAGAAAAAAGTCAGAATTGCTAGATATAAACCTGCAATTGCATGAACAATAAGTCAGAATTGCAAGAAAAAAGTCAGAATTGCTAGATATAAACCTGCAATTGCTAGTTACAAAGTCAAAATTGCATGATATAAACTCAAAATTGCGAGTTATAAAGTCAGAATTGCGAGAGGTAAACTCAAAATTCTGACTTTTTTTCTTCAGAATTGGGTGGCAATCTCACTATTGCGAGAAATGAACTTTTTTCTCACCAATGTTTGTATTTTCGAGTTTGTTTTTCGCAATTCTGACTTTTTTTTCTTGCTATTGCAAGTTTATATCTCGCAGTTCTGACTTTTTTTCTCACAATTCTTTTTTTCTCTTGCAATTGAGTTTTTATCTCGCAATTCTGACTTTTTTTCTAAAAACTGTGAGATATAAACTTGCAATTGCAAGTTAAAAAGTCCAATTTTGGGGTGAAAAAAATTATATGTTCTTAGAATTGCAAATTTATATCTCACAATTCTGACTTCTGTCACAATTGCATGTTATAAAGTCAGAATTGCAAGATATAAACTCCCAATTCGGAGAAAAAAAGTCCAAATTGTGAGATAAAAGTCAGAATTGTGAGTTTTTATCTTTATAACTTACAATTCCAAGTTTGTATCTTACAACTCTGAGAAAAAAAGTCAGCATTGCGAGATGTAAACTTGCAATTGCCAAAAAAAAAAAGTCAGAATTGTAAGATAAAAAGTTGAAATTACTTTTTTATTTTTTTATTCGGTGGCAGAAATTGGCTTCCATACATTGTAGATGGAAGGCTGAGTTAAATAGTCTGGGTTCTGGGATGCACACAAATTTAGTGTTTACATTCATTAATTCAGCAGACGCTTTTATCCAATGCAACTTAAAATGAGGAATATAAGAAGCATTTTGTAATAGAGCTAACAAAATTCATAGTGTGCAAAAGTTGGCTAATGACAATTTACATCCCATACGCAGTATTCATATAGTAAGAGTAGAATGCTAGTATGCTACTCCGAACATTGTATATACCATGTTATTATACATATAATACCATAGAATTACTCACCTTGATGCCTCGGTCCTGGTTGTTGGGCAGGTGTGGCAGTGGAGGTCTGTTCTGAGACAGCGTGTGATAACTCGGGTTTGAGTAATAGTGATGGTAGCTGTGCGGTACATCTACAAGAAATAAGCAAATACCAAATAAAAATGTTTTCATATATAAATTAAATGAGGCACTACAAAAAATATCAAAAACTCCAGTGGCTCATACCTGGCACAGCGTATTCTGAACTGACGGTGCGGGTTGAGGAGAAAGACACAACGGGTGTGTTGCTCTGTTTGTCCTGTTGTCTGCGCCGGTACAACAACAGAACAGCCAACAGGAGCACAACCAGAATCACCAGCACCACAATTCCTGCGATCGCACCCCATGAGTCCTTCTCCACTGGAGACACGGGCACCATCATACTAAGCTCTTGCTCTGAAAAACACACAGTCATTTACAATAAACACACTGACAGACAATAACAATGCAAACATTTAATAAAGCAAAAGTATTTTAGGCTTATTTTAATACCTGGTTTGCAGTCCTCGCCTGGTCCAGGTACACAAACACAGTCTCCAGTGTGAGGATCGCAGGAATGGCTGGGGGCACACGAGCAGGTCTGTGCGCAGTTAGTGCCGAATGTCCCAGTCTGACACGCTGCAAAGACAGACATTTGGCAAATGTTTGATGAACTTGTAGAGTGACAAGACATATTGAGCCTGATCCAGGAATAAAAATGTATTTTCAGCTGAGAATTACAGTATGAGTTATTTATTCCGAAACCACATCCAGGAAAACTGGCAAACAGTCTTTTCTAGGAGAAACAACTCTTAATATTCAACTTCAGCCTAATTATTGTAACACACTATGCAGTCATTTTCCTACTCAGTATTTTTGTATACAAATCTAAACATCCTTCAATCAAGTTATATTTACTCAAAGGATTAGTTAATTTCCAGTATGAAAAAATCCTGATCATTTCATCCAAGATTTCTTTCTTCAGTTGAAAAATAATTAATTTTTTCTGGGGAAAACATTAGAGGATTTTTCTCCATACAACAGACTTCAATAGTGGCCAACAGGTTGAAGGTTTCAATGTAGCTTCAAAGGGCTCTACACAATCCTAGCCAAGGAATAAGGGTCTTATCTAGTGAAACAATCAGCTATTTTCTGAAAAAAATATAAACTTTTTAACCACAAATGCACTTCTTGCACTAGCTTGAACTCACATGTTAGGCGAAAGTTCCAACTCAGTGTTTACAAAGCAAACGTGCAAAGAAAGTCAAAAACAAAAAAGGTAAAACAACGATTTTGGACGATTTTGAAGTTGAAGAAGAAAATAAAATGGATTTTTTTTGCCCTCCCCTATGCTTTTGAACTGAAGTACACAGGACAAAGAACAAACCAACCGTGACTTTTCCAACATGGTTACGTAATGCGTGAAGATGTGCATCGTAGAGCTAGTGCAAGATGAGCAATTGTGGTTAAAGAGTATACACATTTGTATACTTTTTTTAGAAAATGACTTTTCGTTTTGCTAGATGAGACCCTTTTCCTCATCTAGGATCATGTAGAGCCCTTAAAAGCTGCACTGAAACTGCAATTTGGATCTTCAACCCGTTGGCCACCATTGAAGTCCACTATATGGAGAAAAATCCTAGAATGTTTTCCTTAGAAAACCTTAATTTCTTTTCGAATTAAGTGGGGTAAGAAAAATCAACTTCATTCAGAAGAAAAACAAGTTTATTTTTGTTACCACATTGGCAGATATTTTTCTTGTTTTACCTCACTTCTCAGAAAACGAAACATCTTATGTCACTTTGCATAAGATATGAAAACGAAATCAAATAATCTCTCAGAAACTCACATGAAGAGCAGTCCGGTCCAGTCCATCCGGCGGGACAGAGGCACAAACCATCCTGGTGATGACATGTTGCATTGTTGGTGCACTTGCACACATTGCTACAATGGCGTCCATACCGGCCAAGTGGGCAGGCTAGGAGTCAATCAAAAACAGCAATTAAATGATTTACACAAGCCTTAAAATAGCGGATTATTCTGTAGACTATTTGCTGCTGTGGATGTTTTAGGTTTAAAAAGCTAATTCACACAAAAATGACAATTCTGTTATTTTATTTACATTATTTACTCACCTTCATGTTGTTCCAAAATTGTATGCTGTTATTTTTCAATGAGTAATGACTTAAATGGACTTTTATAGTGCTTATAGCTTTTTTAGTCCTTGACAGATGTGGTCACTATGAACAGTCATAACTGCTTTGAAATTCTCCTTTTGTGTTTGATTTTAAATTAAAAATGACATGAGGGTGAATAAATAATGGAAATGTTTTACTTTTACATGTGCATGTTTATATCTAACCTTGTTCACACAGGTGTCCGGTATATCCAGGCAGACACAGACAATCGCCTGTTATGTGATGACAGGAGGAGGCATGTACACATGATGGACATTGACGGCTACACCGCTCTCCGAACAGACCAGCACTGCACACTACAAAGAAAATGAAAAGAGCACTGTCTAAACCAGCTCTAATGTGACCTGAACTATTAGAGACGCCATTGGATGCACAGACAGGTATATATATACTCACTGTGTTGACACTGTGCTCCCCAGAATCCGGGTTTGCATAGGCAGGTTCCCGTATGTGCCTGACAGGTGGCGCTGTTGAGGCAGGAGCAGGTCTGGTTGCACTGAAGGCCCCATGTTCCCTCTGGACATTGTTGTGTGCAGCGCAGACCTGCAGAAAAATGAAAGACACGCTCTAATATCCTATTTTAATAGCAGTATAATACAGTAGGCCTTATACAGTTGAAGTCAAAAGTTTGCACACACGTTGCAGAATCTGCAAAATGTTCTTTATTTTACCAAAATAACAGGGATCATACAAAATGCATGTTATTTTTGATTTATTACGGACCTGAATACGATATTTCACATAAAAGAAGTTTAAGTATAGTCCACAAGAGAAAGTAATAGCTGAATTTATAAAAACCACCATGTTCAAAAGTTTACATACCCTTGATTCTTAATACTGTGTTTTTACCTAAATGATACACAGTTGTGTGTTTTTTTTTTTTGTTTGTTTAGTGACAGTTGTTCGTGAATCCCTTGTTTGTCCTGAGCAGTTAAACTGCCTGCTGTTCTTCCAAAAAACCTTCAGGTCCCACAAATTCTTTGTTTTTTCAGCATTTTTGTGTATCTGAACCCTTTCCAACAGTGTGACTGTATGTAGCTATTAAAAAAGGTTCAAGTGCTCACTGATGCTTCAGAAGGAAAAAACATGCATTTAGAGGGGGCAAAACAATGTGATATTTAGGCAAAATAAGAAAAATGTACACATCCTCATTCCATTCAAAAGTTTTCACCCCCCGCTCTTAATGCATCGCATTTCCTTCTAAAGCATCAGTGAGCGTTTAAACCTTCTGTAACAGTTGTACTAGTCACTCAGTTGTCCTCAGTGTGAAAATATGGATCTCAAAATCATACAGTCATTGTTGGAAAGGGTTCAAATACACAAAAAAATGCTGAAAAACCAAAGCATTTGTGGGACCAGAAGGTTTTTGAACAGCTGTGGATCATTTAGGAAGCAACACAGTATTAAGAATCAAGTGGATGTAAACTTTTGAACAGGGTAATTTTTATTGTCATTTTATTTTCTTTTTTAGACTATATGTTAATGTATAAAAATATCCTGTTCAGGCCAGTCCTAAATAAAAAATAACATGCACTTTGTATGATCCCTCTTATTTTGGTAAAATAATTAACATGTAGCAGATTCTGCAAGCTGTATGTAAACTTTTGACTTCAGCTGTAAATGTGAACGAAGTCCTACCTGTCCAGCCTGGTAAACACAGACACTGGCCTGTAACACTCTCACATCCTTCATCATGCAGACAGTCACATTTGTGTTGACAGCCTGGGCCGAATGTCCCGATCTGTTTAAACCAGAATGGAAATGTAATTCAGAATGATCAAGTAACTCTGAGTCTGCCCAGTGTGATTATACAGCTCTAACATAATTGCTACTTTAATCTGAATGATGGCCATGCAACATGTACTCTAAGAAAAAGAGTGTTATGCATTTGCCATGAGGTTAATAGCTTTTGCTGATGGCATAAAATTACTGCAGATGATTTAGAAGACATATATGCTGAACAGACAATAACACAGATGTCAAATTCAGTTCACAGGAGAAAAAAAGTGTGACTAAAGATGAATTCCCTGCAACTGGTTATTGTAAATCGAATACATGTGCACAGATGATAAAGCAAACTTACTGGACAGGGCTCGTCACAGGAAGCTCCTCTCCAACCTGCGGTGCACTTGCAAGAACCATCAGCAGGGTGGCAGGATGCTCCGTTTGCACACTGACATGTTAAATTGCAACTAGGACCCCACGTGCCCTCTGAACATGCGATAGAACAGTCAATTCCTCTCCATCCTGAACACACAAATACAAAAACACTGTTGGGTGACATTGTTCAATCAATCAAAAATAGTTTATATTTAATATTTTATATTGAGAGAGCATTAGTAAACAGTATTTTATAAAAATTTCCCATTCATTTTGTCTGTTTATTTGTTATTGACTTGTTTGCTGACTTACAGATTCTCTAGATTCTAGACTGAGTGTTTCATTCATGAAATAATTAGTTCATTCTGTCTTTTAAAGGGAACCCTGGTATTAAGACTTGCATGGCTTAATATAACAAATGATGTCTCTTACTCAAATATGTAGTAGGAAACCCATGAAAGATTTACGTTAATTAAAAATCCACATCGTTTTATACATATTTTGGTCATTATTGGTCATTATTTCGATGACGTAAAATGGTTGCACTAAGTGAGCTACTAGCCCTACTTGTTGCTATTTTTACACATCTCTGAAGATACTGATTTGATGCCACATTGTGCGGCTTTTGGTTTTCATTTTCAGTCAAAAGGCAACAAGAGAAGTTTTCACTGCTTTCCTAGTGATACAAAGAGGAGACAAGAATTGGAAGATGCCTGTGGACTAATAAAAATTCCTAAAGACCCACGTCTTTGTTCTCTCCACTTTAGCCCGGATGCCTTTGAGGCTGCTAGTAGACCACAGCTACTGTAAGAGCTAACAAACGGCCGAGACAAGAAACGCTAGATGCCATCCTGGCAGGATGTAAACATGCCAGTGCTTGTCATGACGCCACAGCAACTGAAGGAGTTTCTCAGCTTGGATTTCACTCGATATGTGGGGGCATTAGACTCCTTAAGCCTACCCTTATGTCCATCACCACCTGTAAGCTCTTTCAGTAGCTGTGGTCATCGTATCAATATTTTATTTTTTAGTTATGTAGCGGTAAAAATAACAACAAGTAGTGCCAGTAGCTCCCAAAGTGCAACCATTTCACGTCATCGAAATAATGGCGCCCCCCCATAGTCCAAAATATGTATAAAACAATGTGGATTTTTTAAATAATGTAAATCTTTAATGGGTTTTCTACTACATATTTCAGTAAGAGACATCAATTATGTTATATTAAGGCATACAAGTCTTACCTGGGGTTCCCTTTAATGTTTAATGTGTATCAGAACTTACCTTCTTTACAGAAGCATGTTCCATCGATGGGAGAGCAGGCTATAGAGTTTACACAGGTACAGGGAGACAAGCAGCCCTTCCCATAGAAACCATCCTCACAAAGTTTCTCACAGTGTTGTCCCTACACACACACACACACACACACACACACACAAGAATATTAATGTGGAATATTATGTGGTATTTAGGAAGTTATTTTGTTTGTGATCATGTCTGTCCACTCACCCTGTATCCGGGCGCACAGTGGCACTCGCCTGTCACTGTGTCACACATCCCTCCATTCACACAGAGACAGGGCTCCAGGCAACCGTTACCGTAGTGACCTTGAGCACAGGTTTCATTACAGTATAGCCCCGCCCACCCAGGCTGACAGGTACACTCCCCCTTCAGAGGATGACAGCTGTAATATCCATGACACAATCAGTACATAGAATGACACATGGGGAAATTACTCAAGCTAAATTAAAAAAAAAAAAAAATTTGTTATCAAACAGCATTTGGTTATTAAATACAATGATTAATTGGTTAATAGAACTAATTGGTCAGTTGTTATTAACTAAAACTACTAAATATATTGAGAAAAAATTCTAATAATTTAATCACCCCCATGTCATCCAAGATGTTCATATCTTTCTTTCTTCAGTCACAAATGAATTAAGTTTTCTTGAGGAAAACATTACAGGATTTTTCTTCATATAGTGGACTTCTGTGGGGGCCAAAGGGTTGAAGGTCCAAATTGCAGTTTCAATTTAGCTTCAAAGTTATCTACGTGATCCCAGCTGAGGAATAAGGGTCTTACCTAGCAAAACAATCTGCCATTTTCTAAAAAATAATAATAAAATATATACTTTTTAACCAAATTGCTCGTCTTGCACTAGCTTGACCTCACACATTATATAGTCACATTGAAAAGGTCACATGTGACATAGGCAGAAGTACCAGCCCAGTGTTTACAAAGCTTACAAATTTGTGGCTAAAAAGCATATAATTTTATTATTTTTTTTTTAGAAAATGACAGATCGTTTCTCTATATAAGACCTCGGCTGGAATCATTTAGGGGCATTATAAGCTACATTAAAATGGCAGTTTAGTTCAACTCATTGGTTCCCATTGAAGTCCACTATATGGAGAAAAATCCTGGAATGTTTTTCTCAAAAAATGTAATTTCTTTGCGACTGAGGAACATCTTGGATGAAATGGGGTTGAGTAAATGATCATCAAAATTTTTATTCTGAAAGTAAACTAATCCTTTTAACAAAACTTAATACGAATATTAAAATGATTACATTTATTTAATGAGAATAAAGCTAACCGAAATAGGGAAGTAATGGAAATAAATTACTGAAGTAAAAACTAATAAAAACACAAAAGCGCATAAAATGACAAAAAAAAAACTAATATTAAATGAAAACTGAAAATATATAAATAAAATCTAATTCAAAATGTTAATAAAATGATTGCTAAAATAACACTGGTTCTAAGAACAAAATGCATGGATTTTTTAGTATTAGTTGTGTTCAAACTGTGGCAAATCAAAGTTAGTAATCATCAGTAACAGACATGGAAGCACACAGCACACCTGAGAGTGTTTTGTGAGTTGCAGAGGCAGCGGTGTTCGCAGTGCATGCCGTAGGTCCCTTCAGAACACATCCTGTGATCACAGCGTGGCCCCTTAAACCCCGGCTCGCACAGACAGCCACCGTGGATGTTATAGCACCGTGCTCCGTTAGCACAGTCACACACACCCTTACAGTCCTCACCGTACGTACCCACTGGACACTCCTCGTTACACCTTCACAAGAGACACATGCTCAGTCAATAGGGAATCATACAGTAACATACAACAAGCTGCTCAAAAAAAATTTCTAGAGCTACAAATCCTTAATTACATTACCAGATACTTCAAATGCCCAACTACAACCAATTGCCATTTAGAACATAGTTTCTTAACTGGTGGATTGTGACTCAAAAAAATAAGTGTCAATGCAGACAGTTGGGAAAAAATAATGCAAAATGTAAATATTAAAATGATGCAGACCTTTCTCCAGTGTAGCCTGCATCACACTGACATTGGCCTATTTCTGGATCACAGTGGCCTCCATTATGGCACAAGCATTCTTTAGCACAGTTTGGACCGTAGCGGCCCGGTGGACACCGCTCAGTACATACTGCACCCTAAAACAGAGAGAGAGGCTGAAATTGGATGTTCAACAAAGAATAAGCAAACAAAAAATCCAAACAAATCAACTGATTACTCACCATCCAGCCAGGTGGACACAAACACACCCCTCTCCCCTGGCAGATGCCTCCATTCTGACATGGGCAGCGTGCAGGACAGCGGCTTAGTCTAATGCAAGGCTCCGAGCACCTGAGTGACAGAAATACGTTAACGTGAAAATTCTGATCAATTCAAACCTGGGCAAACAATGGTGTTTTAAGATTGTGAAGTATGGCGTTATTTTAATGACAAATGTCGAAAGCGCATTATTGTAGCGCGAAAGCATATTAATATCATGAGCGAGCACAAATCTCTCTGCTCGCACGCGGATTTCCTTTACTCTCGCACAAAACCGGACGCGCGCTCTCAGATATTCGCTGCTCTCACTTAGACAGAGTGCGTGGACTCAAAATGTGTCTCTCCTCTTGCGCAAAGTGTGTGTGTGCGCGCTCAAACGGTGTTCTGTACACTCGCAAATCTCTCTGTGCTCATGCGCTATATATATATATATATATATATATATATATATGAAGGATTGTTGCTCCTGGATTAAACATTGTCAAAAATGTATCATTATGCATTAAAAAGTATCTCAAAACAAAACTTTTCACTGGAGCCTTTCCTTGACTTTTTATAGTTGTATTCGTTGTTGTATTTCCTATTTTATTGTTGTATTTTCTGTGAATGCATACATGCATCTCTCTGTAATGTACTTTGTAAACACTGTTTTAAAAGGTGCTATATAAATAAAGATTTAACTAATCAGACTTCCATGACTGACCAATGAAACTACTGAAATTAGAGCCTACACTCTAAATCTAATTGGCTGGGAGTGAAGTGCACCTGGAATTATTTTGATAATCAAAGATGGATCTTTATTTTAATTTTTTTCAGTTTAATCATATTTAGCAATGTAAATCAAATGTAGCCTATAGGCCTATGCTAGGAATTGGCTGCTTGGATGATTTGTACATATCATTAACCTCTGTCCAGTTGTATAGTCAAGCAAAGACTTCATATAAAAGGTCAGTGTTGTGTCATTAATTCAGATACTTCAACTGAATTTTCATTGCAATAAATGTTAAAAAGTAACAATTCATATCAAATCAACATTAAATTACTAACTGATACAAAGTATAACACAACAAATGCTCTGCTAGAATCGCTGCTGTTTGGACATTTATTTAGATTTCTTTTTAAATTAGTGTTTGCTTTTAGTTCTGAAAAGTTTTTTTTTTACGAAAACACTTCATATTACCAACAAATTCAATGGCACTCTCCTCTAAAACAGTGAATTGCATTTATATGACAGTTACAGATAATTGCATTGTCTGCAAATGCATTTCTAATAACATAATTCACGTATGTTATGAGAAATACATTAGTATTTATACATAATATTTCACATAACATAACACTTTCATCAGAGGAAATCTGATTGGTTAATAGATTTTGACAATGTTTAATCCAGGACGGAAAATACTTCATATATATATATATATATATATATATATATATATATATATATATATATAGAGCATGAGCACAGAGAGATTTGTGAGTGTGCAGAAATCAATGTTTGAGCGCACGTGCACATACACTTTGCTCAAGGGGAGAGACAGGTTTTAAGTGCGTGCACTCTCTCTAAGCGAGAGCAGCGAATATCTGAGAGCGCGCGTCCGGTTTTGTGCGAGAACAAAGGAAATCCGTGTGCGAGGAGAGAGATTCGTGCTTGCACATGATGTTAATATGCTTTCGCGCTACAATAATGCGCTCTCGACATTTGTCATTAAAATAACGCCATAGTGAAGATGTAAAACCACAAATCGCTATGGAGTAAAAATAATAGATTTTTCAGATGCACACCTTCTTGGCCACTAACCAAATAAGTAAATCTGTTACAGTGAACATCAACTCCTTTAGGGGTTCGTACACATTTTTACAAATAAATTTACATGACTTTTGACTTTTGAGACAGTATTCATGACCTAATGTTCCATTAGTTTACAAAAAGAATACAAATCTGGTCCAATTTATCATAGCAGATGTTAACTAAAATAAAACTATGCTACTCGTTGCTCTCTATTTGTTTTAATAATAAACTCAGGAGGTGCATTTTGTTTTGGAAACTGTTTCAGTCTAACAGTAGTATTTAGGCACAAAAATATACAGAAATTGAATAAACTGTAGATTAAAAACAGATTAAAGTTACAAAAATTATTCAGCCAAGAGCATTGAGTTATTTTCTGTCTTTGTTGTTTGATTAACATTAATGATAGACGGCACAGCTTTATTAGGCTGCTGTCAGAAGACAATGCACAGATCTAATAAACATGTGTTTTCTCTTTCAACAGTTTACATTCACTTAAGACGAAACCGTCTGTGTTTATAAAGATTCTCGCCAGGACAGCCATTTTGACATAATTTTGTTTGTATTTGGCCGCTTTAGTGTGACAAACTATGAAAAATAAATCAATATGATACTCGCAAAGTGACTTTATAAGCGCACACTTTGGACTGTGAGCGCACAGAAACCAGCCTTTGGAGCATGCGAGTACCGAATGGCTTAAAGGTGATGGCATGAGAAATCAAATTCGCCTTGATCCTTTGGGATATAAGAGGTCTTTTTACTATTAAAACATCCTGCAAGTTTTTTAGCTTAAGAGGTCCTTGTCATTATAAACAAAGCATTTATTTAATCAAGCTCCAAAAATGGCTCGTTTTGGATGCTATGGGACAAGGTGATGTTAGCTAGCCCCAGTCGTTTGCATAAACTCTGCCTCCAGAGGGAGATGTCAACATAGGCCACGCCCCTTAAAAACAGCCTGTTTCAGAGAGAGGTTCAGAATGAGGGTTAAAAATACAAATTTTTTCCATGTTTATTTGTTTTTTTTTTGTGCAAAAAACTTTGTAAACATTATAAGTAAACCTCAAGGAACAATAATTTTAAAAAATCCATCTCATGACCCCTTTAAAATGTGCCAATGCGAAGCCACTTTGAGACAAGAAAGAGAGAAGACGTGGTACAGCTGAATCACTTAAGGCGGTTTTCAAATGACTGATTCAAGCTGACAGTCTATGTGGATTTATTTACTCATGTAACCTACATGCTATATTGAATAAATGTGTGGAGGAATTTCCCTCATTTAAAACATGTAAGTTGCGGGAATTAATAAAACTATGTAAACTATGCTATATATGCACAATCCCGCACCGAAATTCAGGACCTGATTAAACATAATTCTATTATACAGAGATTGGTGAAATAAATTTCCGTGACTTTTACAAAAGTTTATTTATTTTTCCAAAGCTGTTACAGGCCTGGAAATTTCCATGACTTATTCAGATTTTTAAAGACCATATAAACCCTGTCTTTTGTACAAAAGTTCAGATTCTGAAGATTTCTGAAACTAATTTTTCACATTTTCATTCAAATTGGTATGCTGGTCATTTAATTTGTAATGGAAAGAAAATGTAATCTGAATATTGTAAAATTAGTACATGAAATAACATGCATGAAGTTAGTGTTGTTGTTAATCAAAAAACTGTTTCAGTAATTCATCAGTAAAATCATAAATGCTGTCTAAGCAGCGAAATGTAATGCATAAATTTAAGATTATTAAAAAAAAAAAACTAATAAAAATGGCATAAATACACTAAACTACTTACTAAAATATAACCGAAAATGAAAATTCGAAAAATACATTTCAAAATATTAATCAAATACTATATGTGACCCTGGACCACAAAACCAGTCATAAGGTTAAATTTTACAAAACTGAGATGTATACATCATATGAAAGCTCAATAAATAAGCTTCCTATTGATATATGATTTGTTAGGATAGGACAATATTTGGCTGAGATACAACTATTTGAAAATCTGGAATCTGAGGGTGCAAAAAAATCAAAATACTTGGAAAATCACCTTTAAAGTTCTCCAAATTAAGTTCTTAACAATGCATTTTACTAATCAAAAATTACATTTTGATATATTTATAGTAGGAATTTTACAAAAAATCTTCATGGAACATGATATTTACTTAATTTCCTAATGATTTTTGGCATAAAAGAAAAATCAATAATTTTGACCCATACCATATATTTTTGGCTATTGCTACAAGTATACCCCAGCGACTTAAGACTGGTTTTGTGGTCCAGGGTCACATATAAACATGGCTTTTCCAATACTAAGACACTCAAATTAAATGTGTGTTTTTGAACTAAGTGATGTTTCATTAACAAATTTCAGGAGGAGCTCGCGCAGATAATTAACACGGCCAATTCATCATCAGCAATCACTACCTAACCAGCCACTCTCCCTATCCAATTACTACAGTTCCTTTAAATAACCAAGCAGTCCTACCTTCAGCTATCTCTGATTCCAGCATCCCTCCCACCCTCCCCTTTTTCTTTTTCTCCGCAGAAAAGCGGGGAGCGCCATTGGGTTCGGGCCAAAGGCCGAGCTCGGACCCCTCTCCCTGGGCAGGGGGAGTGCCCCGGGCTCGGGAATGACTACCGAGCTCGGAGCCCTCTCCCGGACAGCATGCCAAACACGCTTAACTTTACGCTGTTCATTATATGCAAAAGCGAACTAGTGAAATGCAGCAAAGATTAAGAAGACAGATGTTTACTGTACATTACATATATGCATGACACAACTTGTATACATGTATTGTATATAATGTCAGTGAAACCCTTTAAAATTAGGATAATATGATTTTTGTAAAAATATACACGGGCTTATGTGACTAAAGTAAATTCATAATTTGAAACCTTTCCATAATATACAGAGAGCAGTAAGAAACCGCATTATTATTTCAAAGGTACTTCTTGTACTCACAGAGTTCCAGTAAATCCATCTCTGCACACACATTCTCCAGTGGTTTTATTGCAGAATCCTCCTGTTCCACACTGGCACTGCTGCAGACAGCCCTGACCATACAACTTCGCAGGACAGGGGTCCTGACAAAAAGAAAATATGCTTGATTAAAACAATTAAACTGTAAATAGACAGTAATATTAACTTTTTGAATATCGTCTCTCAAATCTCACAGTAAAATGAAAATGTAAAGTATACTTCATCTCAACATAAAATATAAAACCAAGTAATTTACATGCTACCACATCAAGCTCAATAAAGAGGCTGTTGGTGTGGCTGTACCTGGCAGTGTTCACCAGTGTATCCGGCTGGGCATTGACAGCTTCCTTTAATAACGTCACACACTCCCCCGTTCTGGCACTCACAGTGCTGCCTACACTCTGGACCCCAATGCTGGGCATTACATGCTAAACAAAAACACAAATTCAACTAAATCTGAGAGATTGGCAAACACATATTATAAAGTCTGTTTAGATGCATTTCAAAGTGGATTAAAGTGGTTTTCTTATTGTCTTAATTCGGTCTGACTGTGTTTAGTCATTTGAGCAAATCAGTGTTGAAGGATTCCTAAATGCTTCAGAGATTCTCTTGAGCATCCCTGGCATTTAGAGCATAACAAATGGATAGAGTGATTGACCAGAGAATTTGCACGGAGCTCAACAGAAGGAATGAGTTTCAAATGGGAAATTTTACAGATGGAGTTTGGCTGGACCTCAGAGAGAGCTCAGGCCAGTGCTCACACAGGGATTGGATTTCGGTCATGACACAACCTAAACTGATGACACGTAGCCTTTAGGGGTTAAGAGGAGGAATCCATCACAGAAACAGACATGTACACACACACACTCACACAGAGCATGTCAAGATGAAGAGCTCATTACTAAGAAAGCATCTCTGAACTCAAAGAGACCATTATTCAGTGAGGATCTGAGCTCATTTGGCTTCTACGATACTAGTTAACTTCTGTATTCTAATGTATTGAATGGTTTCTTTCTTTGCAAAATGCTAATTATTTTAACAAAATAAGAGGGATCATACGAAATACATGTTTTTTTATTTGGTACTAACCTGAATAAGATATTTCATATAAAAGACGTTTTCATATAATGGTTGAATTTATAAAAATTACCCCGTTCAAAAGTTTACATACACTTGATTCTTAATACTGTGTTGTTACTTGAATGATCAACAGCTGTGTTTTTGTTTTGATTTGTTTTGTGATGTTTATGAGTCCCTTGTTTCTCCTTGTTCTCGAAATCCTTCAGGTCTCACAAATTCTGTGCTGTTTCAGCATTTTTGTGTTTTTGAACCCTTTCTAACAATGACTGTATGATTATAAGATCCATATTTTTATGCTGAGGACAACTGAGGGACTCATATGCAACTATTACAGAAGGTTCAAACACTCACTGATGCTTCAGAACGAAAAACAATGCATTAAGAGACGGAGTGAAAACTTTGAATTTGAATATCAGAGAAAATTTCACTTATTTTGTCTTCTGGGAAACATGAAAATAATTTATGTGGCTTCTCAAGAGCAGTACTTAATGGAAAAAAACCATGATATATAGGCAAAATAAGAAAAATGTACACATCTCCATTCTGTTCAAAAGTTTACACACCTGGCTCTTGATGCATTGTGTTTCCTACTGAAGCCATCAGTGAGCGTTTGAACCAGTGGCGGTTACTGGTCTGTCAAATAGGGGAAGCTCATTTTCGATCTAAAAAATTTTTAAACTCTGTAAAAGTGAAACAAGGAATGTGGTGTATAATTGTGTGAAATGTATGATGAAAATCAAGCAATTTCGCCAAGCAAATATAAAGAAATAGGTTGCAGCAGTTTTTATTTCGACTGAATTTGAGAAATCCGCGATGGGACTGAGCGCAAATAGCTTCAGCGATTCAGTACAAAATCGCTGTCAGTCAAAAGGAGATGCAATCTTTCGACAGACCCTCCAATCATCACGCAGAAGCTCGGAGTCCAGGCCAGCCCACTCCTCATTCACCCCCAGAGACGCTGAGCGTCCGTGGGCGGGACATAATCGCAGCGTTTATCCAATGACCGTCTAGTTTCAAACCAGCGGCATTCAAGTCAATGGACGCTGGGCTTCAATGGGGAAATGCACTGTGACGCTACGGGAATGTATGAGAAGAAAATCAAGTCAGCTGACCTGCTATATCTAACTGATTCTGAACGAACTCTAATGAGAGATGAACGCTTTCTAAAGCATTTTTAGTCAATAAAATGTTAATACAATAGTACATAATTTAACCATTAATTTTGTGACATTATAGGGGAAGCTGAGCTTCCCTTGCAGTCTTAAAGAAATCGCCACTGGTTTGAACCTTCTGCAATAGTTGCATGTGAGTCCCTCAGTTGTCCTCAGTGTGAAAAGATGGATCTTATAATCATACAGTCATTATTGGAAAGGGTTCAAATACACAAAAATGCTGAAAAACCAAAGAATTTGTGAGACCTGAAGAATTTTCTGAAGAACAGCAGGCAGTTTAACTGTTCACTGTATCACTAAACAAATCAATAAATAAATAAAACACAGCTGTGGATCATTCAGGTAACAACACGGTATTAAAGGGGTCCTATTATGCTTTTTACTTTTTGAATTTTAGCCAGTGTGTGGTGTGTATATTTGGGCATAAAAAACATCTACAAAGTTACAAATCTCAAAGTCCACTCCAAAGGGAGATATTTAGTTTTTAAAAACGTCCTTTTCAAGAACTACAAACGAACGGCTCCTTTGGACTACAGCGTTTGTTTTCTGGATGCTATGATGTCACAACGCGGCCCATTAGAATATCATTCGAATAAATCCCGTCTACGGAAATTCAAATCGTTGGCGGGTGGGGAGGGACGAGGTAGGGGATTCGCCTAACTTTAGCGATGTAGCATGGACAGCCGCTTCTGGGATGCTTCAGCGAGCCACAGGGCGGCTCGTATAAACGAGAGCATTGACTAAAGTGTCCGCGAACTGCTCCGGTAGCCGTGCTGGAGCCGCGCCGTTGACATGTGCGAATAGAGGGCCGAAACACATGTGGAGCTGCGGGTGATGTAAACACAAGCATTGACTAGAGTGACGATCATTGGTTGCAGTAAAAGCCTCCTGTAGCAATCCGATGTGTTTTTGTAAGAAAAATATCCATATTTAAAATGTAAGAATCACTTTAATCTAGTTTGCTGCTTTGGGAAGAGGCGTGGCAGGACTGAAACACTGTCGAAGCTGTTCGCCATTTGAAATGCAGTGGGACTGCTAACCAATCACAACACATTTTGTTTTTCGGGAGGCGGACCTTCATCAAACCCGGAACAACTCAAGCCATTTGTGCCAGCCTGGGGAAAAAGCTATTGTAATAATGTAAATTATGTGAAAAATAATGCGAACCACCAAGAATGAGAGCATGTTCTAGTGCACCCCCAAAACAAAATAAAGACTTTGTAAAAGAGCATAATCGGACCCCTTTAAGAATCAAGCGTATGTAAACTTTTGAACAGGGTCATTTTTATAAATTCAACTATTATTTTCTCTTGTGGACTATATGTAAACGTCTTTTATGTCAGATACCTTATTCAGGTCAGTACTAAATAAAAAATAACATGCATTTTGTATGATCCTTCTTATTTTGGTAAAATTAACATTTTGCTGATTCTGCAAGGTGTATGTAAACTTTTGACTTTAACTGTATATATATATATTGCCATTCAAAAGTTTAGGGTCAGTAAGATTTTTTTTTTTAATGTTTTTGAAAATACAAAAAGTATTCTTGTAGCTTTATAATATTACGGTTGAACCACTGCTGTCACATGGACTATTTTAATGATGTCCTTACTACTTTTTTGGGCCTTTAATGTATCAGTTGCGTTGCTGTCTAAACAGGGACAGAAAGCTCTTAGATTTCATCAAAAATATCCTAATTTGATGTTCCTATGGGTTTGGAATGACATGAGGGTGAGTAATTAATGACAGAATTTTTGGCTGAACTAACCCTTTAACGTGCAATGCGAAGGTGCATGACATCACTGTTTTCACAAATCTTTATGATAGTTTTTATATATTCGGCAGACTGTTTGTGAAAGATTTATTCTGAAGTATCTTCTACTTCAGGACAGAGTTTTAAAGTCCCGGGGTCTGACACTTTGACAAGAGGGGAGGTGAATGATTCCAGCACCTCATGTTCACATGTCAGGCTTTAAGAACTGGAGCTCACCAGCTGTCTCCATTCAAACACTCAGCTGACATACAACTAGTGCTCAAAGAAAATTCATAGCACTTTAAACAGACAAGAGGAAGCCTCAGAATTTGATTGATTTTCAACTCAAGGCTGCTTCCATGAGTTACATTACAAGTCCAGCTTTTTGTTCCCAAGCCCCTCTGCCCTGAAGTCCCTCAGGATCAATCAGCCTCATCTGAAATGTCAAACTTGCGATGGAATATTATAAACAATGAATATGAAGCGGATCATTTTCACTCTCTTTGACCATGTGACTGTGACTCTCATGGACAAAGAGAAGGAAAATTATCTGCTTTTTATTTATATTGTCTGAAGGTGAATCAAATATAAGTAGTTTTATCAAACAGCACATTTCCAGTAGATATGGAGGAGCTTTTTTAAATGTGGGAAAATTCCTCTCTAGTCCCTGAGAGGAAAGCTGTTGTTGGGTTAAAGGTCTAGTCTTAAAAGGCACTTTCCCAGAAGCCCATACTTAAATAGTTAGCTGTGAATCTCTTTCTAACGCAAAAATGTATTTATGGACAAGCTTTGTGCAGCATGCCCTGTACCTTTTAGTTTATTCTGAAGGCTGTTTTTTGTAAATACTTAAAAATGATCTTATTTGTATTTTAAACAAACAAGAAGTTGTTTAGCAGTTCCATAGAATTTGGCCTTTGGTCTCTCATGACAGAGTGGGAGAAATGTGTGTTTAAAACCTCAAACCTCTCTAATTTCCCACAAACCTCCCAACACACAGGCATTCAGGAAGTGTCAAGCCTCCTTCTGCCAACTCAAGCTAATAATGGGGTTTCACAGTCCAACCAAACAAAGAGCAGGACCAAATTAAAGAGAAAGGTCTTCTGCTTAGAACCAGAGCTTTGAGTTTCCATTACACTTAGGCAAACTCCACTTAGGAGCCTGTAAGGCATTGTACTCTTCTAAAACCACAGTTTTTCACAGTAAACACTGGATGTTCATGTATTGGACAGTCAGTGTTTCAGTTGTAGAATATGGCAAGCCGTTTTAGCCTAAAATATACTAAGTGTTACTTGTCGTAATTGCATTTTTACTAGTAAAAATTGAATTAGAGAGCTCTATAATTTAATTCCTACTAGTAACAATGCCAATTAGAGAGTGCTCTAGTTCAATTCTTACTAGTAACAATTCCCATTAGAGAGCTCTACAACTGAATTCTTACTAGTAGTGTTGTCAAAAGTCCCGGTACTTCGGTACCAAGTCGGTACTAAAAAAATTAAAACGTTACGGTACCAGGTTTTCTTAAGTACCGGTGGTACCGACTATCCGGTCAACCCGGTTCTTGATACGCTATACAAAAGGTGCGCTCTCACGCACTGCACAGTTGCGCTCTATTCAGCGGTGCTGCTGATGCCGCGGCTCTGACTCCACTTGTTGACAAAAAAAGAGCCAGGCTTGCTCCAAATAGTTTGGATTTGCGGCTGAACAAGGCGAATATCATAGATCATCAAAAAACTATTTGCAAAAGATGTCGTCTAGGTTCTCTCGAAAGGAGGAAACATCAAACTTAAAACACCTCAAAGATCGACTCCGGGATCAAATGAAAGAGTTCAAGTAAGGTAAGTTTCATTTTAATTTCATATTTAGAGCATTATTGCATATTTTAATTTGAATGTCAGACTGAAATAAACATCACCGTTTGTGTAGTGAATCGTTAGCATAAGCGCGGCTAACGCTAATATGCTGGGCCTTAGAATGAATTTGAACCAACGCTCCTATAACTTTTGTTAGAGTAAAAAAAATAAGGACATGATTTATTTACTATTTTTTACACAAATGACATGTGTATCCAAAATATATGTGTTAGAGAATGTACAAATGTATGTGTCGTTAACAATGTTTATGTCCTTAATACGAGTCTGTCAGAAAACGTTCTAGGTTTATTCTTGACTGGATAAATATGAATGCAGTTTGGATTGAATAAAAGTACAATCAAATAAAACACGTTTTATCCCCTGTTTAGTTTGGTAATACTTTAAAATAAGATCAAATTCATGCATCATCTAACATAAACTTAAAGTAAGTGAAACATATTTTTACAACATTAATTCATGTTTGTGAATGTTATTTAATACAAAAAGACATGATCATGTTTGTTCATGTTTAACAGATTAATATGATTTTATGCATTAGTAAATGTTGAAATTAGCCTAACCTCACAAAGAATAATTGCCATGTAATGTTAACTACTGTTTATTGTTAGGCGATGTTATCTAACAAATGAAAATTGTAAAGTGTTTTTAATACTGCAGTTTTCATCTGTGATAGACACTTGTCTTAATATATGTAATCTTATCTTAATTTATTATAACAGCTGAGGTTAGTTTTTTACTGAAAATTCATATTTTGCTGGTGTCAATGATCTAATGTTGCATCTGGTCAGACTTAGGCCATGGCTTTACTTAAGTATATTATATTTCTTTTTACAGTTGCAGATTAAGGAAGATCATGAAAGACCCCAGCGAACTCAAACAGACAACAGTACAGATGTTTTTCAGCAACAGTAGCAGAAATATGACAAAAAGTTTTGGGTGAAGCTTGTTTACATTTTTTATGCCTGTAATTTATTTAGATGTTATTTCATTACTAAAATGTTTACAAATACTTTAACCTGTGAAAAAACTTTTAACAAAATATTACATTAGTATAAAGAATGGCACTGTTTTTTGTACATTTTATTTTTTTTTTATTAATAAAAAATAGTGTGTTGCTCAATTAATGTTATTGTGTTTTGCTTTGGTACCGAAATTGGTACCGAGAACCGTGGATTTTCAATGGTATTGGTACCGAATACTGAAATTTTGGTACCGTGACAACACTACTTACTAGTAACAATTACAATTAAAGCTGCGAGCAGCGATGAACGGGCCCTCGCACCCGGGCTCACCGCCGACCGGTGGCTTCAGGAAAACAGCAAACGGTGGGCAGTATGCTTTTAATACAGTAAATGTAGGAGAAATATGTCAAAGTCACTTAAATGTGCCAAACTTGCCGCTGCCAGCTGGTGGCGCTATGCCTATAACTGATTATTGGCATGTAGATGTGTTCAGGCCAGCACTATTATCAAACATATGAAGTTTGGTGCAGATTGACCTTGGTATGTTTGAGTTAGTGAAATATATGAGATATCCTGCTGCCAACAGGTGGCGCTATGATAATATCTGAATATTGGTCTTTAGGTGTCTTCAGGCCAGGACTCTTACCAAACCTGTGAATTTTGTGGCAGATCAGACATTTTCAGGCTAAGTTATAACCACTTCTATGTCTATGCAGAAACATCAAACTTTGTCAGGCCACCACGGACATGCCCTTTAATGAAAACTCAAGATCTTCACAATTTAACATCTCTAAGGCTTCAAGATCAGACTGAACAAATATAATGTTGATTTAACTAAATGCAATCAATGCAAGGACTTCAGATAAATGCCAACTGTGAACCAGTATGCTACAAATGATGATAAGAACATGATTCATGATGATAGCAAAATGTTATTATTGCTTCCTTTACATCCACCACTTCTGCTTAAATGTCATTGTTACCTATCTGTACAATTTTTGTGTGGATATTGCTTTGCTGGTGACTCCTGTTATAAGACATCACTCTTAAGTGCTACATAACTAATAATCAATAAGGAAGATGGTGCCCAGTTGGCACATGCATTCACAGTAATCCTCTGCTAGTTTGGATTTTAAGTTTACAGAATTGAAAGGGTTACACTTTAAAATCAACACACAGACACATACACACAAAATATAAAATGTTGCCATCCAGTTTCATTTGTTAAAATTAACTATATTAGATAACATGACCAATAAATAAATAGCATTTATTAATGTTAATTAATATTAAGCTAAAAAAAGTATTCATATAAAGTTTATGTACTGTGAATTAACATGAACATGAACACAGTTCATGTGGGTGTACAGCAATACACAATAAAGTGCTCTATAAACTCTTCATTCTTTCAAAATATCTTTAAAAATCAAGTTGAGTATTTTAACGGGGTAATATATATATATTTATAACTGATCTTAAAATTATGGTTTTCAGATGTTTTGAAGAGATAACAATAATGTTTGTTTTGTTGTCAAAGTTTGTCATATTTTTTTATTATTATTATTTTATATTCAATAAATAACACTATGTAAATATTGTCTATCAATGAAGATAAATTGATCATGCTAAAAAGTTGTATTTTTTTAAATCTTTTGCTATGTGACTGAATAGGACAAGTTCATGGTACAGTTAAGTAAAAAATAAATAAAAAACAACAACTGCAAAATACGAACAATGAAAGACAAAGTGACCTTTTATATTTTCTCAAAATATCAGACTCTCAAAGATCAGACATATTTATGTAATTAAAATACATATGTGCATTTTTTGTTCAAAGATGGTCTGTAGGATGGCTCTCTACTCTGTCACCCTCTCTGCCTCTCACCCCTCCCCCCTGCAATAATGAGCTTCTCTGTGCCTGACTGAACGCACACACATACTGTAGAGACATTCACCAGAGTGACAGCAGGATTCTGAGTTATTTTTTTAATTTTCTTTAATTCATTGAAGCTTGTATAAAATTTATATTTCCAGCACTTGCTCAGAATGATTAGATCTCTGTGTGAAAAAAGTTTTAAAGAGTTTGGATGCTGCACTTTAAAGATATAAAAAATTAGGGTTATGTTTTTTACTATATCTTTAAAAAATCACCACGTCAACACCGTTCGAGATATCCAAAATCCGCTCGCAATTTAACATCTTCAGAATCTTCTCTTCATGTTAAAAAAGTTTGGTGTGAACAGCTGGTTGTTCTTAGGAGTAGTGTGAATTTGTTTACTACCTGATTTTTCAAAAAATCCACCTTCAAATCAAAATAGCCGGCTTTCTGTTGGTCTTAGCTAATGAGTTTGATTTAGAAAGTTGTCCAGATTGATGAGAACAATATATGTACAGAGTTTGGTGACTGTAGGAAAAACTAACCCCCCAACTTTTGTCAAAAGATGGCGCTATAGAGTGCCTGCTCCACGCCCATTTATGACCTTTTGCCAGTGTCTAACTATCATTAATATTGATGTGTGTGTTGAGTTTCATGAAATTCTAAGCATGTTATCTGCCTCGAAAAGACAGGAATGTAATTTTAAAGTTTGACACGTTGCCATGGCAACAGCATTTGATTTATCATCGACCCCTTTACATATTCTTATCGGCCGTGTTTTGACATGATTTTGATGAAGTTTAAAGAAAATCGAGTAAAATTAAGAGGCTGATTTCAAAGCATTTTGAAAATGACACGTTTCCTGCTGCCAGTTGGTGGCGCTATAACTTTGACTCATAATAGTCACATTTATGGAATCGGCATCATACAAGGAACAAACTGGTGAAGTTTCATCAGAATCAGGCAATGTGTGCAACAGTTATTAGACACTTCCTGTTTCTCATTTCTTGCCATAACTTTGTCGCCTTGCCACGGCCAAACCGTTCGAGATATCAAAAATCTCCTCGCAATTTAGCGTCCCCAATGCCTTGAGATCATGCTGACCGAGTTTGGTGACAATCCCATGGAATTCCTGGGAGGAGTACGTTAAATTCCAGAGCATGCGCTTTTTAAACAGCCCTAAATATCTCACTTCCTGTTGCGTGGAGCCCATGACATAGAGTACAAAAGTTGTTCAGCTCGATGAGTTCTATATGTGTACCGAGTTTCATATGAGTACGTGCAAGTATGTGTGCGCAGTACATCAAGTTTTCAAACTGTGTTCCAGGGGGCGCTGTAGATGCCCTGAACCACGCCCTGGTCCCAGCCTCTGTGGCGTCCGGACGACGGCAGATTCCAACGTGTGTGCAAATTTTCAAGAGTTTTTGAGTATGTTAAGGCCCCCAAAAGTGCCCCAACGGTTGAAAAAAAAAAAAAATTAAAGCTGCAAGCAGCGATGACCGGGCCCTCGCCGTCTGTGCAGTCGCCATCCCGATAGCATCAGGAAAACGGTGCCCAGTTGGCACATGCATTCACAGTAACCCTTTGGACTAACCCTTACTGTCTCTCCTCCTCTCTGACTCTTTCTCTTACAACCCATCCCCCCTCCTTACACTCAGCCACTTACCACACAAACACACACAGAGAAGAGTGAGATCAGATATGTTTTTTTTATTATTTTCTTTCATTCGTGGAGTTTTATATAATTATGAAATGATCTGTGTTTGATCAGAATGGATAGTTATTTCAAAGAGTTAGGATGCTGCACTTTAAATATATAATAAATCATTGAAATGTAAAAATGAAATTCTAAGCATGATATCTGCCTCAAAAACACAGGAAACAAATATTTGAATCTATTTTTTATTTTTATTTATTTGCCATGGCAACAGCATTTGATGCATCAGGGACGCCTTTATAGACTCTCATCGTTTTTTTTTTTTTTCATTATTCTGATGAAGTATGAAGAAAATCGAGTACATATATATTGTTCGATGTTTGTTCGTGTTTGTTAGTTCATTAACCATTGTTAACAAAAGAGACCCTATTTTAAATAGTTACCATGTTTTATGGTCTACAATCATTTTTAAATTTTATTTTAATAATCTATAAGAATCTGTGAAATAATTATAAACAAATACATTAAAAATAAATACATATTTACTTAGTTGATTTTTTTGGTCTTTTTGTATTTGTTTCTCATTCTAATTAAGTGAACTGAGCAGTATAGTGTCATACTTATAAGATTTTTTGTTCTATCAGTGAGAGTGTATATATGTATTTAAATCATATAACTTTTCCTTAAAAGATAAAAAAAAGATTTTAATGCTCTTTAAGCACCTCTACAAAATAATTATGTATAAGTACACTGACAATACAGTACAAATCAACTGATTCTATGGATTATTGTCATTCTTATACACTGACAATGAGCTAAATAGCATTAGAGGTCAAACGATTCCTTATGTTATGAGGACCTCTAGTGTTCATCCCTGGTATTAGAGCTTTAATCTGACAAATTTATTTGACACTTTTAATGTTTTTGGGGCCTCTGAGCATGATAACATTTTGAAACTACACGTATTTCCTAAGAATTTCTTGTTCTTTATATGTAAAAAGTTTTGATGAGTTAGAATAATGCAATTCAAAGATATATGAAAAAACTCTTCATCTTTTTTATTGTTACTTTCATAAATCACCACATCAACACCGTTCAAGATATCCCAAAGCCGTTCACAATATAGGGAACATTTTCCCAATATTCTGAGGATGACGATAAGAACAAGTAATTCATGATGATAACAAAATGTTATTATTGCTTGCTTTACGTCCACCACTTCTGCTTAAATGTCATTGTTACCTATCTGTTCAATTTGTGTGTGGATATTGTTTTGCAGGTGACACCTGTTATAAGACATCACTTTTAAGCGCTACATAACTAAGAATCAATTAGGAAAACGGTGCCCAGTTGGCACATGCATTCACATTAACCCTCAGCCAGTTTGGATTTAAAGTTTGAATTGAAAGGGTAAAATTTTAAAAATCAACACACAGACACATAAACACTAAATATACAATTTTACCATCCAGTTTCATTTGTTAACATTAACTTTATTAGTTAACATGAACAATAATTAAATAGCATTTATTAATGTTAATTAATATTAACCTAAAAAATACTCATATATAGTTTAAAGGTAAATTAGTATCTTTTAACATAGTGTATGTACTGTGAATTAACATGAACATGAACACAGTTCATGTGGGTTTACAGCAATACACAATAAAGTGCTCAATAAACCCTTCATTCTTTAAAAATATCTTTAAATATCAAGTTGGGTATTGTAATGGGGCGATATATAAATATAACTCATCTTAAAATGGTACAATTTTCAGATGTTTTGAACAGATAACAGCAAAGTTTGTTTTGTTGTCAAAGTTTGTCTTGAAATTGTTAGTGTTTTTTTTATTCAATCTAAAATTTAAATTATGAAAATAAATGTCTATCAATGAAGATAAATCGCTCATGCTAAAAAGTTTTATTTTTCTTAATCTTTTGCTATGTGACTGAATAGGACAAGTTCATGGTATAGTTCAGTAAAAAAATAAATAAACAACTGCAATATACAAAGAATGAAAGAGTTTGTGACCCTTTATATTTTCTTAAAGATCAGACTCTCAAAGTTCAGACATATTTATGCAGATTAAACTACAGCAATGTGTAATGTGCAATGAGCATCTTCCTCAAAGATGTTCTGAAGCAAAACAGCATGTTCCACTGGTCTCTCTCCCTTTCACCCCTCCCCCCTTCAGTCACTCTTAGTGTCAACACAGAAAGTCAGCCCAGTGACAGCAGGTTACTGAGTTCTTATTTTAATTTTCTTTAATTCATAGAAGCGTGATTAGTTATGATATTACCAGCACTTGCTCATGATGATTAGATCTTTGTGTGAAAAAAGTTTTAAAGAGTTTGGATGCTGCACTTTAAAGATATAAAAAATTAGGGTTATGTTTTTTACCACATCTTTAAAAAATCACCACGTCAACACCGTTCAAGATATCCCAAATCCGCTCGCAATTTAACATCTTCAGAATCTTCTCTTCATGTTAAAAAAGTTTGGTGTGAAAAGCTTTTTTTTCTTAGAAGGAGTGTGAATTTGTTTACAGCCTGATTTTTCAAAAAATCCACATTCAAATCAAAATAGCCGGCTTCCTGTTGGTCTTAGCTAATGAGTTTAATTTAGAAAGTTGTCCAGATTGATGAGAACAATATATGTACAGAGTTTGGTGACTGTAGGAAAAACTAACCCCCCAACTTTTGTCAAAAGATGGCGCTATAGAGTGCCTGCTCCACGCCCATTTATGACCTTTTGCCAGTGTCTAACTATCATTAATATTGATGTGTGTGTTGAGTTTCATGAAATTCTAAGCATGTTATCTGCCTCGAAAAGACAGGAATCTAATTTTAAAGTTTGAGACGTTGCCATGGCAACAGCATTTGATTTATCATCGACCCCTTTACATATTCTTATCGGCCGTGTTTTGACATGATTTTGATGAAGTTTAAAGAAAATCAAGTAAAATTAAGAGGCTGATTTCAAAGCATTTTGAAAATGACACGCTTCCTGCTGCCAGTTGGTGGCGCTATAACTATGACTCATAATAGTCACATTTATGGAATCGGCATCATACAACGAACAAACTGGTGAAGTTTCATCAGAATCAGGCAATGTGTACAACAGTTATTAGACACTTCCTGTTTCTCATTTCTCGCCATAACTTTGTCGCCTTGCCACGGCCAAACCGTTCGAGATATCAAAAATCTCCTCGCAATTTAGCGTCCCCAATGTCTTGAGATCATGCTGACCGAGTTTGGTGACAATCCCATGGAATTCCTGGGAGGAGTACGTTAAATTCCAGAGCATGCGCTTTTTAAACAGCCCTAAATATCTCACTTCCTGTTGCGTGGAGCCTATGACATAGAGTACAAAAGTTGTTCAGCTCGATGAGTTCTATATGTGTACCGAGTTTCATATCAATACGTGTAAGTATGTGTGCGCAGTACATCAAGTTTTCAAACTGTGTTCCAGGGGGCGCTGTAGAGGCCCTGGACCACGCCCGGGTCCCAGCCTCTGTGGCGTCCGGACGACGGCAGATTCCAACGTGTGTGCAAATTTTCAAGAGTTTTTGAGTATGTTAAGGCCCCCGAAAGTGCCCCAACGGTTGAAAAAAAAAAAAAAAAAAATAAGAACCCTTAGAAGAACAATAGGGCCTTCGCCCTTTTGGGCTCGGGCCCTAATTAAAGCTGCAAGCAGCGTTGACCGGGCCCTCGCCGTCTGGCAGTCGCCATCCCGATAGCATCAGGAAAACGGTGCCCAGTTGGCACATGCATTCACAATAACCCTTTGGACTAACCCTAACTGTCTCTCCTCCTGTCTGACTCTTTCTCTTACCACCCATCCCACCTCCTTACACTCAGCCACTTACCACACAAACACACACATAGAGTGCAGAGCAGAGTGAGATCAGATTTGTTTTTTAATTTTCTTTCATTCGTGGAGTTTTGTATAATTATGAAATGAACTGTGTTTAATCAGAATGAATAGTTATTTGTATGAAAAAAGTTTCAAAGAGTTAGGATGCTGCACTTTAAATATATAATAAATCATTGAAAATTGAAAATGGAAAATAAAATTCTAGGCACGCTATCTGCCTCAAAAACACAGGAAACAAATATTTGAATGTATTTTGTATTTTTATTTATTTGCCATGGCAACAGCATTTGATGCATCAGGGACGCCTTTACAGACTCTCATCGGCCGAGTTTTTACATCATTCTGATGAAGTTTGAGGAAAAATTCGAGTACAAATATATTGTTCGTTGTTCGTTCGTGTGTTAGTTCATTAACCAATGTTAACAAAAGAGACCCTATTTTAAATAGTTACCATGTTTTATGATCTACATCCATTTTTAAATATTATTTTAATGATCTATAAGCATCTGTGAAATAATTATAAACAAATATATTAAAAATAAATACATATTAACTTAGTTGATGTATTTGTTTCTCATTCTATTTAAGTGAACTGAGCAGTATAGTGTCATACTTATAAGATTTTTTATCCTATCAGTGAGATTGTATATATGTATATAAATCATATAATTTTTCCTTAAAAGATTAAAAAAAGATTTTAATGCTCTTTAAGCACCTATACAAAATAATTATGTAAAAGTACATTGACAGTACAGTCTATATCAACTGATTCTATGGATTATTTTCATTCTTATACACTGAGAATGAGCTAAATAGCATTAGAGGTCAAACGATTCCTTATCTTATGAGGACCTCTAGTGTTCATCCCTGGTATTAGAGCTTTAATCTGACAAATTTATGTGACACTTTTAATGTTTTTGGGGCCTCTGAGCATGATAACATTTTGAAACTACACGTATTTCCTAAGAATTTCTTGTTCTTTATATGTAAAAAGTTTTGATGAGTTAGAATAATGCAATTTAAAGATATATGAAAATAACTCTTCATCTTTTTTATTGTTACTTTCATAAATCACCACATCAACACCGTTCAAGATGTCCCAAATCCGTTCACAATTTAACATCTTCAGTATCTTGGCATCATGTTGACAAAGTTTGGTGTGAACTGTCTGATTCTGCTATGAGTGATATGAATTTATTCACAGCTATATTTAAAAACACAGGAAACAAATGTTAAAGTTTGACATGTTGCCATGGCAACAGCATTTGATGTATCAAGGACCCCTTCACAGATTCTCATAGGCCGTGTTTTGATATTATTCTGATGAAGTTTGAAGCAATTTGAGTAAAATTAAGAGGTTGATTTAAAAGCGTTTTGCAAGCAACACACTTCCTGCTGCCAGTTGGTGGCGCTATAACTTTGACTCATAATAGTCACATCTCTGTGATCGGTATCATACGACGAATAAACTGCTTAAGTTTGGTCAAAATCAGATAAAGTGTGTCAAAATTATTAGACATTTCCTGTTTCTCATTTCTCGCCATAATTTGTCGCCCTGCCACGGCCAAACCGTTCGAGATACCAAAAATCCCCTGGCAATTTTGCATTCCCAATATCTTGAGATCATGCTGACCGAGTTTGGTGGCCATCGGTGGAAAGGTCTAGGAGGAGTATTTCAAATTCCACAGCTTGATTTTTCCAAAAATCCATATTTAAATAAAAATAGCTGACTTCCTGTTGGTCGTAGCTAATGGGTGTAAATTAGAAAGTTGTCCGGCTTGATGAGTCCAATATATGTACCGAGTTTGGTGACTGTAGGACAAAGTAACCCCCCAACTTTTGTCAAAAGGTGGCGCTATGGAGCGCCTGCTCCACGCCCATTTATGGGCTTTTATCAGTGTCTAAATATCATTAATACAGATGTGTGTGTTGAGTTTCATGAAATTCTAAGCATTTTAAGTGGCTCAAAAACACAAAAAACTAAAGTTAAAGTTTGACACGTTGCCATGGCAACATGATAAAAGTTATGGATAACGCCCTTCACAGATTCTTATCGGTCGTGTTTTGACATTATTGGGATGAAGTTTGAAGCAAATTGAGCAAAATTAAGAGGCTGAGTTTAAAGTGTTTCAAAAACGTCACGCTTTCTGCTGCCAGTTGGTGGCGCTATAACTTTGACTCATAATAGTCACATCTCTGTGATCGGCATCAGACGATGAACAAACTGCTGAAGTTTGGTCAAAATCAGACAAAGTATGTCAAAGTTATTAGGCACTTCCTGTTTCTCATTTCTCGCCATAAATTTGTCGCCCCGTCACGGTCAAACCGTTCGAGATATCAAAAATCCCCTGGCAATTTTGAGTCCCCAATGTCTTGAGATCATGCTGACCGAGTTTGGTGGCCATCGGTGGAAAGGCCTAGTAGGAGTATTTCAAATTCCATTGCATGCACTTTTTAGACATCCCTGAATAGCCGACTTCCTGTTTGGCGAAGCACGGACTATGAGTGTGAAATTTGTTCGGCCCGATGAGGTCTATATGTGTATGAATTTTGGTGACTGTAGGTCAACCGTTGTGCGCTCCAGAGCCCTTCAAAAGTCGCAATTTTTAACGCTGTGCCATGCCCCCCCCAGGTGACCCCCCCATGTCAAAGTCTGTCCAGCCCTGATGGCCGCAGGTTCCAATGTGTGTGCAAAGTTTCAAGAGTTTTCGTGTATGTTAAGGCCCCCGAAATCCCCCAAAACATTGAAAAAAAAATAATAATAATAATAATAATAATAATAATCCTTAGAAAAACAATAGGGCCTTCGCCCTTTTGGGCTCGGGCCCTAATTAAAGCTGCGAGCAGCGATGAACGGGCCCTCGCACCCGGGCTCACCGCCGACCGGTTGCTTCAGGAAAACAGCAAACGGTGGGCAGTATGCTTTTAATACAGTAAATGTAGGAGAAATATGTCAAAGTCACTTAAATGTGCCAAACTTGCCGCTGCCAGCTGGTGGCGCTATGCCTATAACTGATTATTGGCATGTAGATGTGTTCAGGCCAGCACTATTATCAAACATATGAAGTTTGGTGCAGATTGACCTTGGTATGTTTGAGTTAGTGAAATATATGAGATATCCTGCTGCCAACAGGTGGCGCTATGATAATATCTGAATATTGGTCTTTAGGTGTCTTCAGGCCAGGACTCTTACCAAACCTGTGAATTTTGTGGCAGATCAGACATTTTCAGGCTAAGTTATAACCACTTCTATGTCTATGCAGAAACATCAAACTTTGTCAGGCCACCACGGACATGGCCTTTAATGAAAACTCAAGATCTTCACAATTTAACATCTCTAAGGCTTCAAGATCAGACTGACCAAATATAATGTTGATTTAACTAAATGCAATCAATGCAAGGACTTCAGATAAATGCCAACTGTGAACCAGTATGCTACAAATGATGATAAGAACATGATTCATGATGATAGCAAAATGTTATTATTGCTTCCTTTACATCCACCACTTCTGCTTAAATGTCATTGTTACCTATCTGTACAATTTTTGTGTGGATATTGCTTTGCTGGTGACTCCTGTTATAAGACATCACTCTTAAGTGCTACATAACTAATAATCAATAAGGAAGATGGTGCCCAGTTGGCACATGCATTCACAGTAATCCTCTGCTAGTTTGGATTTTAAGTTTACAGAATTGAAAGGGTTACACTTTAAAATCAACACACATACACACAAAATATAAAATGTTGCCATCCAGTTTCATTTGTTAAAATTAACTATATTAGTTAACATGACCAATAAATAAATAGCATTTATTAATGTTAATTAATATTAAGCTAAAAAAAGTATTCATATAAAGTTTATGTACTGTGAATTAACATGAACATGAACACAGTTCATGTGGGTGTACAGCAATACACAATAAAGTGCTCTATAAACTCTTCATTCTTTCAAAATATCTTTAAAAATCAAGTTGAGTATTTTAACGGGGTAATATATATATATTTATAACTGATCTTAAAATTATGGTTTTCAGATGTTTTGAAGAGATAACAATAACGTTTGTTTTGTTGTCAAAGTTTGTCATATTTTTTTATTATTATTATTTTATATTCAATAAATAACACTATGTAAATATTGTCTATCAATGAAGATAAATTGATCATGCTAAAAAGTTGTATTTTTTTAAATCTTTTGCTATGTGACTGAATAGGACAAGTTCATGGTACAGTTAAGTAAAAAATAAATAAAAAACAACAACTGCAAAATACGAACAATGAAAGACAAAGTGACCTTTTATATTTTCTCAAAATATCAGACTCTCAAAGATCAGACATATTTATGTAATTAAAATACATATGTGCATTTTTTGTTCAAAGATGGTCTGTAGGATGGCTCTCTACTCTGTCACCCTCTCTGCCTCTCACCCCTCCCCCCTGCAATAATGAGCTTCTCTGTGCCTGACTGAACGCACACACATACTGTAGAGACATTCACCAGAGTGACAGCAGGATTCTGAGTTATTTTTTTAATTTTCTTTAATTCATTGAAGCTTGTATAAAATTTATATTTCCAGCACTTGCTCAGAATGATTAGATCTCTGTGTGAAAAAAGTTTTAAAGAGTTTGGATGCTGCACTTTAAAGATATAAAAAATTAGGGTTATGTTTTTTACTATATCTTTAAAAAATCACCACGTCAACACCGTTCGAGATATCCAAAATCCGCTCGCAATTTAACATCTTCAGAATCTTCTCTTCATGTTAAAAAAGTTTGGTGTGAACAGCTGGTTGTTCTTAGGAGTAGTGTGAATTTGTTTACTACCTGATTTTTCAAAAAATCCACCTTCAAATCAAAATAGCCGGCTTTCTGTTGGTCTTAGCTAATGAGTTTGATTTAGAAAGTTGTCCAGATAGATGAGAACAATATATGTACAGAGTTTGGTGACTGTAGGAAAAACTAACCCCCCAACTTTTGTCAAAAGATGGCGCTATAGAGTGCCTGCTCCACGCCCATTTATGACCTTTTGCCAGTGTCTAACTATCATTAATATTGATGTGTGTGTTGAGTTTCATGAAATTCTAAGCATGTTATCTGCCTCGAAAAGACAGGAATGTAATTTTAAAGTTTGACACGTTGCCATGGCAACAGTATTTGATTTATCATCGACCCCTTTACATATTCTTATCGGCCGTGTTTTGACATGATTTTGATGAAGTTTAAAGAAAATCGAGTAAAATTAAGAGGCTGATTTCAAAGCATTTTGAAAATGACACACTTCCTGCTGCCAGTTGGTGGCGCTATAACTTTGACTCATAATAGTCACATTTATGGAATCGGCATCATACAAGGAACAAACTGGTGAAGTTTCATCAGAATCAGGCAATGTGTGCAACAGTTATTAGACACTTCCTGTTTCTCATTTCTCGCCATAACTTTGTCGCCTTGCCACGGCCAAACCGTTCGAGATATCAAAAATCTCCTCGCAATTTAGCGTCCCCAATGTCTTGAGATCATGCTGACCGAGTTTGGTGACAATCCCATGGAATTCCTGGGAGGAGTACGTTAAATTCCAGAGCATGCGCTTTTTAAACAGCCCTAAATATCTCACTTCCTGTTGCGTGGAGCCCATGACATAGAGTACAAAAGTTGTTCAGCTCGATGAGTTCTATATGTGTACCGAGTTTCATATCAATACGTGCAAGTATGTGTGCGCAGTACATCAAGTTTTCAAACTGTGTTCCAGGGGGCGCTGTAGAGGCCCTGAACCACGCCCGGGTCCCAGCCTCTGTGGCGTCCGGACGACGGCAGATTCCAACGTGTGTGCAAATTTTCAAGAGTTTTTGAGTATGTTAAGGCCCCCAAAAGTGCCCCAACGGTTGAAAAAAAATAAAAAAAAAAAAAAAAAAAAAAAAAAATTAAAGCTGCAAGCAGCGTTGACCGGGCCCTCGCCGTCTGGCAGTCGCCATCCCGATAGCATCAGGAAAACGGTGCCCAGTTGGCACATGCATTCACAATAACCCTTTGGACTAACCCTAACTGTCTCTCCTCCTGTCTGACTCTTTCTCTTACCACCCATCCCACCTCCTTACACTCAGCCACTTACCACACAAACACACACATAGAGTGCAGAGCAGAGTGAGATCAGATTTGTTTTTTAATTTTCTTTCATTCGTGGAGTTTTGTATAATTACGAAATGAACTGTGTTTAATCATAATGAATAGTTATTTGTATGAAAAAAGTTTCAAAGAGTTAGGATGCTGCACTTTAAATATATAATAAATCATTGAAAATTGAAAATGGAAAATAAAATTCTAGGCACGCTATCTGCCTCAAAAACACAGGAAACAAATATTTGAATGTATTTTGTATTTTTATTTATTTGCCATGGCAACAGCATTTGATGCATCAGGGACGCCTTTACAGACTCTCATCGGCCGTGTTTTTACATCATTCTGATGAAGTTTGAAGAAAATCGAGTACAAATATATTGTTCGTTGTTCGTTCGTGTGTTAGTACATTAACCAATGTTAACAAAAGAGACCCTATTTTAAATAGTTACCATGTTTTATGATCTACATCCATTTTTAAATATTATTTTAATGATCTATAAGCATCTGTGAAATAATTATAAACAAATATATTAAAAATAAATACATATTAACTTAGTTGATGTATTTGTTTCTCATTCTAATTAAGTGAACTGAGCAGTATAGTGTCATACTTATAAGATTTTTTATCCTATCAGTGAGATTGTATATATGTATATAAATCATATAATTTTTCCTTAAAAGATTAAAAAAAGATTTTAATGCTCTTTAAGCACCTATACAAAATAATTATGTAAAAGTACATTGACAGTACAGTCTATATCAACTGATTCTATGGATTATTTTCATTCTTATACACTGAGAATGAGCTAAATAGCATTAGAGGTCAAACGATTCCTTATCTTATGAGGACCTCTAGTGTTCATCCCTGGTATTAGAGCTTTAATCTGACAAATTTATGTGACACTTTTAATGTTTTTGGGGCCTCTGAGCATGATAACATTTTGAAACTACACGTATTTCCTAAGAATTTCTTGTTCTTTATATGTAAAAAGTTTTGATGAGTTAGAATAATGCAATTTAAAGATATATGAAAATAACTCTTCATCTTTTTTATTGTTACTTTCATAAATCACCACATCAACACCGTTCAAGATATCCCAAAGCCGTTCACAATTTAACATCTTCAGTATCTTGGCATCATGTTGACAAAGTTTGGTGTGAACTGTCTGATTCTGCTATGAGTGATATGAATTTATTCACAGCTATATTTAAAAAACACAGGAAACAAATGTTAAAGTTTGACATGTTGCCATGGCAACAGCATTTGATGTATCAAGGACCCCTTCACAGATTCTCATCGGCCGTGTTTTGATATTATTCTGATGAAGTTTGAAGCAATTTGAGTAAAATTAAGAGGTTGATTTAAAAGCGTTTTGCAAGCAACACACTTCCTGCTGCCAGTTGGTGGCGCTATAACTTTGACTCATAATAGTCACATCTCTGTGATCGGTATCATACGACGAATAAACTGCTTAAGTTTGGTCAAAATCAGATAAAGTGTGTCAAAATTATTAGACATTTCCTGTTTCTCATTTCTCGCCATAATTTGTCGCCCTGCCACGGCCAAACCGTTCGAGATACCAAAAATCCCCTGGCAATTTTGCATTCCCAATATCTTGAGATCATGCTGACCGAGTTTGGTGGCCATCGGTGGAAAGGTCTAGGAGGAGTATTTCAAATTCCACAGCTTGATTTTTCCAAAAATCCATATTTAAATAAAAATAGCTGACTTCCTGTTGGTCGTAGCTAATGGGTGTAAATTAGAAAGTTGTCCGGCTTGATGAGTCCAATATATGTACCGAGTTTGGTGACTGTAGGACAAAGTAACCCCCCAACTTTTGTCAAAAGGTGGCGCTATGGAGCGCCTGCTCCACGCCCATTTATGGGCTTTTATCAGTGTCTAAATATCATTAATACAGATGTGTGTGTTGAGTTTCATGAAATTCTAAGCATTTTAAGTGGCTCAAAAACACAAAAAACTAAAGTTAAAGTTTGACACGTTGCCATGGCAACATGATAAAAGTTATGGATAACGCCCTTCACAGATTCTTATCGGTCGTGTTTTGACATTATTGGGATGAAGTTTGAAGCAAATTGAGCAAAATTAAGAGGCTGAGTTTAAAGTGTTTCAAAAACGTCACGCTTTCTGCTGCCAGTTGGTGGCGCTATAACTTTGACTCATAATAGTCACATCTCTGTGATCGGCATCAGACGATGAACAAACTGCTGAAGTTTGGTCAAAATCAGACAAAGTATGTCAAAGTTATTAGGCACTTCCTGTTTCTCATTTCTCGCCATAAATTTGTCGCCCCGTCACGGTCAAACCGTTCGAGATATCAAAAATCCCCTGGCAATTTTGCGTCCCCAATGTCTTATGATCATGCTGACCGAGTTTGGTGGCCATCGGTGGAAAGGCCTAGTAGGAGTATTTCAAATTCCATTGCATGCACTTTTTAGACATCCCTGAATAGCCGACTTCCTCTTTGGCGAAGCACGGATTATGAGTGTGAAATTTGTTCGGCCCGATGAGGTCTATATGTGTATGAATTTTGGTGACTGTAGGTCAACCGTTGTGAGCTCCAGAGCCCTTCAAAAGTCGCAATTTTTAACGCTGTGCCATGCCCCCCCCAGGTGACCCCCCCATGTCAAAGTCTGTCCAGCCCTGATGGCCGCAGGTTCCAATGTGTGTGCAAAGTTTCAAGAGTTTTCGTGTATGTTAAGGCCCCCGAAATCCCCCAAAACATTGAAAAAAAAATAATAATAATAATAATAATCCTTAGAAAAACAATAGGGCCTTCGCCCTTTTGGGCTCGGGCCCTAATAAGAATCCTTAGAAGAACAATAGGGCCTTCGCCCTTTTGGGCTCGGGCCCTAATAAAAAAAAAAAAAAAAACAAATAAGAATCCTTAGAAGAACAATAGGGCCTTCGCCCTTTTGGGCTCGGGCCCTAATTAGAGAGCTCTCTAAATCAATATTTACTAGTAATAATTCCAATTAGAGAGCTCTATATAATATATTATATATAATTGAGTTAATTGTAACTAGTAAAAAATGATTTAGAGAGCTCTCTTATTGTTACAAACGGGATGACTGAGAGTGGGGATCCAAATGCAAGGCTTTATTTAGACGAGGTCAGAACAGACAGGGTCGATCACCAGCAAACATCAACAGCAAAGATAATCCAATAGCGTAATCCAAAGAACAAGCGTGGGTCAAAATCCAGGTGAGCAGTCCAAAGGAAACAGGGAAATGAAAACCAGAAACTAGAAAACTACGACTAAGACTAGGGATAAACTGACTATGACTATGACTATGACTAGGAAAACAGGGAAAACAAACAGGGAAAAATGCTCAGTAATGTCCACAAATGTAAATCAATACTTCGCAATGAGTGTGTGTGTGAAGCTGGCTTTTATGGTAGACAAACAGGAAGTAACCATAGAGGCAGCAGAGGGAGCAGCAACAGTCAGTGGGGGTAAGGGCTCCCTCTGCTGGCCTGGCGTAACATAGCCCCCCCCCAAGGAGCGGCTTCCAGACGCTCCAAAAAACAACAGGAGGAAACAGTCCAGGGGAGCGGTGGGGGGGCCAGGAGACTGAGGCAGAACAGGTGGGGCAAAGGCCCTCCAGAGCAGGGCAGGAGATTCAGGAGCCCTCCAGGGCAGGGCTGGAGGCAGAGCAGTCCTTTGAGGTGGAGCAAGAGTCTTAGGAGCCCTCCAGGGCGGAGCAGGAGGCTTAGCGACCCTCTGGGGCAGAGCAGGAAGCGTAGAAGCCCTCCGGGGCGAAGCCGAAGGCGGAGCAAGGGGTTTAGGAGCCCTCCAGGGCGGAGCAGGAGGCGGAGCGGCCCTCCAGGGCAGAGCAGGAGGCGCAGGAGCCCTCCAGGGCGGAGCAGGAGGCGCAGGAACCCTCCAGGGCGGAGCAGGAGGCGCAGGAGCCCTCCAGGGCGGACCAGGAGGCGCAGGAGCCCTCCAGGGCGGAGCAGGAGGCGCAGGAGCCCTCCAGGGCGGAGCAGGAGGCGCAGGAGCCCTCCAGGACGGAACAGGAGGCGCAGGAGCCCTCCAGGGCGGAACAGGAGGCGCAGGAGTCCTCCAGGGCGGAACAGGAGGCGTAGAAGCCCTCCAGGGCGGAACAGGAGGCGCAGGGGCCCTCCAGGGCGGAACAGGAGGCGTAGAAGCCCTCCAGGGCGGAACAGGTGGCCGCATCATGGACTGGGACCTGGGGAGAACAGGGATAGAGGAGGCAGACAGAGCAAGGAGAGAAGTAGAGAGTTCATGGGAGAACGTGGCCTCCATAGCCGTGACCAGGCAGACGAGAACTTCAGGACCGACTTTCGGGGCAGTTCCTGGGCAGACAGAGACTTCTGGAACGGCCCCAAACGCCAAGACAGAGATGACAGGGAACCTAGGCGGTGCAGGCAGAGCAGGGAGTCTTGGCGGGGCAGACAGAGCAAGGAACCTTGGCGGAGCAGACAGGGCAGGGAATTTTGGCGGCGCTGGCAGAGCAGGGAGCACTGGCGATGCGGGCAGAGCGTGAAGCCTTGGCTGAGCGGGCAGAGCGTGAAGCCTTGGCGGAGCGGGCAGAGCGTGAAGCCTTGGCGGAGCGGGCAGAGCGTGAAGCCTTGGCGGTGCTGGCAGAGCGTGAAGCCTTGGCGGAGCGGGCAGGGCGTGAAGCCTTGGCGGAGCGGGCAGAGCGAGAAGCCTTGGCGGTGCTGGCAGAGCGTGAAGCCTTGGCTGAGCGGGCAGAGCGTGAAGTTCCGCTATGGACGCCACCTCCGAAGGAGGTATAGGCGCAGCGGACATGCGTGCAGAAGAGCTCTCCAGAACAAACTTGTGGGCAGACTCATGGGCAGAAGAGGCCACTGGGACACAGTGTGCAGCCCACACACTCAAAATGGCGATAGCCATAACAGGTAGCACAGTTGGCGGAGGAATGCCCTCCGGGTCATTTGGCGTGGGGCTTGGGAGCGTTGGCTCTGTGGGACTTGGGAGCGTTGGCTCTGCATGGCTTGGGAGCGTTGGCTCTGCATGGCTTGGGAGCGTTGGCTCTGCATGGCTTGGGAGCGTTGGCTCTGCATGGCTTAGGTGCGTTGGCTCTGCATGGCTTGGGAGCGTTGGCTCTGTATGGCTTGGGAGCGTTGGCTCTGTCTGGCTTGAGAGTGAAGGCTCTGGATGCTCAGGGGAGATGTGACTTGGCAGTGAAGGAGTAGCTATGACCTGACTCTTCATGACAGGAGCAGCAGTGACTTGATTTGGCGTGAGAGGGACAGCTGTGGCTTGGCTTGGCTCGGAGGGAACAGCTGCTTGACTTGGCCTGACAGGAACAGCAGCTGTATCTTGACTTGTCCTGGCAGGAACAGTGACTGTGACGTGACTCGACTCGGCAGGGACAGCAGCTGTAACTTGATTTGGCGTGACAGGGACAGCTGTGGTTTGGCCTGGCTCGGAGGGAACAGCTGCTTGACTTGGCTCTGAAGAAACGACTGCTGCGACATGATTTGGCCTGACAGGAACAGCAGCTGTATCTTGACTTGTCCTGGCAGGGACAGTGATTGTGACGTGACTTGACTTGGTAGGAACGGCAGCTGGTGCAGGTTCGAGAGAAGCAGATATGACGTTCACAGGCAATGGCTTGGTTGACGTGGCGTGAGCAGACGCTGGCTTGGTTGACGTGGCGCTAGCAGATGCTGGCTCGGCTGACAGTAAGGGACCAGCTGAACGAGCCGACCGCAGTGGTGGGTCCTCCAAGCTAGACATTAGTCTCTGATACGTCCTGGAAGGGTGTGAGTCTGGCGCTGTAGCCACCCTGTTAATAACAGACTCAGGTATGGCGGCCATCTTGCGTACAGGTTCAGGCGTGGCGGCCATTTTGTGTGCAAGCACGGGCGTGGCGGTCATCTTGGGTGCAGGCTCTGGCGTGGCGGCCATCTTTGCAGCAGGCTCTGGCGTGGCGGCCATCTTTGCAGCAGGCTCTGGTGTGGCGGCCATTTTTGCAGCAGGCTCTGGCGTGGCGGCCATCTTTGCAGCAGGCTCTGGCGTGGCGGCCATCTTAGCAGCAGGCTCTGGCGTGGCGGGCATCTTCGCAGCAGGCTCTGGCGTGGTGGCCATTCTGACCGGGAACTCAGGAACGGGAGCCATCTTATGAACGTGCTTTGGAACGGCGGCCATCTTGTGAGCAGGGTCTGGAAGAGCGGCCATTTTGCGAACAGGATCAGGAAGGGCGGCCATCTTGGGTGCAGACTCAGGAAAGGTGGCCATCTTATGAGCTGACTCGGGAAGGACAGCCATCTTGGAAACAGGCTTTGGGACAGCGGCCATCTTGTGAACTGGCTTGGGGGTGGCAGCCATCTTGTGAACCGGCTTGGGAATGGCGGCCATCTTGTGATCGGGTCTTGGGGTGGCAGCCATCTTGTGAGATAAGTCAGACGTGGTAGATTTCTTGTGAGCTGGGTCCAATCGGGTGACCATCTTGAATGCGGACTCAGGAAGGATGGTCATTCCGAAAGCTGATTCGGGAAAGGCGGCCATTTTGTGAACGGGCTCCTGAAAGGCAGACATCTTGTGCTTGGGCTCGAAGCTAGCAGACCTCTTGTGCTGTGGCTCGAAGCTAGCAGACATCTTGTGCTGTGGCTCGAAGCTAGCTGACATCTTGTGCTGTGGCTCGAAGCTAGCAGACATCTTGCGCTGTGGCTTTGGGCTAGCAGACATCTTGTGCTGTGGTTCTGAGCTAACAGACATCCTGTGCTGAGGCCCTTCTAGTACTCCCACAGTGAACGGAGATCCACAATGCGACAACACAAAGTCAATAAACTGTGCGAGGGTCCAACTAGGGTCCTCATCGGGTAAATTGTAACCGATATCTGTGTCCAACCCACTCCAAAAACACTCCTTCATTAAGGTCTCATCGTAAGGTGCCAGATAACAATAAGCAATGAAATCCCTCACATAATGCTCGATGGGACGGCCATTTTGAAAGATGGAGCAGAGCAGACTTACGGGGTTGGACAAACTTCCTGTTGAATCCATTCTTGATGGTTGTTCTGCTGGTGGTGAATAAAGCCGCTGGATCCGGGTGTGGCGAAGTATTCTGTTACAAACGGGATGACTGAGAGTGGGGATCCAAATGCAAGGCTTTATTTAGACGAGGTCAGAACAGACAGGGTCGATCACCAGCAAACATCAACAGCAAAGATAATCCAATAGCGTAATCCAAAGAACAAGCGTGGGTCAAAATCCAGGTGAGCAGTCCAAAGGAAACAGGGAAATGAAAACCAGAAACTAGAAAACTACGACTAAGACTAGGGATAAACTGACTATGACTATGACTATGACTAGGAAAACAGGGAAAACAAACAGGGAAAAATGCTCAGTAATGTCCACAAATGTAAATCAATACTTCGCAATGAGTGTGTGTGTGAAGCTGGCTTTTATGGTAGACAAACAGGAAGTAACCATAGAGGCAGCAGAGGGAGCAGCAACAGTCAGTGGGGGTAAGGGCTCCCTCTGCTGGCCTGGCGTAACACTTATTGTAATTCTTACTAGTAAAAATTATGTTGTAGAGGTCTGTAATTTAAAATGAATGGAAGTCAGTGGAGACATATGACTAGTAAAAATTTATTTGTAGAGCTCTCTAATTGGAATTGTTACTAGTAAGAATTGAATTAGAGATCTCTGTAATTGGAATTGTTACTAGTAAGAATTGAATTATAGAGCTCTCTAATTGTAATTGTAACTAGTAAAAAATGATTTAGAGAGCTCTCTTATTGGCATTGTTACTAGTAGGAATTGAATTATAGAGCTCTCTAATTGAATTGTTACTAGTAAAAATGCAATTACGACGAGTAACACACAGTACATTTTAGGCTAAAACAGCTTGCCATAGTAGAAGGTAACGAGTTGTTGAGTTGTTCATAGAATATCAAATGTAAAAAAAAAAAATCAACTATTAGATGAAAAGCTTAAAAATTTGAAATGTTGCATTGGCTACTACACTACCTGTCAAACGTTTTTTGAACTAAGATTTTTAATGTTTTTTAAAGAAGTCGGTAACACTTTATAATAACTACACACTGTGAGTCATTAGTTAAGCATTGGTAAATAGTTAATTAATCATTTATAAAGCATTATTCCTACATTAATAGACATGCTTATAAAACAAGAATAAAGCATTTATAGCTGTATTTATAAACTGCTTACAAATGTCTATTAATGTAGGAATAAAGCTTTATAAATGATTAATTAACTTTTTACCAATGCTTAACTAATGATTCATAGTGTGTAGTTATTATAAAGTGTTACCAAGAAGCCTCTTTTGCTCAACAAGCCTGCATTTATTTGATCCAAAGTACAGCAAAAACCATAAAATTTGGAAATATTTTTTACTATTTAAAATAAATGTTTTCTATTTAAATATATTTTAAAATGTAATTTATTCCTGTGATTTCAAAGTTGATTTGACATGATGCTTCGGAAATCATTCTAATATTCTGATCTGCTGCTCAAAAAACATTTATTATTATTAATTTCTAGAATTTCTTTCCAATAAATAAATAAATTAAATAAATAAATAAATTATAGTGACTCCAGGCTTTTGAATGGTATAGTGTATAATGTTACAAAAGCTTTTTATTTCAGACAAATGCTGATCTTTGGATCTTTCTATTCATGAAAAAATGTACTCAACTGTTTTAAATATTGATTATAATAATAATAATAAAAAAAGTTTCTTGAACAGCAAATCAGCATATTAGAATGATTTTTGAAGGATCATATGACACTGAAGACTGGAGTAATGATGGTGAAAATTTGCTTTGATCACAGGAATAAATTACATTTTAAAATATATTCAAATAGAAAACAGTTATTTTAAATAGTAAAAATATTTTAAAATTGTACTGTTTTGCTGTACTTTGGATCAAATAAATGCAGGCTTGGTGAGCAGAAGAGACTGCTTTAAAAAACATTTAAAAAATCTCACTATTCAAAAACCTTTGACTTGTAGTGTTACTGAAATAAATTTAATTTCAAGTACTGAAATTACTAAAACTAACAATAACGTGGTATTTTTTTTAAAGAGTTGTAAAATGCAGAGTTCATCACTGTCACTTGTTAATCAGCCGTCCAATCACAGTAGAGTATTTAAAACAAGGAGCAAGCACTTTATATAGTCTCAACATTTTTAAACAACAATTTTAAAAAATCAGATACTAGTTACACTTCGGCGGATATTCTGTATTATAGCAGCTAAAAACTCTGCGCCTCAGAAGTATATAAAGTATATAAATAATATTAAAATAAGACAGGACTGCATTACTTGTATGTGAAGAAATGTGTAAAATCAGATAAGAAATAAATAGAGATGCTTTAGAAACCTTAGCTGTGCAAACTCTGATTAAAAGAAAGCATAAACTAAAAGGCATAGAGTTCAGAAGAGAGCAGATGCAGAGAGAGGAGAAGGGGAAAAGAAAACAAGAGGAAAAAGTAAAGGGAGAAAATGGGGCCCAATAAAAATATGCGCAGCAACACTAACAGATGACAACACGCTCAGAAATGAAGCCAGAACACTCACAGTCTCTCCTTATGAGACTGTGTGCACTTTTCGGGTATTGGATGACTTCTAAGTATACTTATACTTATTATAATCAACATTGCACTTCCTTTGTCCACCATCTTGTATTTATTTTTTAACATAGCTTGTTGCAAAGCATTATGAGATTTTTACATTAGAATTTAGCATAAAAACTGCTTTCATGTCAGTTTTTGCACTTAAATGCTGCACTTTTTGGTTGTTTTTGAATTTCAGAATGAGAAGGACAGAAAGTGTAACGCATTACTCACAGCTGGAACAGTCTTCTCCACGCCAGCCACTCTCACATTGGCAGCGATCAGGTGCTACACATCGGCCATGGACACACTCCTTAGTGCAACGTGCTATACACACACACACACACACACACACACACACACACACATAGAGCAATAAGGAAAAAATAAACAGAGAGAGAGAGAGAGATGAAAAATACAAAACAAACCATTCAAAACCATTAAGGTTAAAACGCCAATTTGATACTCACGAACACATTTATTTCTGCTCTCGTAAAAGCCACGACAGCACTGATATCTCCTCCTATAGTCCATTTTCACCACCTGCCTATAAAGTGTTTTATAGGTGATCCTGGAGAGCAAATGATAGAAAAAAGAAAGAGTTTAATAACCTCCATTTTAACCATGGAAAAATACACAGTCTGAATGCAAGACCACACAATATTCATCATTTCATTAGCACAAATCAGCTGTAGTTGGAATATAAGGACTTCTGATTCAGTAGTTGTCTTGGATCAACTTCTGGCACCTTTTTTACAGAAAGTATAATATTTAGAGATGTATTAAACATTCGGTACCTTTCCCGTTCGCCTTATTTCAGATTAAACTTAAAAAGGCCTTTGGGAACGGCCGTAAGACCGGCAGGGAGAGTGAGTTTTCGTGCCAGCATTATAATAAAGGGAGCGTGTGTGAACGCCAGCATCACAATTACTTGGATTCAAAGCAATTTTAAAGCTCCACTGCCAAACCAAACAATCCCTCCAGTGACCAAAGCTGAAGGCCGAAAACTTCTGCAGCTCCGTATGAAAGAATTCATGCTGCGTTTAGTCTAAGTCAGCTCTGTGTAACTGTGTGTTACTGCATGAGTGCATGTGTGTTTGTCGGTGTATGTCACCTGTGACGTGTGCATTTGTTAGCGTTCCAGGGTTCAAAGCAGGTCTCTTCATACTTCACTTGGTCGAAAGGTTGAGTATATGATTCCTTCACTGAAGTGGTGAAACTAGAAAGAAACAAAGATAACAACGTAATGTATAACACAATAATTGCTGGAACAGTCCCCGTAGAGTGTTTTGCTCAAGGGTATTATAGAGCTGCCCAGTTTGTAGTGGTAAAACCGAGAAGAGAATTCACTGTTTTCAAGCCATGGGTTCCTCAGGAGTTTATAATGAGCTTTTGGAATGACAGTTTTGGATTTATGAGTAAAATAAGGTCTGTGGTTAAGATTACTTGAAAAGGCTGTCACATTTGTTTTCCTACATCATAAATGGGATTCTCGAAAATGTAGAATTTCTGATTTAAAAAATGTTTAAAGGGATAGTTCACCCAAAAATGATTAGTTACTCACCCTCATGTTGTTCAAAAGCCGTTATACTTTTGTTCATCTTCGGAACACAAATTAAGATATTTTTGATGAAGTCCAACAGCTTTCTGACCTTGCATAGTCAGCAATACAACTGAAACTTTCAAGGCCCAGAAAGATAGTAAGGACACTGTTAAACAGTTGACAGTGGTTCAACTGTAATTTGGTTTGTGGAAATTGTTGAATAAAATCATTATTTTTGTTTTCGTCGCACACACAACTCATAGCTTTATAAAATTATGAACCACTCATGTCACATGGACTATTTTATCAATGTCCTTACTACCTTTCAGAGTCAGAAAGCTGTTGGATTTCATCAAAAATATCTTGATTTGTGTTCCGAAGATGAACGATGTTTGGAACGACATGAGGCTGAGTAATTAAAGTTTTCATCACTAGAGGGTGCATATTCAAAACAAACAGAGCGTAGTTTGATGACCCCTGATTGAGTGTGGAATCATGGGAGTTGTTGTCTTCATCCCCACAGTTGATGCAATCCGTCGGGACTCGGGCAGAAATCATGTCCATGGGTGAGCTAATGTATTGTAATTAAGGACACTATAGTATGAAGTAGGGCTGCAACTAACGACTATTTTAATAGTCGACTAGTCACCGACTATTGAAACGATTAGTCGACTAATCGGATAATTATTCAATTTTTCTCAAATTTAGCATGAGATTGCTTTAATTATGTGGAAAATTATAGTAAATACAAGAAAGAAGGGGGTACTTCAATGAAAAATGCATATTTTATTGAACTTTGCTGCTGATAGGCCAATTCATACTAAAAGTAAATAAAAATGCCCTGTCTAAAACCATTTAGGCACAGTAATCGGTCAGTACAGACATAAATGCATAAATTAAGAAACTCTATAATCTTTTTAAAGGACAGGCACATTTGTTTTATAAGAAAAAATAAATTAAAATCAAGTAAACATTTTCTTCCTGTAAACCAGGGGCAGGCACATCAGCAGCAATAATACCGTAAACAAACATGTATATCCAAAACAAAACGTATTGGCTTCCATGTTATTTAAATCTTACCGAGGCCAGCCAAACTGGTTTCATTTAACTGTCCGACGTGCTTTCTCTTTAAATGTTCGTGCATCACAGAGGTGCTGCCGTGATGCGCAAGGACTGCTTTACAAACCATGCAGGTAATCTTTTTATTCGCCGTAGCAGGCTAAAATGCTCCCAAACTTTATGCCTGTTTCACACATACTCAGTCTGCAGTGCGTCTACAGTCCGTGTGCGTTACGTATGCGGTGCAGAAGCAGCACGGACTCGTTTTGCGCTCACACAGAACGCGTTTACAGTCCGTACATTGGTGTAACATGGGTGTGGAAAAAAAAACGCACTGCAGACGGAGTATGTGTGAAACGGGCGTGTTTTGGTACGCGCAGCTGCTGCATTCAGTGCATTGGACGCCGCCATTTCTGTATGTTATCGCTCAGCATAGAAGCTAATGCCTATGTGCGACTCTCGGCAGAGAGATGCCTCACTCGGTCGGAGAAAACATGTCTGGCGACAACATCGACAATGAAATTCATTGTCGACTATTTCTATTATCGATTTTTGTCGACAACGTCGACGAATCGTTGCAGCCCTAGTATGAAGCAGGGTGAGGCTGAAAGTCGTGGAAGGGAAACGAGAACGTTGGAGCAATTTCTAATGAAAGATGAGTGCAATACACGTATCAAAAGCAGTGGAGCTTTTATTATGCCACAGTCGACAGTTTCTACTTCTTCCGGTCATGCGTATGTAGAAAAAGCAGCGCTGTTTTATCATACTAGAGACATTTGAATGTGTTGAAATCTCTGTTATAATGCTACTCTGTGCGTTCGTCAACTGTCTAATAAAATGCATAACATATTAAAGTGTCTTGGGGTTTCCATGTTTTCTACTAAATAAAACTGGTAAATCGAGAGTGTGTGACGCCATTGGCAGGGGACGCAATGACACAGCCTAGTACACTAGTTAAAATTGCTTATTTCTTTGGATTAAAACATTCTTGGAAACATTTGGTATAATGTAAGTACGCAAGTCAGCAAAATAACAATGTTCTAGTGGTTTTTCAATATTTTATCAAAAAACCTTACACATTGTGCCTTTAATGACTTGAATTAATGAATTTTTGGGTGAACTATCCCTTTAAGTTTTAAGATCTGATTTATTCCCATTAAAAATAATTGACAGATACAATTAAAAAACTGTAAAAACTGTAAAAACAGCTTGTCCTTCAGGGTTAAGGGCATTTATTTTACTTCATTTTATTAATATTTATGAACAAAGTAAAACATAACTTAGACATGAATTTTGAAACCATTGAAACCACCTTACGAAAAAATAATCTTAGTCTCTCTAAAGAATATTTTTAAAGTACAAATTACTCATTATCAATTGAGTAGTTTAATATCTAGCTTAACTGTACTTACACTTTTATACTTAAACTCACACTGTATAAAATCTTTAAATATATTGCCTGAAACAGCTCTTAATATAATATGCAGTTTTGCTACTTGGGTATGTCGTTTTAAAGGGATAGTTCACCCAAAAATAAAAATTCTGTCATTAATTACACACACTCCTGTCGTTCCAAACTTCTAAGACCTCCGTTTATCTTTGGAACACAAATGAAGAAATTTTTGATGAAATCCGAGAGCTTTCTGACCCTGCATAGACGGCTAAGCAACTAAAATGTTCCCAGGCCCAAAAAGGTAGTAAGGACATCATTAAAATAATTCATGTGATATCAGTGGTTCAGCCGTAATTTTACGAAGCTACGAGAATACTTGTTGTGTGCAAAGAAACTAAAAAGAACATCTTTATTCAACAATTATTCTCCTCTAAATCACGTATTGCACCATTATCAAGAGTACCACTACGCGTTCCTTTGCAGGTAAACAAGACGTTATGCGTGCGTGTTCTACATCAGCAGCATCACCCGCATGCGTTGTTTACATGCAAAGGTACTCGATCAGAGTTTCCAACTTCTTTTAATGGAAAGTAGATAAAGCCAGCTTGAAAAGTCGCTAGATGACGTCATACGCCATATTGCCTTTTACATATAAAATATATATATTTGCATGTAAAATTAGGGAAGCAACATAATATCTATTTTAACTGAAAGCCTTGCTCCTCTGCCATTCGCTGAATAGAGCAGATGCAAAGAGAGAGGTTTGTGCACACCGGAAAACAAAACCTCGTGTTTGTAGACCTACAATTCTCAGAAACTAAATAAGGTTTGTCCAAGAAGCCTCTAGATTTGTCGCTAGGTGCTTTTTTGGGGGGAAAAAAGTCACTAAGTTGGCAACACTGCTCCCGATAATGGTGGAAGACGATATTTGGAGGAGAATTGTTAAATAAATTAGTTATTTTTGTGTTCTCTACACAGACTATTTTAATGATGTCCTTCTTTTCTAGGCCTTGAACATATCAGTTGTGTTGCCATCTATGCAGGGTGAGAAAGATCTCAGATTTTATCGAAAGTATCTTAATTTGTCTTTTTAAGATGAACGAAAGTCTTACGGGGTGAATAATTAATGTCAGAATGTTCATTTTTGGGTGAACTATCCCTTTAACATCTCCTTTAGATCTCCTTTAGATTTACTGTGGAAGACCTATTTTGATATGATTTTTGCAGTGTTTGCAGTGAACTTGAGACATTGATCTATAACAGCAGTTCTGTTTGCCAGCGTGCATTGGAGCAGATTATTTCAACTTGGCAATGGCTTTCTAAGCTTTATATCTGAGCAGATGATTCTTACCTTTCCCATAAGCTGCAAACATTAGGATCTCGGGGGTCCAAAGACAATGACAGTTCACACACACAGCCCAAGACAAACAGGACCACACAGATCTTCGCCGTCTTCATCCTGCTGTAAAGAGAAAAACAGTCAAGTAACTTATAAAACTCTGCCCCTCAGAACTGTTGATGTGACACTGCAAGGCCAACGCAAACCTCTCCTTCCATTTTAAGACATATTGAAGCCATCTGGTTTTATTTATGGGGAGGCTTTAGGCACGCCGTAGGAAAGGGACAGACAAGTCTCCCATGGTGAGGATTTCGGAGACTAACAGCAGCTTTATGAGCACATGCTCTCAGACACACAAACACAGGACACACACACACACACACACACACACACACACACACACTGTATTTAGAACAATCTCAGGATACATACTGGCTCTATAAAGAGTCTTTTCCTTCAGTATAAGAAAACTGCAAACCCTGAAGTGTGTCAGTCAGTAACAAAGGCCTTCCTTGTCTGGACACCTAGTGGAATTACTATTGTGTTCTGTCTAATAAGTATAGTACTATACTGAGCAAATTTAAAAAGGAATGTACTGTATCTTCCAAATATAAAACTTTATTTGTGTAGTACAGTAGTGTGAAAACTTTTGAAGGAAAAAAATCAATCTTTCTTAAAGAATACATTTGGAGTAGAAATTATTTCTTAAGTAAAAAAAAAAAGGATTCTAAATAAAAAAAAATCATAAATTAAAATATATAGCTGCCTTTATATTTTAGGAAGGGGGTTGCTCCCAAGAGGAACATCATATTTGGAGGTCCGTGGCGTCAAAAAATGTTAAAACCTCTGGTCTAGTAGACTTTATGAGTGAAGGAGACTCTTTGAAATGATATTGAATCATAAATCATCACTGCCTGTTTGGTTTGACAAAGAATAAAGAAATGCAACTTTTGCACTGTAACACTGAAACTTCTGAAAGGTCAGTTTATCCTCACACGCAACCTAAATCAGACTAGACACAAACAGAATAAAACAGACCAGAATATTGTGTGTAGATGTCAGGTTTTCATTAAAAGCTATAGGATTTTATAGGTCCCTTTACTGGGGTGGAGAGTATATTATCCCTGTTCTTTCTGTGTTTTTTTTTTTTCGGGGCTTCATTAGAAGAAGTGTTCGAGACCACATTGGGATTCCTGCGAGCTGAGAAACTATGAGTGTGTTTAATGAGCAGTGCACCGCGACAGAGAGTCTGTGACAAACAAGTGGTTTAAATCTACTCTGAACCTGAGGCTGCGTTAATTGCATTTACGTTTAAGTAAACAACAGTTTTATGCTGGAGCAGATGGATTTTTTGGAAATAGCGTACTTGTTTCAAGCAGGATATTTGGCTTGCGTAGGGATGCTGACTGTTCAAGTGCTACCTCAATAGAAAATCCATCACATAAATTTATGACACAAGCAACGTTAATATAAAAATATTCTTATTAGCTCAGAAAGCAGGTGTTATATCCACATCTAGGAGGAGACTGCGACAAAAAGTGAATTTGAAAACATCTGGAATTCATGGAAGCCCATTTCCGCAACTGAATAAAAAATAAAAAAGGTATTTGCAACTTTTTATCTCACAATTCAGACTTTTTTTTTTCTCACAATTTCAAGTTTACATCTTGCAATTAGGACTTGTTGCTGAGAATTTTGTGAGACAAACTTACAATTCTGAGAAATAAAGCCAGAGACATAAACTCACAATTCTGACTTTTTTCTGAGAATTGCATAAGACAAACTTGCAATTGTGAGTTATAAAGTCAAAATTGTAAAACAAACGTGCAATTCTGAGAAATAAAGTCACAATTCTGAGAAATAAAGTCAGAATTGCAAGATATAAACTCACAATTCTTACTTTTTTTCTGAGAATTGCATGAGACAAACTTGTAATCGTGAGTTACAAAGTCAGAATTGTGTGACAAATTCGCAATTGTGATTTATAAAATCAGAATTGCAAGATATAAATTCACAATTCTGACATTTTTCTGAGAACTGAGCGAGACAAACTCACAATTGTGAGTTATAAAGTCAGAATTGCAAGATATAAATTCACAATTCTGACATTTTTCTGAGAATTGCAATTTTGAGTTACAATTTTGAGTTGCAATTTTGAGTTATAAAGTCAAAATTGTGAGACAAACTAGCAATTTTAAGGACTAAAGTCAGAATTGCGAGACAAACTCGCAATTGTGAGAAATAAAGTCAGTTACGAGATATAAACTCAACAATCCTGACTTTTTTTATTAGAATTGCATAAGACAAACTCACAATTGTGAGTTATAAAGTCAGAATTGTGAAACAAACTTGCAACTTTGAGAAATAAAGTCACAATTCTGCCTTTTTTCTGAGAATTGCATGAGACAAACTTGCAATTATGAGTTATAAAGTCAGAATTGTGAGACAAACTCGCAATTGTGAGTTATAAAGTCAGAATTGCAAGATATAAACTCAAAATTCTGACTTTTTTCTGAGAATTGCGTGAGACAAACTCACAATTTCGAGTTATAAAGTCAAAATTGTGAGACAAACTAGCAATTTTAATAACTAAAGTTAGAATTGCGAGACAAACTCGTAATTGTGAGAAATAACGTAAGAGTTATGATATATAAACTCACAGGTTTCACTTTTTTCTGAGAATTGATCAATACAAACTCGCAGTTGTGAGTAATAAAGTCAGAGTTATGAGATATAAACTCAACAATTCTAACTTTTTTCTGAGAATTGCATAAGACAAACTCACAATTGTGAGTTATAAAGTCAGAATTGTGAAACAAACTTGCAAGTTTGAGAAATAAAGTCAGAATTGTGAGACGAACACGCAATTCTGTGAAATAAAGTCAGAATTGGGAGATACAAACTCACAATTTTGACTTTTTTTCTGACAACTGAGCCAGACAAACTCGCAATTGTGAGTTATAAAGTCAGAATTGCAAGATATAAACTCACAATGCTGATTTTTTTCTGAGAACTGCATGAGACAAACTAGCAATTTTAAGAACTAAAGTCAGAATTGCGAGATATAAACTCGCAATTGCAGAATTGAGTTTACATCACGCAGTTCTCAGAAAAAAAGTCAGAATTGTGAGACAAATTTATTTCTCAGAATTACGAGTTTGTCCCACAATTCTGACTTTATAACTCACAATTTGTGTGTGAGTTTGTGTCATGCAATTCTCAGAAAAAGTCAGAATTGTGAGTTTACATCTCGCAATTCTGACTTTATTTCTTAAAATTGCGAGTTTGTCTCACAATTCTGACTTTATAATGACTTATAATGACTGACTGACTGACTTCATATATTGCAAGTGACTTTGAGTGATTCATTAAAAAGAACTGGGAACAGTTTGTTGCTGCTTGCAGGAAAAACACGCTTTACTGACTGTCTAGATTTTAAATTACATTTGCAAATATTTAGTTTTTTGTAACATTGTCCATTTGAGTCACAAGCTTGAGTAAGTTCCAAGTAACATTCAAGTAAGTTTGATCTCTCTTGCTAAACTGTTGCAGGACTGCAGGGCTTTAAAAGGTGCAGTATTAAACCATGAGTTGATTTTAATGAGCCGAACAGATGCTGTGCCCGCACTCGACTGCTTTCATGTGGACAAATTATGGGGAGGACGCATTACACGGCACAAACAAGACGGGAGAGAGAGTGAGGGATTTCTTTCATCAACATTTTGTTTGCATCTGACACCAAGGATTGGTGCCACGTTAAAAATGAGTACCATACGGCAGGATATTTTTAGGGGACACACTCACAAATGTCAAACTCTCCGCATCTGAGTACTAGCGTGAGTGAGAGTGCTCTGATCACCCAAACCAAAGACGTTCTGTCATTTGAAAGGTCCTGGGTGAAGATAAGGGCAGAATGGAAAATGAATGAAAACACATGTAGTCATCCGATTCTGGCAGGGTCAGTAAAGTACAGTCCTCATGCTCGGGAAGAGTCCAAAGTCAATGCACACTATAATCATTCACACAGATACGAGATTTTCATGCAGTTGGATATTGTGATTGAATTTCCATGGTTTTAACGGGATTATTTTGTATGACTATAATTCAAATCCAGACAACTAGGAAGACTTTGTGTGCATCTATATCTCATTAGAGCATTAGCATGTTTATTATAAACATGAGACGTAATGCCAGAAAAATGACTCTCAAAAAGATTCACGAAACAGCCTTAAACTTGCTCATTAAATCACTTTTAGAGCCATTACAGAATTCACTGAATTTCACTAAATGTACCATAAGTCATTTATTACATCTGATTTGACATTAACCAGAACCCTTTCTGAGTCTATACTTTACGTTTAAGACATGACCGTAACCATGGTTTAAAAATAAGTTCGATTATGGGTGGGGTTATGAATTATGCTATAATAACCCCTACAAATACAACTCACTATATACACTAAACACTTTAAAAGAGACAGACATGTAGATGTTTGTAAAAGATGTTATCTCTGATTGGAGGGATTAGCATTGTATATATTATACAGTATCATATGTATTGCATCCAAATTTGTTAATACTGTAAGTTAAGGGTGGATAATTTGATCAGTTTTTATTATTATTGCAACAATACATATTATTGTTAAAAGTTGTCATTAATAACAATTGCTGTGTAGATGATAACTTTGTGACTTTGTGAAAATTTAAAGGAGTACACTTTTAGAACAAAAATTTACAGATAATGTACTTACCCTCTTATCATCTAAAATGTTCATGTCTTTCTTTCTTAAGTCGTAAAGAAATTATGTTTTTTGAGGAAAACATTTCAGAATTTCTCTCCATATAATGGACTTCTATGGTGCCCCCGAGTTTGGACTTCCAAATTGCAGTTTCAGTGCAGCTTCAAAGGGCTCTAAATGATCCCAGCCGAGGAAGAAGGGTCTTATCTAGTGAAACGATCGGTTATTTTCTAAAAACATTTACAACTTATATACTTTTTAATCCCAAACGCTTGTCTGTGTATTCCAGTTCATGACAGTTAGGGTATGTCTAAAAACTCCCATCTGATTTTTTCCTCCAACTTCAAAATCTTCCTAGAAAATAACTGATCGTTTTGCTAGATAAGACCCTTCTTTCCTCGGCTGTGATCGTTTAGAGCCCTTTGAAGCTGCCTTTTGGAAGTTCAAACTCGGGGGCACCATAGAAGTTCATTATATGATATTATTTCCTCAAAAAACATAATATCTATGACTTAAGAAAGAAAGACATGAACATCTTGGATGACAAGGGGGTGAGTACATTATCTGTAATTTTTTCGTTCTGAAAGTGAACTACTCCTTTAACTACTATACTGAATGAAACAGCGTAGACTTTTACTTTTTGCTTTTAATGCCTTACTGAATGTGGTATCTTGTTAGCAATAACCTGTCTGTGGGCTTTTTTGATTACTGTCAGTTGAAGTGCCTATATTGATATAAGATATTGCTATGAAAACAAATAAAAAAATAAAAATAGACAAAAAATAAACTAGTTTATAGTAAATTATAGTTTGTAGTTTGTAGTAAATTAGTTTATCTTTTGTAAATATGATAAGATAAAGATATCGCTAACCCAAAGTGTCAAAATAAGTAGAAAAGACAAGTCCAAAGACGTTTACAATAGCTGGATCTGGCAACACAGCTGCGTTTACTCCGCCAGCTAAACATTTATGCAAACTATCTAAACTCATACATGCAGACACTCATATTAGGAGGTTTAACCAGCAAATTAGTCATTCAGAAAACAAATTTTATTTTTGAACATGAAAAATTGACCGAGGTCTGGACCTCAGTGACCTCATAGCTGGCTACGACCTTGGTTCAAGAAACTTGCAGCAGTCTATTTCTGGATGGCTGAATTCGGAAAGTGCATAGCTAGTTTTACTATTTCTACCATTTATATTCTTTTTTTCTTTCTTCAAACAGAAAAGGGTCAATTTTTCATTTTCAAATTCAGATTTAATAAATATAATATAGTATATATAATAGTATATATAATAAATATAGGAAATTTACAAAATATCTTCATGGAAGGTTCACATATTACTCTTTGCTACAAATACATCAGTGTCAAATGGAACAAATACTTTAAAAACAACCATTTATATACCTCAAAACATTGTACAGCATTGTCCTTCAATAAAGCACACAGCAGTGTTCCTTTATAAAAGGTTAAAGAAGCTATGCTCTCAACTAAGTGTTTTTTAACAATAATCTTTACCAAGGGATTGTAATTTCTCAACTAAAAAGGCAAAATGTCTCATAAATGTTTCATTATAGGAGCTAATGGCTCTCTCATCTTTTTGTGTGTGTGTGTGAAGCTTTGCTTTGGCCATAGTGTTGCGTCTCATGCTGTTTTTGAACATCCCTCCGTGTACATTGTGGTTTTAAGAAACTGTGTCAAGTTAAAAATAGTCCAAAATTTAAAAATGCCTCTTGAGATATCTCCTTTCTGAACTATGTAGCATCTTATGTAATTAGCCCCCTGAAATGTGTCTGATCGAGATCGGGTGGGCATAAAACTAGCCTAAGAGCACCTTTTTGCAAACTACTTTTGGAACACAAATAAAAGCTAAAAAAATGTACACGCAGTCACAATTTCTCATAAGTCTATTTCAGTTTTGATTAAAGTAAATTAAATTTGGATTAAAAACTCCTTAGGTTTGTATTCTGGTAATGGGGTTATTATACACAGAGGCACATGGCATTGATCAGATTTCCTTATTTCCTTTCCTGTCCCTCTCCACAACTGCTTGAGGCCGCATGCTAATTTAAGGAGAAAATATTAGTCATTATTTGGAACGGAGGGACATAGGGAAAGGAAAAGAAGAAGAAAAGAAAAATGAGCCATCAAAAAAGAGAGAGAAACAAAAAAAGTAAAGCGAGAGGGGGAGAAAGGTTGCATAATAGCTTTGGACCCTATGGACCCGCATGCATAAATAGACTCTCATATAACATCTCATAATAATCATTCCAGTTCTCCTCCAATTCCACAGACCACGGACAAATGTAGCAAAGAGCAGATATCCTGGCAGGATCCAACTAACATGCGCTCATTCAAGCAAAGAAACACATATACTGAAACTGCCAAACTTGCTATGAACTATATTGGGGGAAGGCTGGAAAATGAGAAAAATAAGCTCTTAAACAGTCAACGTGTCTTTCTAAATCCGCTGTTGTAGAAGTCCACTTCAACAAAGATTAGATTTGTGTATTAATAAAAATAACACATAAACCTCTACGCCCCTCCAGAGAGCATCCAAAGCTGACATCAGGACTTGAAAGATGCAGGACTTAACACAAATTCATGGCCATTCGGAAAATGAGCGAAATACAGCTGGAAAACCAGTATATTCGGCCCTTCCGTTTTAAGAAAGATAGTGGCAACACAACAGTAACCAGAGCTTGGGGAGCACAGCCAGCTGAAATGCTTATCTGTCAGTGAGGTCATACTGTATGTCTGCTCCTCAAAGCATCTGTTATACACAGATGTTATTGTTGCAGTTTATTTGAAGTTGCCATTTATATATTTCATTAGATTTAATAGTTTGTTGTACATAAGCAGAACAGTTTATTACTCTCTGGAGTACTCGATAGGTCAATTTCGTGCACAAAAAAAATTACCGTAGGATTTACTTTGAAACAATGCAAAATTTGTCAAAGCTCCCATTGAAAATACATTGACAAACATATCCCTTTATAATCCCTTATATAATCATCTGACTGTACAGTGGAGAATAAAATTAGTCTATAAATATTTGATTTTTTTATGAAATATGTGACCCTGGACCACAAAACCAGTCTTAAGTAGCACGGGTATATTAGTAGCAATAGCCAAAAATACATTGTATGGGTCAAAATTATCGATTTTTCTTTAATGTCAAAAATCATTAGGATATTAAGCAAAGATTGTGTTCCATGAAGATATTTTGTAAGTTTCCTACCATAGTTATACATAAAAACTTTTTTATATATATATATATATATATATATATATATATATATATATATGCATGGCTAAAAACTTCATTTGGACAACTTTGAAGGCAATTTTTACAATATTGTTATTTTTTGGCACCCTCAGATTCCAGATTTTCAAATATTTGTATCTTGGCCAAATGCTGTCAAACCATACACCAATGGAAAGCTTATTTACAAAATAATCAAGGGATTTTAAAATTTGTACAGTAACCACTGTAGCATGAAAGAAGACTAGAACTAATATTTTGGAGGGTTACAGCTGTCAGAAATTGGTTGGAAGTGTAGAGGCCTTTGCTTTGAATGACTTCAGCACATCCACGGCCGCAGGACATCACTAGTTTCTCAGACTGTGCTGGTGTAATCTTGGTTCCCTTTTCTTTCACTCTCTTCCATAGTTTGGTAACTGTAGTGGCTTTCTTAGCCATAACTTTGTCGCCAAGGATTTCCCAGAGATTTTCAGCTGGGTTTAGATCAGTAGTCTGAACCGGCCATTTCATTATTTCAATGTTTTTAACTTCAGGAACTGCTTTACCCGTTTTGAATTGTGATAGGCACGTAGTCTTGCATGAAAATTGCAGGCTGATTGTAAGATGCTTGCAGGGAAGGAACTGCTGCTGAAGGAGGTTCTGATAAACATTTGCATTTACCCTGCCATATGTCTACAGTGCATTCAGAAAGTATTCAGACACCCTTTACTTTTTTCAATTTTGTTATGTTGCAGCCTACTACAATTGTTTAAATTCATTTATTTTTCATTAATCTACACCCCGTACCTCATAATGACAAAATGAAAACAGAATTTTAGAAATTTCTATACATTTATGTAAAAGAAAAACAAAACTGAAATATCACATTTCCATAAGTATGCAGACCCTTTGCAACAACACTTGAAATTTAGCTTGGGTGCCTCCCATTTCTCTTGATCATTGCTGAGATGTATCTACATCTTCATTGGAGTCCACCTATGGTAAATTACATTGATTGGACATGATTTGGAAAGGCACACATCTCTCCATAAAAGGCCTCACAGCTGATAATGCATATCAGAGCTAAATCCAAGCCATGAGGTCAAAGGAACTGCTTGCAGAGCTCAAAGACAGGATTGTATTGAAGCACAGATCTGGGGAAGGCTACAAAAAAATTCTGCTGCACTGAAGGTTCTCTAGAGTACAGTGGCTTCCATAATTTTCAAATGGAAAAAGTTTGGCATAACCAGGATTCTTCCAAGAGCTGGTCACCCAGCCAAACTGAGCAATTGATTGTCTAGACTGGTGACCTAAAACCTGATGGTCACTCTAGTTAAGCTCCATGATCATAAATGCAGATGGGAGAAACCTACAGAAGGACAAACATCACTGCAGCACTCCACCAATCTGGGCTTTATGGCGGTGTGGCCAAACTCAATCCTATCCTCAGTGAAGACACATGAAAACACGCTTGCCATTTGCAAAACTGCACCTAAGGACACTCAGACTCTGGAAAACAAGATTTGAAGGGAAACCAGGCACTGCTCATCACCTGCAGAGCACTATCCCAAGTGTGCTGGTGGCAGCCTCATGCTATGGGGCTGTTTTTTAAAGTAGAAAAGTAGAAGAAAAACTCAATGCACCAAAATATTGAGATAGCCTTAATGACACCTAGTCCAGAGCATTCAGAACCTTAGACTGGGCCGAAGGTTCACCTTCCAACAGGACAATGATCCTAAGCCAAGGCAACACAGGAGTGGCTACGGCAACTCTGTGAATGTCCTAGAGTGGCCCAGCGAACATCGCTTGAGAGACCTGAAAATGGCTGTCCACCGACTGTCCCCATCCAACCTGACTGAGCTTGAGAGGATTTGCAAAGACAAATGACAGAAAATTCCCTAAACCAGGTGTGCAAAGCTTGTTGTTTCATACCCAAAAAGACTCGAGGCTGTAATTACTGCCAATAGTGCTTCAACTAAGTACTGGGTAAAGCATCTAAATACTTATGTAAATGTGATATTTCAGTTTTTTCTTTTTAATAAATTTACCGACATTTCTAAAATCCTATTTTCACTTTGTCATTATGAGGTAGATGAGTGTAGATTATTGAGAAAAAAATGAATTTAAACAATTGTAGTATCAGGCTGCAATATAACAAAATTGCTAAATATTTAAGGGGGTCTGAACCAATTCCCCATTGAGAGTCTCCATATTCTGTCCTCTCGTGTGTTTGTCTTAAATGGACAACCAGCCTTTTTGGGGAACTTGAATTAGTGTCACTGTAAACCTGCAATATTTGAGAAATCACAGTCTCCACTGTACATGATAAACATTACCTGACTGTACATTATTGTTGTTTGAGCTAGTGTACATTAATCTTCAAAACCAGAAGGAGACAAAGTTCATGACTGCAGTAACCACTTAGACCAAAGTCAAACTCATTTTCAATCACATTCAACCTCAGCGAAAACAACCTCATAAAAACATCTCAACAGACTAACAGCGAGCTTAAAGGGTTACTACAGTCTATTATAACAGCAGTCTGCTGTTGACCCGCTCCTGTTCTGGCAGTACGGATATATGTTATTTGCCCCACCATTGTTTACCTTGCCAGCAAGAGCAAAGAAATGAGGTAAAGGAATAATACAGAGCTGACTGTCATCTGACCAAAACCCCAGTCCTGGCTCAGACTCACTAACTCCAGTTAAACCAGTAAATCTAAGTTACGGTAAACTGGCATAAAATACCCATAATATAAAACATCTGGGGCTGAATTTCAAAACACACTTTGAGCCTCCGCACCACAGAGTGTTTAGCTGGCTGTGGTCTGGGTTCAGCGTAGCGCCACATAGTGTGTGTCTATGTGTCTTTAAGTGTGGGGGTGGGGGGTAGTGAACCCCTCATCAATAAACCAGGGGTTAGTGAGTCAGTGGTATATTGTACCCCACCCATTTTTCCATGTTTAAAGCTACACTAATCTCAAAGGCTGTGGCGATGTGTATTTCTATGGTAAATGCTTGGGTTTGGCAAGCCCCCGACTCACTATGAGTATTTTGTGATGCAGATTCATACTGTAGAATTCTCTGTTTATGTCTCTGCTAGAAAAATAATTATCATGCCAAATGCTTCACAATTTTTGCTGGCTGGTTTTATGCAGCTTGCTGCAATTTTGTTTACGGACATTACCTACCTCATAAAAACATTACAGCCACACAGGAACAGCAGAGTTTGGTGGGATTGTGGGAAGGCGTCATATAGGGACTGGGTCTGAACCACCAGAATATCCACTTACGGGCCATACAAGCCATAATTACACTGGAAAAACACATAAACTGCCAGCTAGCGTTTGTTCTGATCCAACTCAAGTGACAGTGGATACATTTCAGTTGGAATGTGATTTTGCAAAAAAAAAATCAAAAATCAAAAATGTTTTTCATTTAATAATTATACAGTATGTTTATAATATTATATAAACATTGTTTATCAGCAATCTCCATAAAACTGATTGCACAGACCAAACTGTAAGTCGTGAATACTTGAAACTTGAAGGGATGGTAGTACTCACACTGCCAACAACGTCACCAAGGCTCACCCCAATTGGCCTGACGGGGACACTACAACAATCAAAAGTACGAAATCGCTCATAACTCCTAAACCTTCAGTCGCAGGCTCAGATTTGAGTAGCGAAATTTTTGGGTATTTTGGATTTTTTTGCAAAACTTACTTTTGCCAACTAGACCTAGGTTTTTCGCCCGATTGGAACCAAACCAGTGCAGAAAGATTCTCTGGAGAGCGAATATCAATAATTATCTAAAAAAGCCAAACCTTCGACTCACCATCGCAAAGGGATGCCAAAATCTTTGAAAGGGGCAAAGCCACTTTTAATAAAATGCCTGTAACTCCTGAACAGAATGAGATATCTTCGCCAAACTCAGAACGCTTATGTAAGAACTCAATCTGAGGTTGCAGGACAACAATCGTGGAGCTTGGCCACTTGGTGGCGCTATCAGAAGAAAATGGCCATACCTACTCAACCATTTGTCCAGTCAACTTGAAAATCTTTGTGCACGGTCTTGGTCCAAAGTGCCACAAGTGTCTATAAGGACATTTGCGTATCTCGAAAAAAAAAACATGGCTTCCAATTGGCCGTGTCCCCAAAAGTCTGTGAGAAATTTGAAAGAAAGTGGCCACTGGGGGGGTGATACAGCGTTTTTTAAGAACATAAATGATTGTACATTGCATGGTTTTCTGCACATACACACGATATTCATATCATATGACAGAACTCCTCATTCCGGACAACTTTGCCTCTAGAACCACTGCTGTCAATCAAACTGTTTGTTAAATGATTGAGATGTAAAACACCTACTTTTCGCTCAGTCTGGAAAAAACAACTGCAGAACAATTCTTTGGACTCTCTAGGTCAATAATTATCCAAAAAATGTTGAAATTTACCCTTTGGGAAGCTATAATGGGGTCGTTTAGAAAAGGGGCCTGTCCAAATTTATTTAAAATCCTATAAAAACCTAAAGGAAAACTCAAAACTTCATGAAACCTGCTGAGCACATGCGATTCTAAACAAGCATGCAAAGTTTTAAGGAGATAGGACCACAGCTGGCGCTATAACAGTCATAAATGTTACAAAATATAACATTTCTATGGTAAATTACCTGTATTTGCAAAGAAAGGCTTGCTACATAATGTCTTTTTCATATGTAATTAAATGCCTTAAAGCGCTTGAACCCTGCTAATCGCTGCTTGCAGCTATATTTCAATCTGAACTCATAGTTCATTGCTATTATGAGATCCCTTATATTGAAAAACAGTATTTTTCAGTATTTTTCAATTCATAGCATTATATTATGTAATTCAGATTTATTTCTTTGCCTGGGTTACTCTTATTTGATTTGTCTGTCCTTATTAAACAGGATATTTTACCCAATGAAAATACTGTTATTAATTACTCTCACGTCGTTCCAAATCCAGACTATTTTATTGATGTCTTTACCACCTTTCTGGGCCTTGAACGTGGTAGTTGCATTGCTGTCTATGCAAGGTCAGAAAGCTCTCAGATTTCATCAAAAATATCTGTGTTCTGAAGAAAATGAAGGTATTAAGGGTTTGGAACGACATAAGGGTGAGTAATTAATGATGGAATTTTAATTTTTGGGTCAAATGTCCCTTTAATTGTTCCCCTAACTGTCAAAATACATCGATTTAAATTAAATGTTTGATGTAAAATGTTAGCATGAAATACACACTGTTCATTTTTCCCCATCTTCCCCTACGGTGAGAGAACAGAAGCATCTCCACTTTTGATGAATAGCAATAGCTGGAATGTTGAACTTTGACTTTCAAGTTCTTATTAGTCACTGTTCAATTTTCACCCACACTAATTTCTCCCCAAAGCTTTGCGTCTCTGCTGCAAGCTCTCTGTTTTTGCATTTCTGTTCGGTTATGCCACAAACGCAGCACAATTGGTTCCTTTCTGCAAACAGAAACACATTTCTGTTTTATCTTTTAAACGAAAGACAAAACACAGAGCTTCGAGGGGAATGGCCGTCCACAGCACAGATGGATTTGTAATACTGTTCTTCCCAGCATGAGTAACAGAGGTCTCAAACCCAAACACTCTTAGCAGATGAAGTGACATGTTGGCTGCTGTCTGCCAGCCCTCCAGCTAAAACACCCCTATACCAGCTTTCACATGCTGTTGCCCAAGAAATTGTGATGGAAACCATATAAACACCGCTGTAAAGAACCGCTTGAGAAAGAAAATCTGAATGACTAAACATGCCTCCTAAAATAACCATCAAGTGCTTTTGTAAGAGAGTTGAGTTTGTGCAATATATTTTGTTTTTGATTTCTAGTGTTTTTATTACATTTTACTTAATGAATACAATATGCAAATGCAATTTTTGGTAAAATAGTATTTGTTTGTATACAGTGTATTTATTTTTATTATTTATGTATTTCTGTAATGACAAATAAATTACGCAACCAAATTTTGTCTTTATAATATCACACTTAGTATTGCACACAATTTAAAAATCTCTCTATACGTGAAACATATAGCTGCCTTAATATTTTTGGAAGGGAGTCATAATATTTGGGGGTTCTTGGCAGGGCTTCACTAGACCCTTTTTATTTCATACTGTAAAATACCACTGTGCCCCAGTAAAACATAACTGATTAATACTTATATGTCAATGGAGATTTCTGTATACTGACTTGAGAATCAATTTCCCTGATAATACTTCAACAATCAAATCATGCGTTTTCAATCAGCTGTTTAGAATCAGAACTAGTGACGCTAGGCTTACAAATGAATCACTCTTTTGATTGGTCAGATGGGTCTGAAACTGTTTGTGGTTCAGTTTGATTCATTTGGACAGTTCACTAAATTGTTTACAGCAGTTTCTCACATCAATGTAATGGGTAATTGGTTATTTTATAAGCCATAAAACAAAAGATCACTTGATGAGGTGGATATGTAATTACAATCCATTATAGAAAACCCTGTTTTGAAACCATATAATAACTTTGAAAGAGGAACTGACCCAAATTTTAATTATTTACTTCATTGATTCTTTGATCATTGTACAATCCTCTGATGCTTTTATGGTGTGTTTGTGTTCTTTTAGAACACTCCACTTCCACAGTATTTGCATAGAAAAGCACACATTTCCTCCTTTTGTAAAGCCCTATGATTTCCTATGATTTCGGACAGAATCACAGAATCCAGTCATAAAAATGGAATTTACTGCATAACATGGAATGTCACGGAAGTTGCCAAATTTTGGATGAATAAATCAAAAGAAGTGATATGGACTAGTATCTGTGAATATTAACCTGCAAAAATGCTATTCAAATGTTCTGTGTGTCTCTGTGTGAATGAATGGCGCAGAAACTGTGACAGAAATATTTTACTCAATGTAATGATAGTACTACTATTATTATTAATTGTTATTAAAACATTACTTTTTAAATGAATATTTACCAGAATTTATTCACCAGAAAAATTTAAATACATGACAAAGTATTTCTGAAATAAAAAAGAAATAAAAAAAGTATACATTTTTGATTTTAAAAAAATAATAGATATGCTTTTCATTATTAAAACCTAATGAAAATGCAATCCAGACAATTAATGGAAAACACACAATTTGCTAAAAATAAAACTGAATAAAAAAAAAAATTAAACATTTAATATGGCCTTAAATTTTTTTTAGTTTTGTTATACAATTAAGAAATTGCTGTTAAATTGTGTCAAAGTTTCATGGTTTTAATTAATAAGACATGCTTTTTGATTAATATATAATTTTTTTATTTAACCATTAACCACCACGCAAAGTCAGAAATTACAGCAGGAAAAAACGAATTAAGTACAATTATAACAAAAAACGGAATTTGGGGGAAAATAAAACAGATTTCATTGGGCCATACAGTACTTTTGTGCTTCAGAGAAGAAAATAAATAAAAATAAACTGAATTTAAGAAAAAAATACATATTTCATACTGCCTTTTAAAATGTAAAATGTTACACATTTAATAAATTGCTGTCCAATGTGTACGTTTCAAAGTTTCATGATTTCACTTAATTAGAGATGCTCTTTGATTAATATTTTTAATTTAATCATTAAAACAGAGTCAGAAAACAAAACAAAAAATGAAGGCCTTGTCCACACTAATACATTTTCTTTTGAAAACATATCTTTTTATCTTTGTTTTGGCCATCAGTCCACTCTGAGAGCTTTTTGAAAATGGTCTCCAAAGTGGATAAATTCGATGATGCATATTTAGTCATTTTTTTTAGACACTGTATCAATAGATATCTATATTTATACCTATACTGTACATGTTATGTGCCATTTACTTCCACACTACTGCTTCAGATGTGTCATTTTGTACATTATATCACAGTCCTGCAAAGATGACAGAAAATTTAATCGCTTTTGATGTTTGCGGCAAAACATGAGGGCAGTTGCGTTTTAGATCAGACATACAATCGGGAGTGAGTGAGAGCTGGATGCGTCAGTAAATGATATTTTCCTAAATAAAATGATCCTGGCAGATGAATTGCATAAAAGCGTATCATGTCTGTTCCATCTGTATAATCTGTATACACATGCGCACAGTAAAGCAAATTCAATGAAAATGCTTAAAAACGCTAGTGTGGATGCTGTTTTCAAATGTATCCCAATTAAAAGATTAGTTCACTTTCAGAACAAAAATGTACAGATAATGTACTTATCAACTTGTCATCCACGATGTTCATGTCTTACTTTCTTCAGTTGTAAACAAATTATATTTTTTGAGAAAAACTTTTCCAGAATTTCTCTCCATATAATGGACTTCTATGGTGCCCCCAAGTTTGAACTTCCAAAATGCAGTTTAAATGCAGCTTTAAAGGCCTCTAAAGCCGAGGAAGAAGGGTCTTATCTAGTGAAACGATTCGTTATTTTTAAACAAATTGACAATTTATATACTATGTAGGAGAATTTAGTTGGGGAAGAAAACGAGATGGGAGTTGCTGCATCGCAGAGACGAGACAAGATGAGCATTTTAGGTTAAAAAGTATACAAATTGTCAATTTGTTTAAATAATAACCAATCGTTTAGCTAGATAAGACCCTTCTTCCTCGGCTGGGATCATTTAGAGCCCCTTGAAGCTGCGTTTAAACAGCATTTTGGAAGTTCAAACTTGGGGGCACCACACACATCCATTATATAGAGAGAATTCCTGAAATATTTTCCTCAAAAAACATAATTTCTTTACGACTGAAGAAAGACATGAATGTCTTGGATGACAAGGGAGTGAGTACATTATCTGTAATTTTTTTGTTCTTAAAGTGAACTAATCCTTTAATGTAGATGTAGCCTAAAATGAAAAAAAAAAAAAAAACAGAATCCAAAACAATTTAAACATAATTTAGGGACAATAAAACAAATTGCACAGGGCCCTAAATTTGTGCTTGACAGAAAAAAAAATAAACAGGATTACAAAGACATAGGGTGAACATGATTGAAAATTCAACATCTGTTAAATCAATGGTTAAACGTTTCAGATCTAGCTGTAGGATTGTGTGAGACTGACAGTGTCTGGCCTCATTGGGTTTGGCTGTGGAACAGAAGCTTATGTCATGCTCTGCTTTGCGGCCGGTCTGTAGCTCTTCTAAAAAGAGAAAAACAGGATACGTGGGGGCCCTTCCTCCTTTATCGCTCTCTCTTAACACCCGCCATCTCTCTGGGGTCAGTCACCACTCTTCCACACTAGCACGGGCCACAGAGACCGACCTGACCGCTCTGCACACATCAAAGTGCCTGATTCCAGATATCCATCAACAACCACACCCCTGCGTCCGCTTCATGTATCTCGGAGGCAAACTTGACCTTGTGTGTTTGTGTTGGTGAGCGGTAACAGATTCTAGTCCCAAGGTGGTTTTGTGCCCAGCTGGCTTATGTCATACCAGCTATATCCACATGACCTCACGCCTGGAGGAAACTACAGCCGCACAGACACTACGATAAGGCCGCTGTCATCACAACAGTTGTGTTGTGGTCATGCTAATGTACGTTTTAAGAGCCTGAAAAGACAAAAGTCCCTTGTAAACAGAAAAAGTTTCTCATCGGGGTGTGTTTTGTGATTAAAGACGATTCAGTCAGTGCGACCAAAAATGGACAGATGAGACTTTATTTTTGGCTTTGTCTGTTGTGATGTTTCAGCAGGAGTGTTTTAAGTGCTGTTAAGTTTTCTGCCATTTAAAGGCATGGAGTCGAGAGCTCCTGAGGCCTTGTGGGGGACCTCACAATTTGACAGCTGGTTCCTGCTAGACATTGTAGACCATATAACCACAGACTACATGACTGTGGCTTCACTGGGCCTGAGACACGTGGGGGCCAAACAAACAAAACACATTTCTATACAAACCCAGGTTTTTTTAATATATATATATAATACGCTCAACCATATTTTTCAAGTATAGGTGCACACAACCGCATAAAATCAAATTATATTCACATAAAAGCACACACTCTCACGTTCACCAACTTTGGTGAGTGTCGCCATGCTGAACCAAACCCTCAAAGGCAGAGAAGTTAAAGAGATGGGCACTTCTGAGGTTTGAGCTCTTTAAAAAGACATGACCAAGCACCACCATAATTACATGGGCCATAATTTATATGGCCCAGAACATGTAGAGGCAAAAACCAATGCAGAAAAAACTAACTTTGCATTTAATTCCGAGTCTTTTTGTAATAAATTAAATTTTAATGTACATTTTATTATTTGAAATGGTTGATAACTGTTGGCTGTATATTTCATGTGAAAGTGAATCAAACATCCATCTTTATCTTTATGACTAAGAACTATGACATCTGGAGTATTTATTCCTGGTATGAATGTTTTTTTCCAAACAGGAATTTGACAATAATTCCAACGGAATGTTGATTAACACCACGCCGTGACTCTTCACATCCTTATCTAACCGGAAATGTTTCCTAGCTTACCTCTTCCTCCTACTCATTTCTTCCTCTACTCCTCCTCTTCCTCTCAGCTTGTCCACCCTCAAATATCAAGGCAGATACATTCTAGTATATCTGCCCACTGTATCGTGACTCATTTACCCTTATTTACATACTGCAGAATCATTGTTCGAGAACCACTTTCCTATGAACTCATCATTACTTGATGGTCTTGGGAGGACATTTTCAGTTCTAATACCAAACATTAGGTTTACACAGTGATTTTTTTTTTTAAAGTTTATTCATTCATCTCCATCATTTTTTAAAATGTAAATTCATGTCCCAGTCCCATTTTCATGGTTAAATAAACATTACTTACACTATCAGAAAAATAAAAATGTATTAAATTTATACATTTACATCAATGTAATCTATATATTCTAAGTATGAATGTCATAAAGTTAGTGTTTTTAAGCATTTTATATAATAACTCAAGGCAGTTTAAACAATATATTATATTTGTGAGCATATGTTCAGCTCTTCTTTTTAATAGTAAACTTTTAACTACTTTTGAATTTTTTGGATCATAAGTCATTAAAGCTTGCTAAATATTGGTCACAGACAACAGATTTATTTACAATTTCACCACTCACTAAAAACTCCCACAGATCATGTTTTCAGGCCATTTTAAGTCTTAATTTGATGGTTATATCTAAGTGTGTGTTGTTTAGTGTTAATTTTGACAGCAAATTTTGCTATTCTCTTTTACTCAGATATTGACATTTTTAACGGTATATTAGACATGCAGCAAATGTATGCTAGCTTATGTCCCGCTAGATATGTTAGTTCAAATGTACGCATCTAAACTCCTAACCACTCAGAAGATTTGTTCTGAATGAACCTCTTCCCCAATCATCCCTCCCGAACATTTTCATTTAGTCATTCGAAACAAGTTTTTGTTTTGTTATCGTCTCATTTTCATCTGTGAAATAATGTCATTGACGAAAATGATGACAAAAATGATTCTCCAACGAAATTAACACTGGTTGTTTGACTTTTTACATTTTCTTCCTATTGACGTCATTATATTGTTCATTTAGACTAATTTGTGAATGCGCACGAACACAAGAGGCGGGATTTATCCCATGAACCAATCACAGCCATAACATAACCAGTCATATCCAATCATATCGTGATGGAGGCATTGCCTCCTCTCATGTGATTTCCCCATTCATTCTCAATTACCCCCCACCAAACTCACCGCATGCTTTAGGAGGTCTGTTAAAACTCAGTGGGCTCAGGGGAAGCGAGAGAATTCTCCTGCTGCAACTTTACTTGCTTGTATCACAATGTTTCTTTAGAAAAACAAGTAATATATACACTTTTTAATGTTATATTTTGTAATATTGGCATTGTTTTATTTTTGTATTTTTTTTTCTCATTCAATATTTTGATGAGGCACTGCCTCCCTTGCCTCCTTGGAGCAAATGCCCCTGCTTTATTGTCATCTACAGTAAAAAGTAGCAAATTGTTACCTTAAAGAACTATTTTGCTGGTATAAAGTAATTTATATATTTTGGTTTAGTGATTAGGTTACTGTTTTCAATGGCTTTTAAAAGTCAAAAATGCTGAAAGGATAAATGTTAATATTATCTTTTCACATATGTGACCCTGGACCACAAAACCAGTCTTAAGTCGCTGGGGTATATTTGTAGCATTAGCCAAAAACACATTGTATGGGTCAAAATTATTGATTTTTCTTTTACGCCAAAAATCATTAGGAAATTAAGTAAAGATCATGTTCCATGAAGATTTTTTGTAAAATTCCTATTATAAATATATCAAAATGTAATTTTTTATTAGTAATATGCATTGTTAAGAACTTAATTTGGACAACTTTAAAGGTGATTTTCTCAGTATTTTGATTTTTTTGCACCCTCAGATTCCAGATTTGCAAATAGATCCTAACAAACCATACATCAATAGAAAGCTTATATATTGATGTATACACCTTAACCTTATGACTGGTTTTGTGGTCCTGGGTCACATATAAACTCTCACTTCAAATCCAAAAAAAAATTTACTGTGTAATATACAAAAGGCTTTATTTATTAGTTCTTTATCAACTGTCCTTAATCAAAACACCATGAACTCCAAGGAGCTGTAAGTTTTAGTGTTAAGATGTAAGCAATTTTAAATCTTAACATATTCAGAGCATAAGAAACTGATTTAATTAGGACAGTCTGAGATTTTAAGTTCTGTTAGCTGTTTTTGTTTAAGAAAGAGGCTTTGAGAGAAATTACAAGAATGTTTTTCAGTTTTTGTTTCTTCCCAAAGGGACAGATGAGGTTACCCTCTTAATTTTAGTGACGCGGCCAAACTTGACATCATGACTGTTCCTTCAACATGATTTATCTTCCTTGTTTTCCAATACACACAGCATAAACATTGCATGGATAAAAGGAAAACTGGTTATTCTAAAAATCTAGGCTCTTATAATTTTTTGCTTATTGCACTTGGGACTGTGACCCAGTTTAGATAATTGCTTTCTGAAACTTCAATCACAATGATTGTTGCCGAAGCCCGATAGGAAGAAGACTGAGTTTAATTTTAGCTCCAGCTGTGCCGGCATGTCAATCACAATTTCATGAATGATTGGCCAGTAGCTTAGACTACGGGACAAAGATGAGCTGCGCTTCCTCTGTCAGTTCAACAAAGTTTACAGTATGTCATCCATAGAAAGGAAATGCTGAACAAATGTGTATGTGTGTAAAGAAACAGCCCAGTCAATCGTCACAAGCCCACATGAGCGTAGTTGCACTCCACGTGCACGTATGCATGCTTATATACACAGCTCTCTTAAAATGGGGGGTCTCTAGTGTGACGCCCCCCTCCCCTGCTGGCTAAATTGATTGCAGATTTCCATGAACGCAGAGCTGGCTTGTGTATGTGCGTGTGAGGCCCTCAGGAGTCTGGGCGTACAGTCAGAACACATGCGAGAGAAAGAGAGAAAGGAGGAGAAAAAGAGTGCCGCGGTCCCAATAGGACCCAAAGGAACATCACTCCATGCAGGCTGGAGACCCAGAATCACAGCTGTGGAGTCAGCTGAGCAACCCCTCAGTGAGGGACATTTTCCTCAAAGAACTTCTGTCAGCACCATCAGTGTAAGAACTGTGGAATTGTGCAGTGAAATAATAGTGAGGAACCAAAAGAAATGTCAGCTCAGATCCAGAATTTGACATCGAACTTGAAAATTTCTATATACAACATGAATTTAAAGGGATTGATTACTCACCCTCATGTTGTTCCAAACCCGCAAGGGCCTTTGTTCATCTTTGGAAACACAAATTAAGATATTTTTGATGAAATCTGAGAGCTTTCAGCCTCTGTATTGACAGCAATGCAACTGAAATATTCAATGCCCAGAAAATAATTACATTGTTAAAATAACCCATATGACATCAGTGGTGAACACACAGCAGAAGAGAAGAAATTGTTGAATAAAGTTGTTGTTTTTGTTTTCTTTGCACACAAAAAGTATCCTCGTAGCTTCATGAAATTAAGGTTGAACCACTGATTTCACATGGAATATTTTAACAATGTCCTTACTACCTTTCTGGGCCTTGAACATGGTAGTTGTGTTGCTGTCTATGCCAGAAAATCAGAAAGCTCATGGATTTCATCAAAAATATCTTAATTTGTGTTCTGAAGATGAACAAAGGTCTTACGGGTTTGGAACGGCATGAGGGTGAGTAATTAATTACAGAATGTTCTCTTTAAATGTTTAGTACTTCAAACAGGGTTCCCCAAAACCTCTGACCAATGAATTTCCATTCCTTTTCTAGTTATTCTTAGAAATGTAAAAAAATATTTGATAGAGATTTTAAATATTTTAAAAAACAATTTTAAGCTTTAAAGATGACATTATTTGAGGTCTGTCAATAAAACTTTAGCTTTCACAGTTTTAAAATTCCCATTATTTCTAGATTTTTCATGACAGTGGAAACTTTCTTTTGAAATCTGGCATAAAAAAATTGTATATTTAATAATTATATAATTTTTTTATTTAAAATATTAAATTATAATATAAAATATTTACATTTAAATATGAAAATTTTAAAATAATAAATCATGAGTTTCGTACCTAGTTCCTACTATCACGATTAATCACATCTAAAATAAAAGTTTTTGTGTACATATTATATAAATACACACAAATCCATGTATATATTTAATAAAAAATATTCTTTTTAAATATTAAATATATTTATACATAATATAAATTATGCAAATATAAATATATACATGTAAAATACACGTAAGTATTTTCAAAATATATACTGTATGTGTGTGTCTTTATATGTACATAATAAATATGCACAGTACACAAACATACAGTATATTATATATACTAAAACCTTTATTTTTTAATGCAATTAATTGTTGCCACTAGTTCCTACACATTTTCCATTTTAAAATTCCATACTCTTTCAGACTCACATTTTCAGACTTTTTAAAAGTAAGATCTGATAAAGGGTTTCAAAACAACTGTTAACACACATGGCTTATAGTAATTCATTTTCATAAAAAAATATCTTAATTTGTGTTCCGAAGATGAACAAAGGTCTTACAGGTTACACATTTTCCATTTCAAAATTCCATACTCCTCCAAACTCAAATTGTCAGACTTTTTAAAAGTAAGATCTGATAAAGGGTTTCAAAAAACAACTGTTAACACACATTGCTTATGGTTATTCATTTTCATCAAAAAAAATCTTAATTTGCGTTTCGAAGATGAACAAAGGTCTTACAGGTTACACATTTTCCATTTCAAAATTCCATACTCTTCCAAACTCAAATTGTCAGATTTCTCCGTGTATTTTTTTTAGAAGTAAGATCTAATAAAGGGTTTTAAAAACCAACTGTTAACACACATTGCTTGGTAAAGTTTTGCATAATTAAAACGTGCCTTAAATGTATTAAGTTGTGTTAAAATGGTCACTAAACTTTTGGCTGCACTGGCTTATTCATTATTATTCCTGATTTAGTCCAATTAACTATGTTCACTGGTCTGTTGTCTGTTATCTCCATGCAAGAGGCATCATATATCACCAGTATCACTAAAGTCCTCTTCTGTGTTTTGAGTATCACCATTTCATTAAGCTTTGGTTAATGAACTGCCACAAGACTGAAGTGAGATAACAGACTCCATCCCCCTGAATCTGGTCTAAATCAACATGCTGTTGGCTGGCAAATTTATTCGCAAACACTAATATGAAGTCAAGCTCAATCTGCGCAGTTAAGAAACTTTTCATATGTGTGTTTTTTCTCCCTGTCTGTGTTGTTTTATTGTACGGTCTGGGCAGTACTGAATGTCCTGGGTATAGTAAAGCTGTCCCACACAGGAATTTACCTTAAGAGGCCCATTTATTTATGAGACAGAATAGCAAACATTTGGATCAGAATAAGGTGGCCGTTATGCCTGTGCAGACAGATGGACAAACTGGAGCAGGTTGTACTGATGATAAAGCTAATGCCGTGATGAATGAATTCATGTCCATATTAATACATTTATATTTATTAACTTTTTTTTTTTTCCTGATTTTATTTATTACATTTTCAGAGGCCTGGATTTATTCAAGCGAGTGTGACATACAACACTGAGCCTCCCCTAAGTGCAGAGAGGAGTGCAGCACTCAGGAAAGGCATTAGGACTGAATCCAGGTGCGTGATGAAACCAAAGCCTTCATATTTTTCCAGCAAAATATCTTTGCAAAGCAACGCTCAAAATATTTTCCTGTTTGCCAGCTTAAAGATCTGCTGTTTCTCTTAGCTTTTGATAAAATGTGTTGGGATAATGCTGAGATCATGTTTGAATGAGGGAATTCAGGGATTTGGTACCACACAATATCACTGCATCACCCATTTGCCATCATTTATCTCCCCAGAGGAAGTCCATTCGTTGCCAGTACATTCTTCCTAAAGCTCTCTGATTTACTCAACTGGCCATTGCTGCAGAGCCCTTCTGGAGAACCAGGAGGAAGCCTGCTCCTTATTAAAACCGTATTTTTATCGCCTTTTTACAGCTGAAAAAATAGCCAGATGTTTCTGAATCGGAGCATTTGAAAGTAAAGAGGTTTTCACCAGAGGAAAAGAAATGCATCGCTCTTTGTCTGCCCTGAAGGTGACTCCATCAAAATGCTTCTAGATTCTCCTCCTCCTCTCACTCCCATCACAGCCAAGACAATATTTTAACCCCAATCCAGAGGTTTCTTAAATGTGACCCTTGACCACAAAACCAGTCATAAGGGTCTTGGGATTTTTTTAGTTGTGATTTATACATAATCTGAAAGCTGAGTAAATAAGCTTTCCATTGAATATTTGGCTGAGATACAACTATTTAAATATCTGGAATCTGAGGGTGCAACAAAAAATAATCAAAATACCTTTAAAGTTGTCCAAATTAAGATCTTAGAAATGCATTTTACTAGTCAAAAATTAAGTTTTGATATATGTAAGATAGGAAACTGACCAAATATCTTTATTGAACATGTTCTTTACTTAAACTTAATCCTAACGATTTTGGCATAAAAAAATCGATAATTTAATGTAATGTATTTTTGGATATACCTGTGCTACTTAAGACTGGTTTTGTGGTTCAGGGTCACAAATTATAAAGAGTCCCTTGCCATCTTGACCAAATGCCTTTTCAAAACTCTGAATGAGATTTAAACTCTAAAGGTTAGTAATTTTAAAGTTTTCTACTGTATATTCTGAAAGGAACTTATGCTCACCAAAGCTCCATTTATTTGATCAAAAATACAGTAAAACATAAATACTGTGAAATATTACTGTTTAAAATAAAGTGTATTTAAAAATGTAAATGTAATTTTTCCTATGATGGCTTAAGCTTAAGTGTCACATCCTTCAGAAATCATTCAAATATGCTGATTTGTAGCCAAAGAAACATTTCTTATCATTATCAATGTTGTGCTACTTAATATTAATGTGGAAGATGATACATGTTTTTAGGGCTGGGCGATATGGCAAAAATGTAATCTCGATATTTTTTTCCCCCATATTGAACGATAACGATATATATTTCGATATAAGCTGTTGATGTTGCCAGCTTTAAAATGGTATCCCAACAATGACTAAAGCCACAAAAATGAAAGGGTTCATTAAATTACATTTAAAGTATAGTTTATTAACAAAAACAGATTACAGATTTGGCCTTAAAAATTAAAACAACTTACTAAAATAAATTAAAAAAATAAAAGTTGTGACAGAGTATGGTAAATGAGAATAAATGTACAAAATGTAAACATAAAATTATTGTAAAAACATAATTTGTAACACAATTATTTATTTATTTATTATTATTATTAACACAATTGTTTATTTTCTCTATTATAGATTGAGCTATTTAAATTAGAGGCAACCACTGTATTTTGAAACAATCTACAGTATAAATAACAAAAAATTACGACACGGTTCTTTCTTAATCGTATTAAGTGCAGATAATTCAGCCATAATCAAAGTAGGCTACTCTCTAAATATTCAAAGTGCAAATAGAGACGGATATTTCAAGCATGATACAGAGCTATAGACATACACAACCTATCATAGCCTACATACAAATAACTAGGGCTGGGAATCGATTCCAAAAAGAATCGATTCCTCGATTCCGAGGCATTGGGAATCGAGAGTCGATTCCAACGTTTGGAATCGATCCTCTCAAGTGGAATCGACTCCTCATTCAGAGCCGTTTTCAGTTCAACAAAACTTACCTCTTAAACGGAAGGCTGCATTCCATGAAGGCTATATTTCGGGTGCAAGTCATCAAACGTCGATTGACGAAAATAAACGTAATAAAAACGACTCATTACTAAACTCGTCTGAGTTTAAGGATGCAGCCTTCAGCTTGAGAAGCACTCATTAATTTGCCTCTTGCTCGCTAATAGTTATTATAGTCAGATACATTTCCACGAAAAGATTCGTTCGGATAGATCATTTAAATGAACCAGTTCAAAAAACGATTCAGATGTTATTTTATGGGAGAACTGGCTCATGATGTCCACAATTTTGAGCGCTGCACGACAGAATAGATCATTACGTGTCTTGATCTTATTTACATCTTAAATAAATGCTATTTTTAATCTTTCTATCAGCCATTGATAACTCTGAAAGAAAATGCAGAGAGCACGTATCAGTGGCCGAGAGCGCATCTGATTGACAGCTACGCCTCGAGCTCTTATATCCACGAGCTCTTATATCATCCTGCATTAATTACGAAATTATAGCTCTTATATCAGTGTTGTTGTTAAAATTCTGTTTATTTTGTTTCAGTGTATAGTTTGCTAATTTTGTCATTTTATATACGTCACGTCTTGTTTTATTCATGCAATAAATGCATGTCCACTGCTGAGCTGTGGGTTATGACTAACTTCCTGGGCAATGAATTACAATTTGAAATCAGTCAGAGCTACAAATGAAGCTTCATATTATGAGAAGGTAACTTTATACGACCTAATTACATCCTGCATTTATTGCGAAATTAGTTTCCTCCAATCTAAAAAACAAGAATCGAAAAAGAATCGAAACAACAGTGAGGAATCGATTCTGGAATCGAATCCAATCGATTCCAGAACCAGGAATCGGAATCGGAATCGATTCCAAAATTTTCGGAATCGAACAGCCCTACAAATAACAGCCTAGATATGTCATGTAGCCTAATTTGCGTGCATTGGGGGGATTAAAATTGCTTTTGAATGCGCGTGCGTTTTTTGCTTTCGGTTTCAGTTTTAACAATCGCGCCAAACTCTCAGTTGAGCTAAGAGTCACTTTTCAGGTAGCCAAACCACTTATATAACGGAATTCGTGCTACCTTTTTTGTCGACAATTTCAACATCTTTGGATAATAACTCGAAGTTAGTTTCACTTTCGTCGCTGCTTCCTCTCTCTTTTTTTTGTCGTCCTGGTGTTAAGTTTGCTTCGCAAAGTGCGGTAGGAAATGAACTTTGTACTTTGACGTGCACACGCACGCTGTACGCTGATTGGCTGTTGTCGCATATTTCTACTGTGTGATTGGCTCTTAGATTAATCCATATCGAGCAAAAAATGTCTAGAGCCTATCATCGTTATTTTATCGCGATTCGATATGATATCGTTTATCGGCCCAGCCCTACATGTTTTTAAACAATTCTTTTATGAATAGAAAGTTCAAAAGAACAGTATTATTTTAAATATTTTGTAATGTCTTTACAGTCACTTTTAATGAGTTTAATGCACCCTTGCTAAATATAAGCATTAAAAAATGTACTTAATATTTTTTATTATATGTGTTGTATATTCTGCAGACATAATATTGTTTCAGTAATGTTTGATGAATAGACTGAAAAAAAAAATATTTTAAATGAAAAATCTTTTGTAACATTATAAATGCCTTTCTGTCACTTTTTAACAGTTTAATGCTTAATTTCTGAATAAAGTATTAATTTCTTTTTAAAACATTATACTGACCCCAAACTTTTGAGTGGTAGGGTGTGTATATTTCCATATCTTAATTAATTTGCTGCTTTTAAAGAGATAGTTCACCCAAAATGAAAATTCTATCATTAATTGCTCACCCTCATGTCGTTCCAAACCCGTAAGACCTTCGTTCAACTTCAGAACATAAATTAAATTATTTTTAATGAACTCCGAGAGTTTTCTGACCCTGCATAGACAGCAACGCAACTACCACGTTCAAGGCTCAGAAAGGTAGTAAGGACTTCGTAAAAAGATTTCATATTACATCATTGCTTCTTTGTTGAATAAAGTCGTTATTTTTGTTTTCTTTGCACACAAAAATGATTCTCGTAGCTTCATAAAATTAAGGTTGAACCACTGATGTCACATGGACTATTTTAACAATGTCCTTACTTACTTTGTGGAACTTAAACTTGTCAGAAAACTCTTGGATTTCATCAAAAAATATCTTAATTTGTGTTATTAATTTTAATTTTTGGGTGAACTGTCTCTTTAAATACATCTAAAGGTTATGAACCTAATATTTGTAGGTCATTTATCTTCCACAACAAGGCAGAAATAACAGGATGAGAGTGAGAAGGAGAGAAAGAGAAAGAGGGCAGGTATTTGCCAGATGCTGGACTCAGGATGTCCTGGGCACAAGAGAAGACAGAGAGAGCAACAGAGGAAACACAAAGGCAATTTCCTGCTGTGCCAACAAAATTCAAATTAAATGAAATTTTATCCATCTAAATCTTTCTTCCATTTGCATCCGATGTGCTTGTGCTTGAGGATACATTACTTAATGTACATGGTGTTTGCAATTCATTGTCCGTAAGAAAAATACCAATATCCGAGTCCTCAGGTCTGTACTGTATCCTCCTCTCATTCTGCAGAACACCAGGGAGTTGACCAGAAACAAACAAAAGGAAACATCTTGAAAAAAAACACAGGTCTGTCATCCACTGACCATTTCCCTTCAGTAGTCACCACACACACACTCACAAATACACATGTATAAAGTCAAATCTCTCTATTTCTGTGTGTCTCCCACATATATAAGACAGTTTGTCCTGACCTCATATTTTACCACAATGAATTTTCCGATTGGATCTCATGGGACTAACTTCAGCATGGTGCCAGAATGCCTTTTCCATAATACTAAAGCAAAAGGAAAAGTTGACGAGGGTTATTATTTTCCCCCTGTCGTCTACCTGATTTAAAATGCAACTCTGAGACAGCGGGAGGACAGCGGTAGAATCGATGTCTGCAGGTCTGAGTTCAAATGTCAATCCCAAATAAGAAGGACTGGATTTTTACATAACAATGACTGAAGGGAATGACAGATTTAAAGATAGAATGTAGATTTGAGCCCTTTTCTGCATAGATGAGCTGTACTGCCAGCTGTCATGATTATTTTTCAAGAGTTCTCCACTTAAACACTTGAGATTGTATGAGATTTACAAACACAGCTCTGTTTCTATATTTCACCCTGGATGGGTTGTTTGTCTTTTCTTCGTGCAAACAGATCCTGCAAAACAACATCAGAGTCACTTTCCCCTCTCTTAATGACTACCAGCTCTGCGGCTGTGCTTTAATTCTCTCCAAGACCGACCGACTTTGAGATCAGAGATCTTCTCACTAATTCTGTAGCAGCTCTGCAGTGAAAATAAACAGGGATGTGCAAACAAAAATGCAAAAAAGTCCAACAATGGACAAATAAAGAAATGGGAACAGCTTTAGGGAAAAGTGCACAGATCCAAAGCCTCTGCCTGCAAAAAGCATGAGTTAGAGAGGCTTATGTAAGCATGTGGTGGAAATATTACCCGCCGTCTTCATCTGTTAACACAACACCCCCATCTCATCGCCACTGACCTCTGTATGTTCTTTTCTCTGTGCTATTTTATTTTGCCCTGAACTCATATAAAGTCACTTTTTGATATATAGAAGGTTGCGACTATTGCTTTAAGTGCGTAAAAAGACATTTACAAAACTTAAAATCAGATATCAGATTCTAAATGTTTACATAACAGACTCCTCTACAGAAAACAATCCCAGTTTATTAGCTGCTAATTCGCAATTAATTTCATGACAATAAATTATCTCATAACACAAGCAGCTGTGAACTACTGAACCAAGACCCCCTGGCGTAATCCGAAGAATTTCAGTTAAAGAGTGTGCCAACCCAGTGCTCATGACCCAACAAAGAAATCATATCCACAGCAGATGTTTTTTATGAGGACCTCAGTATGCTGCTGTCAAGGTGAAACGTTTCTCCTGTGGAAATCAATTAGAGTCTCTGCTCTCCAGATGTGGAACCATTGGCAGGTACAAGTGATTCTTTCTGAGCTCCTATTCATAAGTTTGACCTGTTGTAGGGGATTTTGTTGTCTGGAACAAAAAGATGGCAAAACAGACTCATTTTTTAGGACTGGAATTATTTAGAAACAAGGTCAAGATCAGCATCTCATGGATCTAATGTGCAGTTTTTGCAGTGCTGGGGTTTGTATCTGCAAGAGATTGACACTCTAGAATGTGAATGCTTTGGGAAAGAAAGCCTCAAATAGTATGCAATGCTAAAAATCTGTTAGATCAACCACAAAAAAAAAAAAAAAAAAAAAACAAATATGTTGGAAGAGCCTTTGACATGACTCACAAAAAGATAAAATGTTTTCAGGGAGGTGTGTCATTCCACCATTCTCCATCACATAACAGCCATGACTCAGAGATTTGTTTTATGACAGGCATCACATACAAAATACATTGTTGTTTTGTTATGCAAATTATAAAAATATATAATTTTTTGAAGGGAAAACATAACATATGATGGATAAAGCAGCACCTGCTCCAGATCACAAACACATATGGGTGTGATTTGATCAAATTTGCTTTAACAGCCAAATTGCACCTTAATTAGGCCTACAGGAAAAGCACTATTTTTTTTTTTCAGATATTCGCATAGTTTTTTACACAAGGTTGTGTGAGTTAATACAATCTAGCAGTGTAGGTTTATTCTGCTTTAAAGTGTACATTTACAGTATAGGCCTACACTAGGCTATGAATTATACAATTTTGGTTTGTATAAATTATATGGTTTGGAAATTGTATTACATTTGAGAGTGAACCCTAAAAAAGAGCAATCACATAATCTCATCAAAACCAGACGTCAAGAAGTAGGTCAGGTCAGAAGATGGAAACTTCACTAGAAAAACTTAAGTACAAAGATGCGAAGAAAAGTAGGCAAATGCAAACAAGAAATCAAGCGACATTAAAAGTCTTACATTGCATTCCGTTGTATTGGCAATAGCGTAAACTTTCTTACCTTACTGGAGAAGTGGCATTTAACTTTACAGAGCGAAGTTTTGAAGTGCTCCGTCTCGAGGACAATCAAGATTGGCTACTTTTACAGACGTACGTCCTTTTGTGAACTTCTTTAACCTGTAAATACAATTTTGCAGCTGTGTTTTGCTCCCAAAGTGATCTCTAAACCGGTGTGCGCGTAACCACTCGCTGTATCTCTCTCCTATGCGCTGGAGAGCGCGCGACAGTGACAGAACCTCAAGACAATCGAGTAGCGAATGCACGAGAAATGGCCACGCGCTTACGCCTACTGTATTCTCTCTCCCTCCCACTGTTTAGTTCTAACTTCTAAGTATAGTTTAGTGTATATTTAACAGTTTGGCATGAAACTGTCATTACAAAACATTATACAATCATAACAAATGGACGTCTTAAATAGATACACATTTCGTGTTTATTGACATCTCCATACATTAGGTTACGCTATAATGTTTATAAGTGTTAATGTTCTGTTGATATTTACTTATTGTTAATGCTTGGGATTCCAGAGACCCCAATGATGTGTTAAAGTAATGTGCATAATTACATAATGAACCTAATAATAGTTGTTTTAATACATTCTTTTAATACATATTGAAACATTATCGTTTTTCTAACGATTTTACCACAAGGTAAAAGGTATTAGTAGAAATGTGACTATCCATTGTGGTTGTTTCTGTTATTTCTGTTACATTACAATTAAACAAATCAAAATAAATAACTAAGGAGTTTATTATAGATATGCCTACAGTAGTTATTAATCCCTCATTACATGCCATGGCAGTGCGCAAGGGATTTTAAACCATAGTCCTTAGATTTAGATTTGGAGATTAAATAAAAAATATTATCTGAAGCTGAAACACAATGATTGTCTGTTTTAGGATGGTCTGGAAAGTTAAATTAGGGATTTGGTTGAAATGGGGGAGTGAAATGGAAAATTCAGGATCTGGAACATCAACAAAGCAGCCCTCTTTCGAAATTACTATTCAAATGTCTGTTCAAAAATAGCTGGCCAAAAGAAGCCTTTAACAACTATGATTGGTAAGCCATTGCACTGAAGGGTCCGTGAGAATGGTTTCCTGCTGGCTTTAATGATAAGTGATGCTCCAGGACGTATTTCCCCTTCATGCATTGTATTAACAGATATCACTCTATGATTTAGGAAATAATCGAGAATGAAGGAAAACAGGGTTTCCGTTTCTAACACTCAGCAAAAGATGGGCTGAGTCAGTGTTGGCATTAGCTTATCATCAGAAGACAGGAACTTCACTTGCACATCGTAGGTCTTGAAATTCCCCATGTGATGTGTTTCTTTGTATAACTTCTTGTTCTGAGAAAATCTTTAAATAAGTACCTATAATTTTTTATAATTTCTGAAGAGATCTGACACATCCCAAATATATTATACTACTATATGTAACACAACAGCAACAAGCAATATTGGGTAAAGTTAATTATAAAAGTAATGCATTACAATATTTCATTACACCCTAAAAAAAGTAACTAATTGTGTCACTTTTGTGTTACTTCTGCATTACTTTTTCTCATCTGGGCTGGGGTTGCTTGTTTGTTTTTATATAAAAAATATATATTTCTGGCAAATATAAAACCCCTTTCACACCAAACGTAAAATGAATAAGCCTCAAGCCCAAGTAAACTTCAATTTTGTACGCATACGCTAGCCTATAGTTGAAGTCCATTTGATACCGTGCGCGAATTCAGGTGGTTGACATATGCGCTCTAGTAAGCTTTGTAAGTCTTTGTACTCTTTTAAACTAAAGTTGCAGTTCTCTCATAATCCTCTCAGTACGCGCATACTATTTTGGTGACAAAATTTGCATCATGCACACTGTACGTGTAGAAACTGAAGTATATTCTGGCCTTCAGGCTGAAGAAAATGTAAATTTACATCAGTACATTAGAGGGCACAGCTTAAACAAACAGCTGTTCAGCTGTGTTGCCATTCTGAATTGCATTAAGAATAGGACACAGGCAAATAAAGTTTATCACTCTTCAGCAATAAAAAAGATGAAAAAAATAAAAATGTTATTTATTTTTAACATATTTACGTATTAGATAAATGAAGCTCATTAGCAAAGACACTGGTTAATAAATTGGGATTAAATACATAAATGATATCTGTGTTATTTTACATATTTTAATTACTGCAGTTTTACTCCCGATTTTTCTCAACATGGGGACAGATGAGGTGTTAGTTAATAAATGGAAAAACAGAGTTAGTGTTACTTATTTGAGAAAGTAACTCAGATATTTTCTTGTAAATTTTAAAATAATGTTACTTTTCTAGTTACTTGAAAAGGTAATCTGTCAGTAACTCGTGTTACTTGTTATGCGTTAACCCCAAAACTGTTTGTATGAGCATGTCATTAAATCACTCACTCATCTCATTGGACACTGGTTCATTCGAGAAAACACCTCTATATTCAAGACAAATAGTTCTATAGAGTGTTTTCACGACGGGTAATTTATCGGCCATATTGGCAGCACTGAACATAAACAATGCCACTGAACCGAACAAAATTAATATATTTTGCTGATTATTGCTGCTGAAAATGGTCAATTATTGTCATGTTTTGGGCTGTTTTAATCGTTCGGACCGGGAAAAACTTTTGGAGTATTAAAGACTGTCAAAACTTATAACAAATCAAGGAGAACAGTGCAAAAAACTGTCCGAGGAACAAAAGGCGTTTGTGGTTGGCCAAACTGAACCAGGATTTCGAGGGCAAGAATCTTGACAACATTCGTGTTTTTTCTTAACATTTCCAGTCAGGTAGGTGAAATGTTAGGTTAATATGTTAATTAATACTGCTTGTACATATATTTACCACCTATTAACTTTAGTTTGTCAAAATATTGCACCCTTTCCTCCTTACTTTCCTGCCCTTCTCTGTGATTTAGTAGCTTCCACACATTTTGTCAGTGGTTTAGACAGCATGAACTAGCAGAAAAACATATTCAGTATTACATTAACCATGTAATCCGTGCTGTTGTTTACATTCGAGTATCGCCAATATGGCTGTATATCCAAGTCAGTGACCGAATGACAAAAGTGCAAACCCTCTATAATGAGAAGAATAAAGTCCAGTAAACGGTAAAACTGTTTGCACTACAAACTAGTGTGTTCATAATTCAGATAATACATGAAAATAATATGGTAAGACACACCAATTTGCAATATCAATAAGCAAAACCAGCTGTTTTGTTCAGCTAAAAATAGCTGGTAGTATGAGACCAAAAGCTAAACCCATAAAATGTACAAATGGCCATGCCCACTCTTATGTGAAGAAAAAGGTGGATATTATATTATATATTTTGTCTGTTAATGTCTGTCCAGTCTCAACTGCCAATTCAAAACCTCGAAAGAGCAACTCTTACCAGGTCAAAGCCTTTTCTTATCTTAATAAGATGTGTCTGTATATATAATGCTGACCCCTAGTGCTAAAATAAATCACTGCATACCTTCCCCACCTTTGAGTTATGGTCTTTGAACACTTGATTTTCAAACAACTAGCCGTATCCAAAAGATTAAACTCTTTCAACGAGCGTAATAAATCCCATGTGCTGCAGCACCACACGACCGGAGGCACATGTTATGCCAAGTAAAGGCCTTGTATCGGTGTACTGAATTTATCAAACGCGCTCTTCCAGGAGAACGGTGCTTTTTGGACCTTCAGGCGATCCATACATCTGCTACTCGCTGAGCGGGGCTAACTTCAACATTCACGCGTCTCACAGTCCCCGCTGCCACCGGTCAAAATGCGTTTACCTTGGTTTATCATCTGTCTAGTTGTGACTGTGTGGTGTGTGGAGGGCAGCGATGTGCTGGAGCTCGGAGACTCTGACTTTGACCGAAGTGCAGCCATGCACGATACTCTGTTGGTGGAGTTCTTCGCACCTTGGTATGTCCCATATAAGATGTTTTCTTTATAATTGTGTAACAGTATAATTCCAGGTTGTAATTAACTATTTGTAAAGCGGCCAGAGCATAACCTGGGTGTTTCATGTTTTGACTATGTGGAGAATGTTACTGGTTGTTAATGCATGTAGTGCATGAATCTAAATTATGATATATGTGACCCTGTACCACAAAGCCAGTCATAAGGGTCGATTTTTTAAAATTGAGTTTTATAAATAGTAATTTATAAATAAGCCGAACAAATAAGCTTTCCATTGATATATAGTTTGTTATGATAGGACAATATTTGTCTGAAATACAACTGTTTGAAAATCTGAATCTGAGGGTGCAAAAAGATCAAAATTTTGAGAAATCGCCTTTAAAATTAGGGCTGCACGATTAATCGTTTTTAAACCAAAATCGCGATTTGAAAGGGTGCGATTTTCAAATCGCAAGAGCTGCGATTATTTCGATTGATTATCAAATGTGGTAACGAGCATATAAGTCGTTTTTGACAGGTCACTTCATGTGCATATTACGTCTTCATGCTTATATTACGTTTGATGCAGAGTTTAACCAATAGGGGGCATTTTAACACTGCATGTAGAGACATGCACGGGACGGATTTTTCAGTCCCGCCTCCGCAGAAATATGTTGATCTCGGTCCGTTCCTACCTCGACATTCATGTTTTGTCCCGCTCCTGCCCGCATAAAAGTAACCTATATAGTTTTTTTTTCAGTACATCAATTGAATTTACATGAAACTGTTTTGTAACATCTCGTAAGTTTCACAAAACCACAGCATAAACGTTCCTGATAAAATATTTGTTATGTAGGCTAAGCATCAACATTCACAAACCACTGTTATTCTTAACAGAAGAGCAAGCATGAGCTACTGTGTGTATCCATAGCTGAATGCAAGCAGACAAAGCTAAAGTTGACATCTCAGTTCATACGCGATCTCATAAAGCTCTAACACAATGAATATTATGCACAATGAATCTTTCACAATGTCTACACTTCGTGTGTTTTAATTCGCGAGCACGCAATATTCAGCACTGTGCAAGAATGTTTGAGCAGTGAGTGGATTCTAACTTAAACACCTGACTGCCTATATCCTTGTGTTTACTAATAATAGCTGTAAGTTTTATACTAGTTGTTCTTGCTGCTTTTGTGCAATAGATGAATAACAATATTTTGCTTTTTAGATATTTCTATTTTGCGGGGGTCCCGCTAATCATTTTATTTTCCCGCGTCCCGAACAGCCGCACTCGCCCATCAAGTTTTGTCTCGCGCCGAAGTCGGTTGCCTCGGGTCCCGCTATACTCCCGTAGGAGTGCAGGTCTCTACTCCATGTACTGAGCAAATAACGTTAACGCCATTTGGAAAAGATGAGCGGGAGCAGCGGCTCAACTTCCCAACAAAGTGTCTCTTAAATGTAGGTTATCATCAGTGTTTTACTGATGTTAAATTGTTTACAGTGTGTTTGGATTC